>NC_080702.1:7643741-7950461 GCF_030445035.2 Dasypus novemcinctus | reverse complement strand
GCTCATGTGACACAGCAGACCAAATTTGTGGGCCAAAAGCTGAGTCAGCCTTAGGCTGTGTCCCTCTCTCTCCCCTTTCCAGGGGCAGTGGATCTCTGGTGACCTCTTTGTGTAAATTTTTCTCAGAGGCCTGAGAATTCTAAAGTCTTCAGTGTGGGGGAGGGTGCCAGCAGTAGCAGCCTCTGCTTTCAACTCAGGGTTTCGCTGTTAGGATTCCTCTCCTTTGTCCCTCTCTGTTCTGGGTAGTGTCCAGCCTTCACCTGCTGTTCCATGCCTAGAAGATCTTTTTCCAGTCCATTTCAGTGTGTACTCCAGCTGCTTTATTGGAGGAGGAGACAGTCCCATGTCTTCCTAGTCTGCCATCTTCCTGGAAGTCTTCACAGGTGTCTTTTTTTTTTTTTAATAATTAATTAATTTCTCTCCCCTTCCTGCCCCCCCTCCGCCAGTTGTCTGCTCTCTGTGTCCATTCACTGTGTGTTTTTCTGTGACTGCTTCTATCCTTATCAGCGGCACGGGAATCTGTGTTTCTTTTTGTTGTGTCATCTTGTTATGTCAGCTCTCCGTGTGGGCAGCACCATTCCTGGGTAGGCTGCACTTTTTTTCGTGCTGGGCAGCTCTCCTTATGGAGTGCACTCCTTGCGTGTGGGGCTCCCCTACGTGGGGGACAACCCTCTGTGGCAGGGCACTCCTTGTTCGCATCAGCACTGCGCATGTCCAGCTCCACACGGGTCGAGGAGGCCCGGGGTTTGAACTGCAGACCTCCCATGTGGTAGGCGGACGCCCTAATCACTGGGCCAAGTCCGCCGCCTTCACCGGTGTCTTTTGACATCTCCAATGAATTCAGCCTCCATGGATCTGCATAAACTGACACTGCATTTACCAAATATACTGCAGGAGCTTCTGATTGATTAGAGGCAACCTTTTTTGGTGAAATCAATTCAATTCCAGGCAATTCATTGTATCACATTTATTCACTAATCTTTGTGGTAAATATAATTATAGGTATGAACATATTGATATCTTACCATTTAACAATGACCACTTAAAATAGTGTATTTTTCCATCCAGTCTTTCTTTTCTCTCTCATGTTTGTTTATTTCTTGAATTACTGGCCCTTAACAGTGGGACCGTCATTATGGAGGGACGCAGAGGGTCAATGCTGACTCCCTCTAAGGTTGCTGTCTAGTTGGAGTACAACAAAGGTTGTGGACACCAGGTGAAGTACCAAGTGGAATCTGAGTTCATACTTGTCAGAGACCCTACTGTGTGACTCGTAGGCTTTTCTTTAAAATTTATTTTTACTTCTCCTTTCCCCCTTGCTGCTTGCTTGCTGTCTGCTCCCTGTGTCCATTCCTTGTGCATTCTTCTGTGTCTGCTTGTATTCCTTTGTTGTATCATCTTCCTGTGCCAGCTCTCCACGGACGCAGGCTGTCAGCTGTGTGCAGATGCGGGTCAGCTTGCCTTCTCAAGGAGGTCCTGGGAAGCAAACCCAGGGCCTGCCGTATGGTAGACGGGAGCCCAGTTGATTGAGTCTCATCCTCTTCCCTGACTCATAGGATTTTAGCATCTGGAGGGTCCGTGGTAACGGTATAATCCAGTGCACTAACTTTTCTTTCCAGTGCCTATGTTGTCGTGGCAGAGCTCCTGGCTGTGACATCAACGTGAGGGTTGACAGAGGATTCTATGTGATGTCTCACAACTCTCAGGATTTTGATCTAATGCAGAGTCAAAAGGCCTTTCCTTTAGTGTTGGACATCAGAAACTGTGCCAGAGTCTGAGGTTATCTGCACAGCTAGCTTCCCTAGGCCCTGTGATTTGGAGGCCACCTTATAAAGATGGACAGTTTGGTCTCTCTGTAGACTCAGGTAATTGTAAGCACATACACAGATGATGGAACCTCCCTTGCATGGTTTCTTTTTTTTGTTATTTTGGTTGTTTTTTTTTTTTTGGTTCCTTTTTAGTTTTTTTTTTTTTTTTTTTTTTTAAGATTTATGTCCATTTCTTTATTTCACCTACCCCCTCATTGTTTACCTTTTCTGTGTCTGTCTGTCTTTGTTTTTTTAATCAGAAGGACCTCTAATATGACAGGGAGGTGCTTAATCACTTAAGCCACCTCTCTTCCCTGCTTTGTTTTTTCTGTCATTGGTTTTCCTTGTGTCTCTTGTTGCATCATCTTGTTTTGTCAGCTTGCTGTGCCTGCCCGCCGTGCCAGCTTGCTGTCTTCTTCAGGAGGCAATGGAAACCTCTTCTCTCTGCTTTGTTGTGTCTCTTGTTGCATCATCTTATTGTGTCAGCTTCCCGTGTCTGTCCATAGTGCCATCTCACTGTGTTCTTTAGGAGACACTGGGAACCAAACCACGCGTCTCCCGTAAGGTAGGCAGGACCTCAGTCTAATGAGCCTTATCCGCTTCCTTGTGTGGTTTCTCCTGGTCCCATGACTGAGTGATAACTGCAGGTCTGTAGTGCAGAGCATTGGAGCCACATGCCTGGGTTCACATTAAGGCCCCTCCCCTTGGAGCACCAGAGCTTGAGCAGGCCCTGTCACCTGGGGGAAATTCATACAGTCACCCCCCCCCACAAGCTCACACACAATCTCACAGTCACCCCACAGAGACTCTCACATCGATTCTCGTAAGCCTCCTCTCAGCCTAACCTGTAACCCCCAAATGAACCGATCCATCCCTCGGGACTGTGGATGGAAGGACAGAACTCCTTAATGGAAAACCTTTCATCATATCCTCATTCTACTTTGAGCCTGGGACCAGGCTAGGTCTCCAGCCTACAACTTGCAGGAAGCCCCCTATTTTATCTGTTTTTCCTGTTACATGCTTTAATGAGCCTAGAATAGTTACCATTTTCATTTACTTTCAAGGTCTCCTACAATGGCAGAAAAGAAAATACAATAAGGATTGGACCATGTTGTGTTGTGTTTGTTCATGGCTTGGGGATTTTAAAACACAGATAGGAAACAGTGGTAAAGTCAAAGACCCCCTGAATAAGCACGACAGATACTTGTGGGTAGTATTGGTATTAGAATAATATTGAGTCTTACCATCCATGGACAATGGATGTCTAGACATACGTTTAGGTCTTCTAAAATTTCATTCACCTATGTTTGCTAATTGTTGAATTGCTTCACCCTTTCATTAAATTCATTCTTAGGTGTTTTATTTGTTAGAGGCTAAATGAATGGATTTTCTTTAAAAAATCTATTTCTTATTATTTTTGGCTGTATAAACAAAACTGACTTTTGAGTGTATGTGTAGTGCAATTCAAGTTTACTTAATGTCTTCACTTGTTCCAGTAGTGTTGTGGATTCTTTGGGATTGAGTATTTAAAACTCTATGTCATCTGTGTATTAGGACAGTTTACTTCTTCCATTCCAATTTGGATGACTATTTTCTTTTTCTTGCGCATTTGCTCTGGCTATAACTTCCAGTATAATGTTGAATAACAGTGATGAAAGTGAGCTAACATCTTGTTCCTGACCTAATGGGAAAGACTTTCAGTCTTCCACTTTTGAGTGTGTTAACAGTGGGTTATGTCAGTGCAGCTGTGAACAGAGTGGAATGTGTTCCCCCAATGACTGTCCACTCAGAGAGCAGCAGAAAGCCCCCAGGATGTGGGGTGCCTGTGAGTGCATTTCTAAAATCCTGGAATATGAGCTAATTGTCTAAGACCTACATTTTTGTGGTTTTGAATTACATATTTCTTACTAATATGCATGTGTTCAAGTTTTAATAATGAGATAATGATAGTATGCCTGAAATGTTTGTGTTCTTAAACTTTAAAAATTCCAAAAACCCTATTAAATGAACTTTTCTTTCTACAGGTTATTTATAAAATAGCACTTTAACTGGAGCAAGAACCAAGTACTCACTGGAGTCCTTGAGGACCATGAGAAGTATAAAGATTATTTTGCGGGATGTTGGTGTATGTTCCTGATGATAGATATAAAGCCATAAGGTGGTAATATTTTATTCCAGATATTAATGACATTGAACCTATGTGATTGTGAATCTAAAGCAATGGAAATTTTTTAAAAATTTGCTGAATATAAACTGCCGTTGCAAACACTAAGTATGTATGAAAAGACTGATATAAAATTAAATAGAAAATTAATAACTCTGTAGGCAAATGACTCAAAGTATAAAAACAAAACATTTCATCATAAAATAAATATAAGAAACTAAAATCTAATGATTGTAGGAATACAGTACATATATACACAAAGAACATAATTTAGAAATGAAATCCAGTGTAACTTACTGAAATAACTTAGATAATTGATTTTGAAAATATATGGACCTTTAGATTTTGGTGATGTGGTAATGTTCTATTCAAGAGAGGAGTACACATAAAAGAATATTCAGTGTCAGTTGGAGAAAGACAAAATAGATAACAAAGGGTGCAATAGAAGTAATGAGAGTGAGGGCCCGTTTATAAGAATGATAGAAGTACAGAATCCAGAAATATCAGGAAGAAAGCTTTCATCCGTCAAAACCTTTCATGAAAAATCTAGAAAGAGAAATCTGTGTTGTTGAGAAAGCTGTTTTGAATCTCACTTTAATCCACAATTTTTTAAAAGTGTACGAATACCAACAGAAAAAAATGCATGTTACTTTCAAGTACCTGTGTAATACAGGGAGAAAAGGAGTAAGTGAAGAGTATCTTACCGCGAATGAAAGCTCTTCGTCATGACTACATGATGTTCTGAAATATACTTTCTGAAAAGAAGATAAAAGGCATTAAGAAAATGAAACAATATATGATAAGACATCATAAGTTGGAAAAACTCATAGTGAATGAGGATACGATAATAAGAACAATGGGAAAATAGTTCAAAAGTGAAATGTAATCTCTTAGGAAATAGGGTGACAAGATGATGCTTAAGTACAAAGTGAAGGTTAAAAGAGTAGAAAGGGCTAAAAAGAAATTAAATGGAGAATGTTAAAATTCGTAAAAAAAACCTTTCTGAAAAGATGAGGAATGGTACAGATGGTCCAGTGTCTGCACCCTGAAGTGCCTGGACCAGGAGGTGGGTGGGGCCGTCCCAGTCCCTAGGCCCTGGCTGGGCCCTATGGTCTGCGTGGGCCTGCATGTGGGTGGGCCTGGAAGCTGCCCCCCCCCCATGATGCTCAGCTGCAGGCTGCAGGCCTTGGCAGGTGGTGTCCAGGCTTCAGCAGCCAGGCCTTGGGTGATGGCTGTGGCTCCCCAGGTGCCAGGCCACCTTGAGCTCTGCAGCCTGGGGATGTTTGTGGTAGGTGTTAGTCCTGTGCACTGGGGAGGGAGCCGACCCTTCTGCTGAGTTTCATGTCCTTTATTGCACTGAACGTCCTGCGGCTGGAGTGGGAGGTGGTGCATTTGTCTTCTGTGGACCTGAGGAGACTCCAGAGCACCGATTTCTAAATTAACGTGGTATGTTCCTGCTTGTCCAGGGCAGTCCTGGTTTATGTCTGTTGTCCTACCTTTTCATGTCACTCCCTCTCAGTAAGAATATCCTGATGTGACTTTATGTTATATGGTCATGTTATTGGGTGTATAATGAAATTTACTTAAGAAAGTTTGACTTAATGACTGAATAACTTAATAATTTAGGTAAAAGTTTAAAAATGGGATGTACGATCAACCACAGATATATATGCTTGTACCTGGCTGACTTATTCATTCAAGGAGGTAAGAGAAATTGTAAGTGGGTGTCTAGGAGGGGGTAGAACTGAGGGAATGGACTGGAGAGAGGGAGGCTTACCTTTAATTGTGTACCTGTTTCAACATTTGATTTGTTTTTTATTAATATGAGCATGTGTTTCTTTTCCACAAAATATAAAATAATAAATACAGATTATGGGGAGGGGTCACTCCAGGCATTTGAAGTATGTCCTGTTATGTGCATTTTCCTTCCAGGAGGCCCCTAGTCAGCTGAACATTCCTAGACAATAGGACAAAATTTTGGTTTTACGTTCATGTCCTTTGCTTTTTGAAATGTCATTAATTATTGATTCAAAAATTTAATGACTATAGGGTTATTCTAATTATACTTTTGTTCCTGTATGAGTTTTGTTAATTTGTATCTTTCAAGGAGTTTTGGGTCATTACATGTAAGTTATCAAACTCTTGGACATAGGGTTGTTCATAGTCTTGTTTGAGTATCCTTTCAATGTGTGGGGAACTAGTAGTGATGACCCCTCTTCCATTCCTGGTATTGGTAATTTGTATCTTCTCTGTTTTATGTTTGGTTAGCATAGAGGTTTATCAGTTTGATCTTTTCAAAGAACAAACTAATGCTTAATCTGGGCTTAGTTTTCATTTTTTGTGAGTAATGTGCAGGAGTGCACTTGCTGGGCTGTATGATAAGTGTATATTTAGTTTTAACGAAACGGGTAATTTTCAGAGTGACTATCATTTTTGAGCAATAAAGAGAGATCCAACTTCTGTGCATTCGCAACAGCATTTGGTATTGTTACTTTACATTGTCTTAATAATGGTGTAATTTGTATTTCCCTGATTGTTAATTATATCATTGCATCTCTTCATGTACTTATTTCCTATCCGTGTATCTAGTGTGGTGAAATGTTTGTTCATGTATTTTGCCCACTTTCTAATAGTAATGTTTTTATGATTGAATTTTGGAAATTCTTTTATTATATTCTAGATGGGAGTTTTATTTTTTTCCTAGAACCATGTCTGGAGTTTGAACCTGGGATCTCAAAAGTGGGAAGCCAGCATTCAACCACTGAGCCAAATTGGCTCGATCAAGTTGTTTTTTTTGTTTGCTTGCTGGTTCTATGCTGTTTTTTTTTTTTTAAAGAGGTATTGGAACTGAAGCTGGAACCTCCCATATGGGAAACAAGCACTCTCGCTTGAGCCATATCCACTCCCAATTTTCTAGATATCTGTTCCAGATATCAGCTCTAGATTTCCTAGATATGTGTTCTTTCTTTGTCATAAGTTTGCAAATATTTTTGCCCGTCAGTAGTTTGCCTTTATAATTTATCATTTGCAGATCAGTATTTTAAAGTTTGTTGAAGACCGACATGTCATTTTTGTTTTTTTATGGATCTCTCATTCAGTGCACTCTTCCTTAGGATTCTGTCTCCATGTTTTCAAATATCAAATAGTTTTGATGATGCCCCAGTATTTCTATTGCCTATTCTGACCACTCCACTGATTCTTCTGCTTCTGTGTAAAAATTAAAAAAAAAAATTTTTTTTTGTTTTTAAAGTAGCTTTAAATGACATAAATGTTCCATCAGAAATATAGGGGATTCCCGTATACTCTACTCCTTCCCCCTACCACACTTTCCCCCATGAACAACATCTTTCATTAGTGTGGTCCATTTCTTACGCAGCTACTGCTTTGTCTAATCCACCATGTATCTTGCTTGGACTACTGTGATAGTTGCCACCTGGTCTGCATTTTTTTTTTTTTTAAAGATTTATTTATTTAATTTCCCCCCCTCCCCTGGTTGTCTGTTCTTGGTGTCTATTTGCTGCGTCTTGTTGCTTTGTCCGCTTCTGTTGTCGTCAGCGACACGGGAAGTGTGGGTGGCGCCATTCCTGGGCAGGCTGCTCTTTCTTTTCACGCTGGGCGGCTCTCCTCACGGGCGCACTCCTTGCGCGTGGGGCTCCCCCACGCGGGGGACACCCTTGTGTGGCACGGCACTCCTTGCGCGCATCAGCGCTGTGCATGGCCAGCTCCACACGGGTCAAGGAGGCCCGGGGTTTGAACCGTGGACCTCCCATATGGTAGACGGACGCCCTAACCACTGGGCCAAAGTCCATTTCCCCCTGGTCTGCATTTTGCTCTGCTCGCCACTGTGTTCCGTTCTTATCTTGTAGCCCGAATGAGCCTGTTAAAGCCTGAGTCAGGTCCTGTCCCTTGTTATTCTTTACTGAACCCCTCATATATTCCCAGCTACAGTAAAATATGAAGCTCTTATACTGGACTACAATGTGTGCACCAAGTTTTACAAACAGTTTTATTGAGATAGATTCACATACCATACAATCTGTGAAAAGTGTCCACAGTTACTTTTAGTATGATCAAAGAGCTGTGCACTCATCACCACAATCAGGTTTAGAACATTTTCTCACTCCAAGAAGTAAAGCCCCATACCCCTTAGCAGTCACCTCTCAATCCCTGTCATCCCTCAACCCCAGCCTTAGCTAACAACTAATCTTACTCCATCTCTATAAATTTATTTATCCTGACATTTTATATTAATGAAATAGTAGAATATGTTAGTACTTTATATCTGGTTTCTTTCACTTAGCCTATTGCTTTCTTAAATTGTTGAAAATTTTTAATAGTGAAGTTGTATGTTTATAGAAAATTCATGTAAAAAATACAGTGTTCCCATGTATCTCTCTATTGACACTTTGCATTAGTGTGGTACCTTTTTTAGGATTGATGAAGGAAAATAAGATATTACTGATACCTATAGTCCATAGTTTTCATTAGGTGTTTTTTTCCATATACCATCCTATTATTAACAACATATAATAGTTTCATACATTTGTTACAATTCATGAAAAAATAGCCTTGTATTTGTACTATTAACCCTAGTCCATCATCCACAACAGTGTTCACTTAAACAATCCCGTGTTTTGGCTTCTAACTTTCCCTTCTAGTAAAGTACATGACCTTAAACTCCTCCTTTCAATCTTATTCATAAACATAATTCTGCACAGTTAACTACATTCCCAATAATGTGCTACCATCATCACTATCCTAAATAGAAATTGTGCACAATTCAAGCATCAACTCTACATTTGCTCCACCCATTCTGTCCCTTGGTAAGTTATATTCTAGAATATTTTCTTATTAAATATTCTTATTTATTATATCTAGATTTATTATATCTAGTTTGTGAGATCATACATTATTTGTCCTTTAGTGTCTGGCTTATTTCAATGAATATAATATCCTCAGGGTTCATCCATGTTGTCACACGCATCTGGACTTCATTCTTTCATAAAGCTGGATAATATTGTGTTGTATGTATTTACCACATTTTGTTTATCCATTCCTCTCTCGGTGGGTATTTGCTGTTACCTTTTGTATTTTGTGCGTTAACATTGGTACACAAATACTTGTCTTAAATCCTGCTTTCATTTGTTTTGGATGTATATCTAGAAGTGGGATTGCCAGGTCATATGTTAATTCCAATTTAACTTTTTGAGTTACTGCCCAACTGTTTTCCATACTTGGCTCCATTATTTATATTCCTGTCACCAGTGTATAAGGTTTGCTATTTATATACATCGTCACTAGCACTTGATATTTTCCAATTTTTACAATAATAGCCATTGTAATGGGTGTGATGTGATAACTCATCATACTTTTAATGTGCCTTTCCCTAATGGCTGATGAATTTGAGCATCTTTTCATATGCTTATTGGCCTTGGAGGTTAGCTGGTGACTGTCTTCCTTGTCCACTTGTCACTGGCTAATTCTTTGATGTGGAAATACCTCCTCACCACTTGGCTGCTTCCTCCTCCTTTGATCCCCAGCTCCAATCTCGTCTCCTCTGACTTGGGTAAAATAATTTTTTTGGGGATTCCAGGGCTGGACATTGAATCTGGGACCTTGTTTGTGGGAAGCTGGCACTGAACCACTGAGTCACTTGGTTTATTCATTTGCTTGTTTGTTTTTAGGAGGCACCAGGAACGAAACTTGGGCCATCCCGTATGGGAAGCAGGTGTTCAACTGTTTGAACCACATCCACTGCCAACATCTTTCTTACCTGCTCTGTTATCCTACCACTGACCCCTCATGTTGTATTTGCTGATTCTTTAGCTTTTGCTCCCTGGATTGTAAATGACTCCTATAAGGTTTACATTCCTCTCTCCCTGCCCTGGGCCTAGCACAGGGTCACATATACAGTCATCACTCACTCACCATTTCATAGAATGAAAAGAGTAGAGGACAGTGCCTGGTGCCTGGCTCTTTCCACCATCTGTACGATGCCTCTCCTGGCAGGGGAGGTGCTTTCAGACCATCACATTTGCAGGACTTGGATGTAGTTGAGACTCGCTGTGGGCTATGAGGTCATCCCAGCTAGGGTGGAATTGTGACTCCTGTGAAGTCATGTTCACAGGGTGTAGCCTAACGTTAGACTTCCCTGTACCTAGATCCTGACATGTACTTGCTGGGTCTCTTCAGGGAGAGTACTTGAGATCTTTGTGCCTGTCGCTCATCTGTAAAATGGTGATTCATAAACATACCCAAGTTTTAGACTTTGTTTTATAATTAAAATCTAATGTTAGCTTGCCTGCCTCCTCAAGCAGTCTCCTTCCATCCTTTATTCCTCCGAAAGGAGAGTCATGGACTCAGTGGGTCCTATGCGTATTTTAAGATAAATTGTCCAGAAATATGTCATATCTTAGGTATATGCATTTTACTATTTACAGAGCAGAGGTGACTTTTCATCCTTTGTTCACTCTGGTCCTAGGGCCTTGATGTCAGTCCCACACTCTCTAGGTGAGATGTGATTTGTCTAAACCTTAATTAAAAGCAAAAATAATCACCAGCTTCAAAACACTAGCTATATCAGATGTGTTTTATTGTGTGTACTAGTGATGACCCAGCCTGTTCCACTGTCAGACTCCCCTTCCCTGGGCCCACTCTCTTCACCCCAGGCTCCCCATCTACCAGTACCTTCCCCCAGGCTGCTTTTACCCTGGGCACCCCATCTGTCCTTTCCCTGGATCCACTATATCTTTTTTCTTTTTTTTAAGATTTACATTTTATTTCTCTCCCCTTCCCTCCCACCCTTGTTGTCTGCTCTCTGTGTCCATTCACTGTGTGTTCTTCTGTGTCCGCTTGCATTCTTGTCAGTAGCACCAGGAATCTGTGTCTCTTTGTGTTGAATCATCTTGCTGTGTCAGCTCTCTGTGTGTGTGGTGCCGCTCCTGGGCAGGCTGCGCTTTTTTCATGCGGGGCAGCTCTCCTTGCAGGGTCGTACTCCTTGTCCATGGGGCTTCCCTACACGGGGGACAACCTGTGTGGCAGGGCACTCCTTGCATGCATCAGCACTGCGCGTGGGCCACCTCCACATGGGTCAGGAGACCCTGGGTTTGAACCATGGACCTCCCGTGTGGTAGGCGGGTGCTCTGTCAGTTGAGCTAAATCCCTTCCCAATCTTGAATTCCCATCCCTTAAAGTCAAAACACATTTTAGGTTTCATCTGTCGTGCTGCTTTCCCCACCATATTAACTGGGACATCAAAACTTTAAAGAGTTAAGTCTGGCTTCATCTGTCTCCAGTTCTACACATCAGTGGCTTCTCTATACTTGATTTACAGAGGATAGATAAATTATATAAAAGAAAAAGAACCAGGTTTTTAAAATTTATTTCTCTCCCCTACCCCCCCACCCTGTAATCTGCTCTGTTTCCATTAATTGTGTGTGCTTCTGTGACCACTTATATCCTTATCAGCAGCACCGGGAATCTGTGTTTCTTTTTGTTGAGTCATCTTGCTGTGTCAGCTCTCCGTGTGTGTGGCGCCATTCTTGGGCAGGCTCCACTTTCTTACGCGCTGGATGGCTCTCCTTAATGGGCACACTCCTTGCGCGTGGGGCTCCCCTACGCCAGGGACACCCCTGCGTGGCAGGGCATTCCTTAGGCGCATTAGCACTGCGTGTGGGCCATCTCCACACGGGTTAGGGAGACCTGGGGTTTGAACTGTGGACCTCCCATGTAGTAGGCGGATGCCCTATCCATTAGGCCAAGTCCACTTCCCAGAACCAGGTTTTATTTCTAAAACGTCTGGAAGACTGACAAGAAAAATGGGAAGGGCAGGAGGCACCTGTGGGCAGCAGTGGGCTCTACTGGCTCCACGTCTGGAGGGGATGGTCCCAGGCTTCCGCTCCTGTCTCAGTAATCTGACTCCTCGGATTCTACCAGATGACAGCCCCAACCCCCAACTTCTGGAGCAAAACTGCAGGAAACATAGAGGAAATGGAAACCTTTGTCTTTGGGGCTCCATTTGGCTCTAGGAGTGCAGAGAACAGGCGTTGATTTGTATAACACTTTTAAAGTTGACAATCCCGGGTCCAGCCTGCAGGAAAGTGGACAAAGCTGCTTCTTGAGGTTCCGTTGGCGCAGGCCAGCATTTGCCTCTTAAAACTTGTCATGGTGGAGCCACACCTGGAGAGAAGTGAACGGGCTGAGGGCCCAAACAGTTGTGTCTCCTGCAAAGCCCTGACTCGTGGTGACAGAACCCTGAAGGCAAGGCTCCTCCTAGTGGGTTCATGAAATTAAAGGCTGGGATGGACGTGAATGTAAATCCAGTATGTCTCTGAGAGGTGCCAGGTCCTCCACAGGAAATAAGGGGGTATGTGGGGCATCAGTACCTTCATACACAGGGTTACTCTTAGGGGTGCTGACCCCTCTGTTGGCCATAGGGTGTTTTGGCTCCAGGGCCCCAGGTCTTTAGGCCTAAGCTTACCCCAAAGTGATATGTGGTGTGGGGGCCCCACTCCTTTCTCCTCTTATACGGAGTGCATCAGTGTTGGAGCTCAGATCTGTGACCTCCACTTGGCTCCCAAAGCTCTTATGTGCTGCTGAAACCTGACCTGGAGACGACTGGGGTGGTGCTGCTGAATGTTGAGCATCGCTGCCTCATGCTGGGGTTGAAATTGGTCACAGCACAGGGTGCGTTGGTGGTGGCTGCAAAGCCAGAGGCATTGCCTGTGCTGGAGGAGAACACGGCGGGGGTGGACCCAAAGGCCAGCTGGAGCCTGGCGTGGCTGCCCAAGGTGAAACCTCTAGGTATCAACCCACCAAAGCTAGCAGTGGTGATGTGCAGGGGTGCCTGGCCTTCAGCAGAGGTTGAGGTGGAAGTTGCCAGGTTTTCAAATTGGAAAGAATGGTCAAAGCCGAGGTTTCCAGGAAGCTGCCCACCAGGGACTCCAAATAGGAACTGGGGCGCTGCTACAGTGTTAAAGGGGAGTTTACACTTTGGGGTCGGGCTGCAGAACCCAAGTGTGTGCAGGCTGGGGGTGTCTGTTGCTGAGGCAGCGCTGCCGCTGGATGTGCCTGAAAGGCCTGGTCAGATGGGAAGAAGCTGGCACTGGAGCCAGCAGGAGGCCCACAGAGCAGTGGAGGGGGGAGGGATGTGGTATTCATCGGGGTGACCCGACGGTCAGAGGAAGGTGGGAAGTCAAGGCTGCAGGTGTGCTGGTTGAGGGGCTGGAAGTGGCTGCAGAAGCAGCCTCTGGAAGGCCCGTGGAGTGAGGGTCCCCAAGGCCCAGTGGTGGGAGGGGTGTCCATGAGAAGGAGTGAGGAGAGTCCACACACACCGGAATTGCTGAGCTCATTCTGAATGTGATGGGATACCTGCAGAGGGAGGAGGTGCTGGGAGCTGTGTGGAACTCAGAACTGGCATCAGTTGCAGCTGTCACAGACTCTGGGATGCACAGGGACTCCTGTCAGGGGTCTCCCCGAAATTGGCTTGACCATGCAGCAGCTGCAGGAGCAGGCTCTGGGCTTCTTTCACAGTTCCCACCTTCTGTGGTGCCGGGATCCAGGGCAGAAGAGGGCCTAGCACACAGCCCAGTCTGGTTGGTATCTGATGGTGGGGTGGCAGCAGGGCTCAGCGAGGTGAAAGAGGCTGAGGGGAGAGGGTGTGCCAGCATGTCAGGTGGGGCTGGGACAGTGAGGAGAGGATGGGTCTGCAGAGTAGCATTTCTTCTGAGGCAAAGGACCCACCGAGGTGGCCACTGCAGTGGATCCCAGGATGAGCCCTGGGCCTGGGGAGTCCTTCCCACACCTCCTCAGCTGTGAATTATTGTGGGGGATGCAGAGGCAGCTGGTTGAGGAGCAGTCCAGGGGCAGGCCAGGGGATGTACTAGAAGGCTCTGAGGTGCTGCATTCTGGGGTGCTTCAGTCTTACCACCCGGGGAACTGTTGATTCATCCAGCGCACTGCTTCCTTTTCCTGGGTCTAGATCCTCAGCAGTGACTCAGTACCCTAGCTGGTGTGTGTGTTTGTGTGTGTGTGTGAGAGTGTGATGGCAGCCTCAGGTGGGCCCGTCACCTGTGTGACAGCAGAGGAATTTTACATTAATGGTGCCTGGACTGTCGAATATGGGTGAGCCATCCCCTAACTTTTTCTGCTCTGAGGTGACCAAAGCCTGATTGATCTGGATATTTCTCGGGGTTTTCATGGAGGCCAAGGAGATAGGAAGATGCCCATCCTCACTCACATTCTTTGTTTATCTGTAGAGCAGCTGGGAGACAGACAGGGCTGGATCTCTCCTCTTCTCAGGGGCGGCAAACCTGGAATGGAGCTCTCTGAGTTCCTGACAGCATTTCCTATGTGCATGGTTCAGAGAGATCCAGGAGTTGTGGGTGGAGCTGCTTTCTGTGCTTTGGCAGGGAGTTTTCTCTTAAGGCCCAGGTCTGGGCAGGAGGGAGGCCAGACCTCCCCTGACTCTCAAAGGCCTAACTCAGACTCTGCAGTCCCAGAGCCATCGGAACCCTTTTTTCATTGTCTTGATAGGTCTTTGGCCTTGTTAGGAGCACAGCTTGCCCAGGGAACTGCACCCCTAGGATTAGGAATGCCTGGTAATTCAAACTAGGGGGCCGTGAAATGGAAAGTCATACGTAGGTTCCTCCAAGAAACCAGACCCCAGTGACGACCACAACCAAAAATGCTGTAAGTTGTGTCTAGTTCAGGGACATCATTTGTTTGTCATTGGTTAGAATTCCTCTCTAGGCCACTAGAATTAGCAACACATATTCAACCATAGCTATTTATGTTCTTTTTCTTTTTTATAAACTTTAACCTCTGAATACTTAGTGTGTGATTTCAAAATGTGTTCTGTGACTGAAAGTACAAAAAGAAAAAACAAAACCAATGTCATGCTCTAGCCAAGAGAAATGAATATTTTTGTTCGCCTAAAATCCCTGTGTGCCACTCTTTTAGCTGCTTAATTGTATGTCCTAGATAGAGGCCATTATGGTTCTCCTGTTTTTGACTTTGTTTGGAATTGTTTTTAGTGTTTGCTCTGGGGATAACTTCTCACATACTAATCAGTTAATTTTTTAACAATTCAAATAAAACGTAGATCCCTCAGAGTCATATAGAATATTTAAACCCTTCCTCTTGGTTATACTTGTCATATGCATTGGCCATCTACTCCCAAAATGGTCTAATTTCTGCCAAATACTCATTCATATATTCATTTAATGGTATCTGTTCCTGAAGTTCAAAATTTTCCTCTTATAATTATTTTTATTCTTCCTGGAGATGTTTCTTTTGCATCTTTATAGAAGCAGGTTGTCTAGTGATGAATTTAGATTTCTCTGTCCTCTCCGTTTTCTTTTTTGCCTTGAATCCTTGGACAGTTTTTGGTGTATGTAGTATTCTGGGTTGATATTATTTTATTTCAGCACTTCAAAGATCCTGTTTTACTCTCTTCTGGCCTCTGTTGGGTCTGAGGAGAAATGACAGGCCTTCAAATTGTTTTTCTCCTCTAATGTGTTATTTTTCTTAGGGTCCTTCAGAATTTTTCATCTTTGATTGTCAGCCGATATTTTAAATGATGTGTCAGGGTGTGATTTTCTGAGCTTCTCAGATCTGTGTATCACAAGGTTGGGTAGTGTTCAGGCTG
The DNA here is from genome assembly GCF_030445035.2 of Dasypus novemcinctus. Taxonomy (NCBI): domain Eukaryota; kingdom Metazoa; phylum Chordata; class Mammalia; order Cingulata; family Dasypodidae; genus Dasypus; species Dasypus novemcinctus. The sequence continues at coordinate 7,934,842 of NC_080702.1, read as the reverse complement.
TTTTAGCCCATATTTATTCTGAACCATTCTGTGTCTTCTCCCTTCAGCATTTAGCGTGAATATTGACTGTCCTACAGGTTTCTGAGGTTCTGTTAACTTTAGTTTAACCTTTTTGCCCTCTCTGTGTTCTTCATTATATCACGTTACTGCTCTAAGTTCCATGTCACTGATTCTTCCCTCTGTTACCTCCATTCTCTTATTTATCCCACCCAGGGAACTTCTGAATTGTGGGTTGTTGTGAACTTAGAAAATGAACATACATAGCATCATACAGGGCTCTCAACCTCACCCTACCACCAATGCCTTACAATGTCAAACATTTTTAATCATTAAAGAGCATCCTCAAAATATTACTAGTAATCAAAATACCTCATGATGGTGTATTTTTCCCCAAACCCACCCTATTATCATTATTTTTATATGATTTATATGTGAATATGCATAAACAATAGTGTGTAGTGGAAGTTGTGAACTTAACAAAGCAAACATGCATAACATCATAAAGGGGTCCCATACATCAGCCCACCGCCAACAGTGTTCATTGTTACGTGACATTTATAACAAAATATGAAAGAATGTAATCAAAATCTTACTACTAACTATAGTCCTTATCTTACATTTGGTGTATTTTTCCTCCAACCTATCCTATTATTGCTTTTAAAATATTTTTTTTGACAGAAGTTGTAAACTTAGGAAACAATCATACACATGTGTAGAATTCCCATACAACACCCCTCTATCAACATACCACTGTGTGATGGCACATTTGTTAAAGATTATGAAATAATATTGGGTTATTATCAGGTTTATAGCTTACATTTGGCACATTTTTTCCATACTCTCACATTATCAACACAGTACATCTTTGGCATATAAGCATGAATATTACGCCATTATTGTTAACCACAGTCCGTAGGTCATTTCAGTTGTATTTATCTCATGGTTCTCCATATTCCCACCCCCCCCTGCAACAGTGATGTATATCTCCTCTAGATCACAAAGGACACGCTGTCCTCTGTACCATCAACCGAAATTCTCATCCACCTCTGTGTTTACTGTGTTAGCCCCTAGATTATTCCCTAGCTGTCTGTCAATTTGCCTTTATATCCCTAGACTACACTTTTCAGTCACATTCCCATTTATATAACAGATGTTAATCACTATAATATATTACCATCAGCTATATATGTTTTCACCCTTTTACAGTACTCTTAATTAAAACGTCTACATAAATTAAATATCAGTAGTCCATGTCAGTCCTGCTCTTATCTCCTTGAAGCATCCACTACCTACTACTGAGTCTTCAAGATACTTTACTACATTTTTTTCCAGAAGCTTTATGGTTTTTGCTTTTGTATTTAGGATTTGGTTCTATTTTGAATTAATTTTTGTATAAGATGTGAGGTAGGGGTCCTTTTTCTTTCTTCTGGCTGTGGATATCCAGTTCTCCCAGCACCATTTGTTGAATGGACTGTTCTCCCTGAACTGGGTGCATCTGACAGGCTTGTCAAAAATCTCTTGACCCTTGATGTGAAGAACTGTTTGTGTTCCTTGAGAGAATCAGTCGATCTCAATAGTTTGGGTAGTCTCGTATTCATGCCCTCAGCATTGTTGCAAGTATCTGTAAATCTGGGCCCTGAAGTAGTGAAGATTGATTGTCACTATGGGCCATGAGGGGAGGAGGGGAGAGGTATAGAATAGATGGAAGCAGGGTAACTAGGGGGCAATGAAATTGCTCCACAAGATCATGTAACGATGGATATAGGACATGTTAATGTACACCAAAAATGTATGCAAGTCTATAAACTAAAGTGTAAACCATAATGTAAACACAGGGAAACTAAAAATTTAGAAATTTTACAGTCTGAAATACAAACCGTAATGTAAACCAAAATGGAACCAGGTTTGGAAGCTATGTTTCAAAATCTATACATCAGCTGCAGCAAATGTAACATGAACATGTAAAAAGATCGTTGCTGGGGAAGGGGGAAAGGGTTTGATATTGGATATATGGGAGTCCCCTCTATTGTGTATGTGAATTACTGTGATCTAAAACTTTTTTGAAGACAAGGTTAAAAATTAGAAAAAAAAATTAAAAAAAGAGGAATGAATGTAGACACTGAGGAGATGAAAGAAAGTGCCTTGCCACTGTACATACAGGGCAACACCTATTACAGTGATGAAAGGCAAAAAGTTAAAAACAAAGCTTTATGATATTTCTTATTTTTATTAATACACCAGTTCATTTTTTCTTTATCTTAATATTTCTAAATTAGTATGTGTATTTCTAATCTTTAAACCCATCAGTTTATTTCATTTTCCTATTAAGTGCATTTGGCAATATATTAGACTTCATTGTTGAAGACATTTTGGACCACAGAGAGTTTCACCTATGGGGAGGGGAGGAGCACTGTTGTGGGTTGTTATTGATGTGGGTAGCATGATTGGGAGGGTGTTCTCCAGGGCATGTATATAGGGGCCATAAAAATGTTCTGATATATGTTGGGTATTTTTATAGTAGTTACAGTTACAAACGACAACTGAGGGAGTACGGAGTTCCTACTCAGGAGAGCTCTGTAACATTCCCCGATGGAACAGCAGTAATCCCCCAAGTGCAACAGCAAAGACCAACAAGGAAGGATGGTCCAACGATGAGCCCTTGATAATGATGACTATGCTTATGAGGCTGTGTGCCTGAAATGTGAACTAGGCCTAGAGCTGCAGGGTGCCTAAGAATTACCTCTTGAGAGCCTCCATGTTGCTCAAATGTGGCCAATATCTAAACTAAACTCAGCACGTAATGCAATACCTTCCCCCCAGTGTGAGACATGACTCCCAGGGATGAGCCTCCCGGGCACTGATGGATTATTACCAGTCACCAACTGGTGATGCAGCTAGAAAGAGACCTTGAATAAAAGGTCAACTCAGACCAACAGAGTATCTCAGCCTTCATATAGGATGTGTTAAAAACTGCTGTTTTACCTTGTATAAAAGGGGGAAATGGCAAAGAGAAATGAGTATATATGGATGACAGTCTTCAAAAAAGAGTTGGGGGGGGGTCATCAGAGTGGTCGTGCTTACGCACACCTCAGCAGGACCCCAGAAACAGCTTCAGGAGATACAACCCTAGGTACTGGTTCTCCTGAAGGCTATGGAGACCCACAGAGTATATGGTCATGGCAGATGGATTTTGAGTTCTTTGCCATGTCAATAGGCCCTACTTTGGAATTTGTGCTCCTGAGAGTGATGGAGCTGGACTCAGATATGACATGTCTACACATGCCTCTTGTGTCACTTTTACTGAGCCTGGGGTTCATATTATGTATGGTGTGTACTCAGGGGACTTGAATCTCTGAACGGCCCTTGTACCAGCTGGGCCCTGAGCCTCAGCAGAGTTGCAATCCCTACTCTCTGTTTCATTGGACTTACCCAGGTCAGCTAACAGGGAGGTTAAGATGGTCAACCACCACACCAGGGAACAAAGAGTGCCTACAACTGCAAGCAGGAGAATTGCAGCCATCAGTCATGAGGAATCTATGCCTCTTCTTTATAAAGAGGTAGAGTGGACATCACCATCCCCAGGGTCCACGGAATGGAGGAATAAAACATGGGTTAGAGTGGACTTAAGTGATATTGTACTATGAAACTATTGTGACTAGTAATAGAAGAAATGGTATCATTGACGTGAAGAATGTGGCCACAGTAGATGCTGTGGGCAGGGAGAGGGAAGAGAGATGTGATGAGCGGGTATTTTTGGGACTTGGGATTTTCTTAAGTGATATTGCAGGGTCAGATGGTGGACATTATATATCCTGCCATAACCCACTGAATATACTGGGGGAGAGTGTGAACTACAGGGTAAACTATTATCCACGTGGTGCAACAGTGCTCCAAAATGTGTTCGCCAAGTGCAGTGAGTGTGCCACAATAATGGGGGAGATTGTTTGTGTGGGAGGAGTGGGGTGGGGGGATGGGGGGTATATGGGAACCTGTTTTTTAATAATATAACCTTTTTTGTGATGTATTTATCTTCAGAAAAATACAGATTACAAAAATGATGGAGGTGGGAGTTGGGGACTAGGTTATATGGGCACCTCTTATGTTTTTTTAATGTAACATTCTGTGTCATCTATTAACTTTAATAAAAAGAAATGTGTTAATAAAATAAAAACCGATCGTTTGTGAAACCATCACTTCATTTCCATTAGTCTGTGTGTCTGTCTTTATTTCAGTGCCATGGTGTTTTCACCAGTATACCTTGGTAATAAGATTTTAAGTCCAGAAGTGAGAGTCCTCCAACTTCAGTTTTCTTCTTTAAAGTGTTCCTGGTATTTAGGATCCCTTAACCTTCCAAATAAATTTGATAATCATGCTTTCCAATTATTTTAAAAATGCTGTTGGAGTTCTATCAGAATTGCATAGAATCTGTATATCAATTTGAGTAGAATTTACATCTTAATGATATTTAGTCTTCTAATATGTGAGCATGGCATTTTCTTCCAGTTATTTACATCTTTTTAAATTTCTTTTAACAATGAGTTGTAGTTTTCTGAATACAAGTGATTTACAATGTTAGGTTGATTCTTAAATATTGGTGTTTTATCTGTCATTTTATTTTACCACTCTTTTGACACTTTTGGTTACTTTTTCTTATATACTCTATATTTCTAGACTCTCCTGATTTTTCTTTTCAGGCTGTAACATATCCTTTAATATTTCCTGCAAAGCTGGTCTCTTGGTTATAAACTCTCTCAATTTCTGTTTATCTGTGAATGTTCTAAACTCACCCTCAATTTTGAAAGACTGTCTTACTGGGTATAAGATTCTTAACTGGAAATTTTTCCTTCACAGTATCTTAAATATATCATACCAATGTTGTCTTCTTTTTATGTTTTTTAAGAATACCCAGTTTACTAGGCGAACTTAACTTTATTGTTAAATATGGGGAATGTGGGAAGCACATGTGACTCATGTGATAGGGTCTCTGCCTACCATAGGAGAAGTCCCAGGTTTGGTCCCTAGTGTCTCCTGGTGAAAAAGAAGAGAAAGTGTGCCTGTATGGCAAGCCATTGTCAGCGTGACGAGCCAAATGTTTGCACTAAGCCAAGTGCCCGTATGGTGAGCCGAGTGTCCTTATGGTGAGCTGAGTGTCCACATGGCAAACTGAGTCCCCACTTGGTGAGCCAAGTGCACATGTGAGTGTCTGGGTGGCATACTGAATGCCCACACGAGTGCCTGTATGGCGAGCCAGTGCCTGCATGTTGAGCTGAGTGCCCACACAATGAGTCAGCACCTGTGTGAGTCATGCAGCAAGATGATGACACATTAAAAAAGAGACAAGGGAAGAGTCAAGGTGAAGCGCAGCAAGAGACCAGGAACTGAGGTAGTAGAATTGACAGGGAACTTCTCTCCAGATTAGAGTTCCCCAGGATGGAATCCTGGTGAATCTTAAAGGACAAAGATGAGAAGAGAATACAAAAAAGAGAAATTGATAAAGAAGATCACACAGCAAATGGACACAGACAGCAATAACAGCAGGGCAGGGGATGGAAAGAAAAAAAAAATATGGGGAAAGTAAGGGTCTTCCAGCAAGAGCCAGAAGACCTACTGAACAAATTCTAAAAGACCTGTAACACTCACCACTCTCTCTTGCCTCCATGGGAACTCTGTACTTAATCTTATTGGGTGTCCCTTATATGTTATGCATTGGTTCTCTCTTGCTCAGAATTCTCTGTCTTTGGTATTTGACATTATAATTAATATGTCTTGGGGTTGTACTCTTTGAAATTATACATAAGAGAGTGCGTTGTGCTTCTTAGATATGTGTATCTATGTCCTTTAATAGGGTTGTGAAATTTTCTACCGTTATTTCTTAAAACATTCCTATTACCCTTTCCCCTTTTCTCCTTCTTGGACACCTGTTACACATATGTTTGCACATCTTTTGTTATCATTTAGTTCCCTGAGACCTTGTTCAATTTTTTCCATTCTTTCTTCCACTGTTCTTTTTTACTTTTGCTTTCAGAAGCTATTTCTTCCAGCTCACCAGTCCTTTTTTCTGCCTCAAATCTGTTATATGAGTCCAGTATTTTTAAAATTTCATTTATTGCACCTTTAATTCCCATAAGATCTCCAGTTTTTCTGTATGTACTTTGAAATTTGTGCTCTTCCAGTGCCATCTTTTTTTAATTTTTTATTAAGTTGTCTTCTCTTTTTAAAAGATACATAGATCACAAAAAATGTTACATTAAAAAATGTAAGAGGTTCCCACATATATCGACTGTCGCACATTCATTGCTTTTGGTGAATACATTTTGGAGGACTGCTGCACCACATAGATAATGGTTTACATTGTAGTTAACACTCTCCCCAGGCCATTCAGTGGGTTATGGTAAGATATATAATGTCCAGCATCTGTCCCTGCAATATCATTTAGGATAATTCCAAGTCCTGAAAATGTCCCCACATCTCATCTGCTCTTCCCTCTTCCTACCCTCAGCAACTACCGTGGCCACTTTCTCCAGATCAATGCTCCAGTTTCGACCATTAGTAGTCACAGTAGTTCTATAGTAGAATACCTGTAAATTCACTGTAATCTGTATTTTATTCCTCCATGCTGTGGACCCTGGTTTGGTGATGTCCACTCCACCTCTGTATCGAGAAGGAGGTTAGAGCCCACATGGTTGATGGATGTGATTCTCCTGCTTGGAGTTATAGGCACTCTCAGCTCCCTGGCATGGTGGTTGACCATCTTTACCTCCTAGCTGACCTGTGTAGTAAGTTCAACAAACCGGAGAGTAGGATTTGCAGCTCTGCTGAGGCTCAGGCACATCCCCAGTCCAGAGATTTAAGTTCCTTGGTATATACCAACCCCAACCAACCACAGGTTCAGTAAAAGTGACATAAGAGGCATGTGTAGAAAGGTCACATCTGAGTCCCAATCCATTAGACTCAGGAACACAAATTCCAAAGTAGGGCCCGTTGGCAAGGCAATGGATATATTAGGCTTCATTTTTGAAGTAGTTTTGTACCATAAGGGGGTTCAAGTATCGCAGGCGAGGAGCATCAGTGTTGTCTTAATATACCTAATCTCTTTAGTCATCTCGTTGAATTTGTTAAGGTGATTTGTTTGAACATCTATGATTAGTTGTCTCAACTCCTTTATGTCATCAGAAGGCTTACCTTGTTCCTTTACCTGGGTGATATCTTCCTGTTTCTTTGTATGGATTGCAGTTTTTGTTGGTATCTTGCCATCTGGCTTACTAGATGTATTTATTCTGGGTGCAGTTTCTCTCCTTAGTTTAGGGTTTTTTTGCCCTTTCTCCCTTGCCAGTTGTGTAGTGGGAGCCAAGGGTATAACTGGTGTTGAACGCAGTGGAGACTCAAGCTGCCCTTGTTTCCCAAGGACTGATGATTCTCCTCCCTTCTTTCTCCTTTGCAGGGTATGGATAGTGCCACAGCTGTGTGGAATGATCCAGGGTGCGCAGACCTAGACTGTAGTCACCTAGAGAGACTGAGGAAGCTTAAAGTCCCCTCCCCTGCGTTGGCAGGGATAGAGCTGCAGGTGTGGGCAACATGCTATGCTGTGCATGTGCAAAATGACCATAGTTGCCCTGGTAGTCTTCCCAGTATTCAGTCTGCCAGCCGAATGTTCCCGCAGTTCTCCAGAGAGGCTGGTGCAGGGCCCGCCAGCTTCCTCCCTGGTAGAGGTGGGGCTGATGCCTAGGCTAGGGCTGCAGGCTGATCTCGGTACAAGAAGCCAGTCCCTACGATCACTATGATTTTCAGCCAGCCCAGCTTCCCCTCATGCTGGGGGCAAAGTCAAAATGGTGTCCACTGGCCTCTTTCTTACTTGGACAGGTTCAAACTTTACCTGTTCTTAGGGTTCTATTTCAGCCAGCCATATTTACTAATCACTAGCTGCAGTTGATGGCCAACCATCCCTTCCTTCTCTGTTTTTTGGAAAGGGAGCTTCCAATTCCAGAATAGCCCCTGAAGCAGTCAGAGTAGAATGATTGTAGTCCTCTGAGGCATTGTCATTATTTTCCTGGAGAGGCTGGTGAAGGGCCCCACAGCCTCCTCCCTGCTGGAGGTGGGGCTGGGGCTTAGCCTAGAGCTACAATCTGCTAAGGATGGAAAGAAGGCTGTCCTTACATCACTGGAATTTTCTCCTTGTGCCAGGGGCAGAGTTAAAATAGTGATTACCAGCCTTGTTGCCGCCAGTGTGCACTGAGGAGCGGCCTGGGGGCCTCCCGAGGTGCCACTCCCGAGGTAAGGAGGAACAGAGCACAATAACACACAGTAACCGCTCTGGAGAGGCAGGCTGGTGGCACAGGTCTGATTTATTAGGGAAGTGCAATAGCTTATAAGGGCTAGGGTGGGGGTTGAGGGGAGTGTGGCATGCGCTGATTGGCTGGGCAAAGGGGACGGAGTGTATAGGTTGCTCGCTCTTGTTGCTGGGGGAAGAAGCAGCTTTCAGATGGGCGAGCCAGCTAGCGCTGGGGGCCATCTCGGTACAAACTGAGCCATTTTGCTAGGCTGAGATGTGCTGCCTACAACACAGCCTCTTTCTGACTTGGATAGGTTCAAATTTTAGCCATTCTAAACATTATACTTCAGACTGCCTAATTTACTTTACTAATCAGTATCTGAAGCTGGTGCCCAGTCTTCTCTTCCTCTGCCTTTTTTGGGAAGTGGAACTTCTGATTGCAGCTGAGGAATAGCTCCGAGATGTCTTATGCTGCCTCTGGAAGATGGGCGCCAGCCTCTAGGGTGCGGAGTGTTCTACTTATAAATCTTCTCTGCAGATGGGCAGTGTCCTCCTTTCATGCTTTCAGAGATGTTGCAGGATGCTCTTCTGGTCTCCTGGAGCCCCCAAACAGGTGCTTTAGTAGATAGCTCAGTGTGATTACTAACTGTCCTGTAGCATGAACTGACTCTCGGAACTCCTTAGATGTTTTATATCTAGCTCTAAAGTTTCCCTTTTACATCTTTTTGTTGTTCGTTTCTTTGTTTTGAACTATTTTTTCTTTCACTCCAAGAAGAGTATTTACCTTTCTCATTGAGCAGAGACTTAATAACTGCTTTGTTTCATCATTCTTTCTGTGGTTCCTTTGGGGCTGTATCTGCTGATTGTTTTTTTTCCCCTGGAGAACAGACCAGATTTTTCTAGTTCTTTATATGTCATGTATGATATGGCATGATATCCTGGTTGCATGTGCTTGTTATATAGTTGTGAGACTTCTGAAAGATTGATTTTGCTAGTTGGAGCCTCTTGCTATTCCATATGAATTTGAGGATCAACTGTTTCCATTTCTCCAAAAAAAAAGACTGTAGAGATTTTGAGAAGTATTGCATTTAATACGTAGATCGTTTTAGGTAATATCTTGCCATTTATTAGGTCCTCTTTAATTTTTTTCAGTAGTGTTTTGTAGTTTTCATTGTACAGATCATTCATCTCTTAGTTTAAATTTATTCTCAGGTATTTTTTTCTCTTTTAGGTGCTGTAGTGAATAGAATAGTTTTTTTTTTTAATATATTTTTTATTTTGTTAGAAGATAAATAGATTACACAAAATTTTATACAGAAACGTAAGGGGAACCCAAATGCCCCACTCTCCACACCCCCCACCCTTCTCCACATTTAACAACTTCTTTCATTAGTATGGTAAATTCACTGCAGTTGATGAACACATTTGGAGCATTGCCACTAAGCATGGTTTACCGTTTACATTTAGTTTACACTCTCTGCCACTCAATTCTGTAGGTTATGGCAGGGAATTAATGTCCTATATGTGTCGTTGCAATGTGATTCAGGACTATTTCATGTCCCAACAATGACCCCATATTTTACACCTCCTTTTCCCTCTCCCTGCCTTCTGCTCCTCTAGTGGCCAGTGTTTCCACATCAATGATAAAATTTCTTCCATTGCTTGAATACCAGTATGTCTGTAGTAGAATACCAGTAAGTCCCCTCAATTCCATATTTTATTCCCCAATCCTGAAGATTCTGGGATGGGTGATGACCAGTCGACCTCTAACTGAGGGGTGGCTTCAATCCTATATGGCCAGTGAACTGGAGAGTAGGTGTTGGAATTAATGGAAATGGTGGTTTTTTTCCTTAATTTTTAAAAAATTTATTGAAGTGTATCACTCATACAGAAACATATGTAAACAATAAGTTTATATTAATAATTTTGAGCTTACAAAGGAAACATATATAACATCATACAGGACTCTTATACCTCACCCTACCACCAATACCTTGCTTTCTTGTTAAACATTTTTCAGTAATGGTTAAAGGGCAACATCAAAATATTTCTACTAACCAAAGCATTTTTTCCCCAACCAACCTTATTTTGTTATCTTTATCTCATTTATGTATAAACATACATAATAAGTGTATAATAAAAACTGTGAACCTATAAAGCAAACATGCATGACATATGTATGGGATCCCATATATCGGCCCTCCATCAATACCTTTCATTATCGTGAGACATTTTTTATAGATTATGAAAGAATATCGAGGAAATTTTACTACTAATTATCCTTTTCTTATATTTGGTAGGTTTTTCCCCAACCCACCCTATTACTATTTTTTAATGTATTTTTATGACAGAAGTTGTAAATTTAGAAAATAATTGTGCACATGTGCAGAATTCCCAAACAAATCCCTCTATCAGCATACCACACTGTGGTGGAATATTGTTACAGATTATATGATGATATCATCCAGTTGTTACCATATCCATAGTGTACATATGGCACATATTTTCCATACTGCACCATTACCTACACAGTACATCTTTGGCGTAAATGCAGGAATACTACATTATCATTAACTAATCAATCCATCTGCCGCTCCAGTTGTGCTTTTCCCATGTTTTCCTCTCCCACCATATTGTATATGATCAAATAGTGATGTGCATTTGCTCCTTCTGACAAAGGATACTTGAATCTGTACCGTCAACCACAATTCTCATCCACCTCTTGGTTTTCTGCGCAATTCAGTTCCTAGGTTATTCTTTAGGCATTTACAAGTGTAGACTGTTGAACGAGGGGCTCATTGGGGTAAGGATGACGGAGACAGACTCACTCCGGAGACGGGTTCATGATGCATGTCTGCTTTATTGAGGAAGTTGCAGCGTTTATATAGCAGTTTGGCTTATGGGGCATAGCTGACAGATGGAGGGCTCACGGGAGGAGGGCGAGGTGGGGCTGGAGACATTTGGCTCAGTGCCGGTGCACCATCTTTTGGGTGTGCCCAAAAGCGTGTGGACTAGAGAGAGTGCTCCTCTAGTTGCTCGCAACACAGCTAGGCTGAATGTCTCTGCCTCTCTACCTACATCTCCCCCTCTGTTATTAACTAGAGCCTACTATACTAATTTCCTTTCTTCAGTTTTTTGGGATAAAGCTTGAAGGCTTTTGTTGATACATCAATAGACAATACATATGACAACAATTAAGATTCCTATTATAAGCCATAGCAGAAGGTTGGGAGGTGATAGGAGGGACTGTACGTGCTCTAGCATTGCAGCTAGTAAAGAGGTGTCTACTCCAGAGGCTCGGGTGTTGTTAATCTATAAGATTTGGGATGTTAATAGTTGGGTAAGGCTGAGGAACTGTGGAGCGTCTGTGTCCACGGGCATAAGAAGAGGCGAATGTCGTACTGCGGTGCAGAGCAGCTGTCCGCGAGTGGAGTTTGCTGTGAAGATCAAGCAAATGAGGAGGAAGAGGGTTTCGGGTGTTGCAGGGGTAGGTGCCATACGTTGGACTTCTGTGCATAATGATTTTATGTTTCCCCATGTGATGCGACACGTGGGATGGGCAGGAGTACGGTGTTGATGGCGTCGTCTCACAGGGCCGCCTTCTTCTCGCCTTTCTTCCAGGGACAGGTTATTTATGTCGCCTGCGAGTTGAGTGACTGTCTGGGGGGTCATCTTCGGCGGCGGAGGATCGGCCATCTCGTTTTTCGGTGGGCAGGGCGAGCTGTATCAATATGCTGGGGACCCAGATGGGCTGGTCTGCGTTTTCTGGAAGGACACAAGCAGACCCTCATCCCTGTACTAGCAGGGGATGGGGCCCATTCCATTGTTGCGTCAGGGGGTCTTTCCAGCGCACCAAGGGCACTGGTGTGGGTATAGAGTGGAGTCCTCCCCAGTGCTTGTTGGCGGGAGATAGACCTTCAGAATTGAAAGAAAAGTAATTTAATGTAATTAGGGCTTTTGTTATGATGTTTTTGAGTATATCCCTAGGGTCCTCCCCCTTTTGTTTTATTATATGTTGTTTCAGGGTGGCATGGGCGTGTTCAACGATGGCTTGACCCTGTGGGTTGTGTGGGATGCCTGTAGAGTGTTTGACCCGCCATTCAGAACAGAAGGATTGGAAGGATTGGGAGGTCTAACAGGGTCTGTTGTCTGTTTTTAAGGCCCATGGCACCCCCGTTTGTAGAATGGCCTGCAACAAGACAGAAGTAGCATGACGGGTACGCTCACGAGAGAGAGCGGTGGCAAACACAAATCCAGAATATGTGTCAATAATTACATGGACATATTTCAGTGTCCCAAAAGAGGAGACGTGGGTGACGTCCATTTGCCATAAGCTGTTATGATGTAACCCCCTTGGGTTGACTCCTTGTGGTTGAAGTGGTCCTAGTGGTAACAGGGGACACACTGCGCGCAGGCGCGAGTTAGATGTTTGCATTGTTGGTGAGAGAGCGAATGAAACAGCCGCTTGAGGGCATGTGCAGACATATGGAATTTGGCGTGTAAAGTGGGTGCTTGATCAATAGCAGGTGCAGTGAGTATTAATGGATTCGTCGGCTTGCTGGTTCCCTCGTGCTAGAGGGCCAGGCAAACCAGTATGTACTCTAATATGTTGTATGTACCATGGCTGTGCTCTATTTTCAAGGATAGCCTTAGTTTGGGTTAACAGGTCATCTAGTTGGGTTTTTCTTAAGCGGAAGACTGCATGTGGAAGGCTATGTAGGGTTTGTGCCGCATATGCACTGCTGGAGAAGATATTTATAGGGATATTCTGACAATGATTTAGCACAAGGAAGAGTGCATATAGTTCTCCGAACTGTTCTGAGCCGTCATGGGGCATTTTGTAATCCGATCCATTTGTTTTTGTTGTTTTAGGAGTACTACATGGAATGACTTATTGGCGTCTGTAAAGACAGGGGTTTCATTTGGGAGTGGCTTGGATGGTGGGTAAGCGTTCTCATGGAAACTGTACGGCAATTGCTCGAGGGTGGAGAGAAGTTTGTGAGCGGGCCAATGATGATCTATTTGCCAAGGAAATCCTGCTACAAGTGTTTGTATTTCGAGGTTGGTTTGGAGGAAGTGGGTGATATGCTCTCCTGTAAGACGCAAGATCAATTTGTCTGGCTCCTGGCCGTAGATGCTTTTTGCTGTGTATCGTAATTTTCTCCCCAGTAGGTAAAAGGCTGTTGTGCGTTAATTGGGGTGTGATTTTGCTGAGACTGTTAAAGGAGAGGTGCACCCAGTATAGGGGCTCATTTTGACATAGAACTCCAGTGGGCGTTCCTTGGGTTGCTAATGCTATGGCAAGGAGAGGTTTATGAGGATTAAATTTGGCCAGTTCTGTGTTTTGCATTTGGGAATTGATATATTTTATGACGTCTTCAGCTTCAGAAGTGAAGACACGACGACTCGTGGGATTGGGGTCTCCCCCTAAAAGGGAAAAGGGGGGGGCTAATTTATGCGATGATAGGGATAGATGTGGTCTGATCCAGTTTATGTCCCTGCAGATTTTCTGCAGTTCACTTAATGTGCAGTTTTGTGTTATTGTTAGAGATGGGGACAAGGGCTTGATGCCCGTATTGATACGACATCCTAGAAAGCTGAAGGGCGATTTAGTTTGCACCTTTTCAGGGTGATTTGCAGTCCCAACTGTTTTAGATTATGGAGTAACACCTTAAAACAGTTTGTTAGATGATCCTGATCAGGGTGTGCTGTGAGAATACCATCTATGTAGTGGATGATTTGGCAGTAAGTTTGCAGTGGTAACGTGGCATTGCCTACGAAATTTTGACATATTGTGGGACTGTTTTTTCATGCCTTGGGGGAGGCCTTTCCATTGGTACCGCTCAGCTGGCAGAGCATGGTTAATTGCCGGAACTATGAAGGCGAAATATGGGCGGTCTTGTTTATGCAATGGGATGGAAAAGAAACAATCTTTTATGCCTATTATAAAAATATAACTATTTTCGTGTATAGCTGAGGGATGAGGGACACCTGGTTGTGGTGAGCCTATCTTTTCCATATGAGAGTTGGTGGCCCGTGGGTCATGAAGGAAGCGCCATTTGCCTGTTGCTTTCTTTTGTATAACAAATACAGGGGTATTAAGGGGGCTGGTAGTGGGCTCTAGGTGCCCGAGGTCTAGCTGTTGTTGGACAAGGATTTTGAGTTGAGTGAGTTTTTCACGAGGCAGGGCCACTGGTCCACCCAGATGGGTTGTTTAGTATCCCATTTTAGGGTGACTGGTAGGGGTTTCATGATTGTCATTAGTGGTGGAGCAGTGGCCTTTCGGATTGGGGGAACTGGTCAGTTGTTAGGACGGTTCCGAGCTGAGGCATTTTGTCTCTGCCCCATAGGGTATTAGGGAGTTGTGTCAACACCAAGGGTTGGAATTGTCCTGCAGTACCATCTGGGTCTGCCCAAGTTAAGGGTTTTGAAACTTGGCGGGAAGTTTTTAAGCCATCCACTCCCTGAATAATGGGCCCGATCTGTAGGGGCCATTCTGGGTCTAGCTCTTTACTACTTAGGACGGAGATATCTGCCCCTGTATCAAGCTGCCCTACTATGGATTTTCCATTGATATCTAGGGTTAACCACGCTTTGTTTTGGGTGATGGGGACCGTCCAATAAATGCCTGGATTTAATGGAGTTTCCTCCCTTACTGGTGGGGCTGAGAGGTGCCCCGCTTCTCATTTAAAGGCAGTAGGGTTTCTCCACAGGCGTTGGTGTGAGACCTACAGTCGCGTTTCCAGTGGAGCCCCTTGTGGCACCTAGGACAGATTGGATTTGGCTTGCCAGGAAAGGATTTTTGTGACTGTTTTTGCGGGCATTCTCTCACAAAATGTCTAGTAGAGTGACAATGGAAACAATTGCCTGAGTTTGATTTGGGGGATACCTTGAGATGCTGGGCTAGGGTGGCCACCAACATGCTTGTGGATAGCGAGCCGACGTCACGACAAGCTAGCACCCAGTCTTCCGGTGTGCCCTTGCACAACGGAGCGATCGCTCTATGGCATTCGCCCTTGGCCCCCTCCCATTAAAGGTCCTTTACTAGCATGTCCGCTGCTGTGGCATGGGTGACTTTTCTCTCTACCGCTTCCTTAACTCGGCCAAAAAAGTTAACAAAGCCTTCATTAGTGCCTTGTACAAGGTTAGACATTTGAAGGGGTTTACCTTTTGGATTTATTTCTTTGAATGCTCTCATAGTGCATAAACGGCATTGACCAAAATATTGGAGGACCCTGTCGCCTGGACAGTAGGAGATGCATATTGGCCCTCTCCTTGTAGGGATTCTGTGGGAATATTAACTCCAGCAGCCACATTTCTTTCTCCCAGTATTTCAGCCTCATCATAATAGAGTGCTTTCCATTGGATATAATCCCCAGTGGGTAATAGAGCGCATGCTAGGTTTTTCCCGTCAGTGGCACAATTAAGGTCTACATTGAGGTTTTCTAATAACATTTGTGCACATGGACTGTTAAGGCCATCCTCTTGCATGACACGGCGTAAAGTGGTGATTGTTTTTTGTTTATGGGGATACCGTTGTGCTGGGCGGGCAGCAGTGGGGTTTACAATAACAGGATAGAAGTGGGGTCATGATTCTGCTCCTGTGTTAGAATGGGCATCTCGTTGCTGGCAAAGCTGGGAGAAGTTAGTTAACCATGGACTGCTGGTAGGAGAGTCTGAGGTTTCACAGGGAGTGCCCATAGCCCAGGCTTCCTGGGAAGCTGGGTTCTGTGGAGGGGGAAGTTGCGAAGTGGGAAGTGCTGACATGGGGAGTTTTGCCGCAGAGAGTTCCTTTGGCGTGGGGACTCCCATAGCAGAAAGTTCCTCGGTAGTGAGTCTCTTTTTTTATTTTATTTTATTTTATTTTATTTATTCATTTTTTAAAAAGTATTCCATTCAAAAAATATGAGGTCCCCATTCACCCCCAGTGCCCCCACCCCACCACTCCCCGCACAGTAACACTCTCCCCCATCATCATGACACATCCATTGCATCTGGTGAGTACATCTCTGGGCATCGCTGCACCCCATGGCCTGTAGACCACACCATAGCCCACACTCTCCCACGTTCCATCTAGTGGGCCATGGGAGGACATACAATGTCCAGCAATTGTCCCTGCAGCACCACTCAGGACAACTCCAAGTCCCGAAAATGCCTCCACATCTCATCTCTTCCTCCCATTCCTCACACCCAGCAGCCACCATGGCCACTTTCTCCACACCAATGCCACATTTTCTTAATTATTAACCACAGTAGTTCATGAATAGAATATCATTAAGTCCACTCTAATCCTTACTATATTCCTCCTTTCTGTGGACCTAGGCTTGGTTGTGTCCATTCCACATCTATGTCAAGAGGGACCTTAGATTCCACATGAATACTGGCTACAGTCCTCCTGCTTTCAGTTGTAGGCACTCTAGGCTCCATGGTGTGGTGGCTGACCTTCTTCAACTCCATGTTAGCTGAGTGGGGTAAGTCCAATAAACCAGAGTGTAGGAGCTGAAGTCTGTTGAGGCTCAGGGCCTGGCTATCATATTGTCAGTCCAGAGATTCAAATCCCCTAGACATATCTTAAACCCCAGCACCAACTACAGTTCCAGTAAAGTAGCATGAAAGGCTTGTGAAAAGAGTCCAGCTCCATCACGCAGAAACACCAGCTCCAAAGAAGGGCCAACGGACATGGCAGTGAACTCCATCTGCCATGACCATAGAACCTGTGGGTCTCTTTAGCCCTCAAAAGAACCAATACCTGGGGTTGTATCTACTTTATCTGTCTCTGAGACTCTGCTCAGGTGTGCATAAGGGCAATCCTTCTGACAACCTCCAGACTCTTTTTTAGAGACTCATTGCCATATAAATTCATTTGTCCTTTCCATTTCCCCCTTACTTTAGGTCAGACAGCATTTTTAACTCCTATTATTATATGTAGACAGGGATGGTAGTGAGTCTCTTATTGGGTGGCTCTGCCTCTTCTTAGCGTCAGGTGGTGCTGGGGGGCCAGTAGCATTGGTGTCTGAGCTGATGGCCCCCACAAATTCCAATAGAGGAGAGTATAGGGCATTAGTATAGGGCGGTGTAGTCGAGCCCCACAACTGTGTGGGGGTTAAGGTCTAAGGCGGCGCTGCTGGGGAGCAGTCTGCAGGCATTATATCAGAGATAGGGGCTGGTTCGTCTTCCGGAGCCCCCGTAAGGCAAGCATGAATGGCTAGGAGCACAGGGATAAGGCTGAGAGGGAATCTTTTGTTTTCATGACCCTCTGCAGAGTGCTCGTGCTTTAACAGTTTAGCCCAGGTCTGAGGGTCCCATAGAGACGCAGTCGAGAGCCAGGGATTGAAGTGGACTATCATATCCCAGAACTGGTTAAGTTCTTTTTCTGATATTTTAATATGCCTATTTGCCAAGAGAGTGTGCAGGGCTCGAGCCTGCGGAGTCCGAGGGGAGGAGGGGAGGTTACCCATGGCAAGGATCACTTACCCAAGTCATAGACAGCAGGAGCATTGGCTGCAACGAGTCCCTGTTCAGGCGCCACTTGTTGAACGAGGGGCTTGTTGGGGTAAGGATGACGGAGACAGACTCACTCCGGAGACGGGTTCGTGATGCACATCTGCTTTATTGAGGAAGTTGCATCGTTTATATAGTGGTTTGGCTTACGGGGCATAGCTGATAGGTGGAGGGCTCACGGGAGGAGGGTGAGGCAGGACTGGAGACATTTGGCTCAGTGCTGGTGCGCCATCTTTTGGGTGTGCCCAAAAGCGTGTGGACTAGAGAGAGTGCTCATCTAGTTGCTCGCAACACAGCCAGGCTGAATGTCTCTGCCGCTTTACCTATAGTAGACTACCGTTTTCAGCCACATCCCCATTTATGAACTGGCTGTTACTAGCTATGTGTTACTATCCACTCTATACATTTCCACACTTTTACAGTAAAGCTAATTAAAACTTCTATATACAGTAAGTATCGGTAGGCCATCTTAGTCCTACTCTTGTCTCCTTTAAGAAACCACCACCTAGTATTTATAGTAAATATTACCAGAGGAATCATGTGAGATCTAGGAGAAAGCATATTAGACTCCTGTAAGCTCTGTAGAGTTATAACAGTAAGAAAAGTAGAGTACCTATAATGAGACAGTAAATTGAATATGGGGAGGAATATAGTGTGAAATAAAAGGCTAGTGTGTTCAGGAGAGAGGGAAAGAGAAAAGAAAGGACAATAACATAAAGAGTCAATATAAGACAAACCAGAACAAAGGTATTAGAAATAAAAAGTCAGAAAAATAGGGGGCCAAACAAAGAGAGGTGTAATGTAAGAGAAACAATAAATGATGGAGGATAGAAAGATGTAGAGGAAAGGGGATAATATTGGTGGCCAAAATCAGTACACACAGAAAAGAGGAAATGGAGGATGAGGAAATACAGCAAATGTGAAGTGCTCCCTGCAGAACCTAATATAAAAAAAGTTTAAAGGAAGAGAAAGGAAAAAAAAAAGGGATGGAGGGAGCAAGTAAGGGAAAAAAAAAGAAAGAAAAAAAAAGGGCCTTGGGGGGATAAAGAGGAAGGAAAAACAAGAAGACAAACCAACAAAATACCAGACAAAATTTCGAGCAAGGAATCCTCTTTGCAGTTAAATAAAATGCTTGGGAATCTGACATTCCCACTTTCTCCCTTCCTCACTTCCCTCTCTCCCAAGGCAGCAGGACAGCTGCCTGAGAGGTCCAGTAGGAGATTCAAGTGGGTCCTCGTTGAACCAGCTCAGCACAGAAAACAATGTCTCTTTAATTTCCAGAGAGAGAGCACCCACACCTGATCAGGAACCCCAAGTATGCTATTGGAATATTTTCTGAATGTAACATTTAAAAAAAAATATGAGGAAAAAGTATATATATAGGGATCAGGGAAGCGGCTGTACCTCAATCGATTGGGCTGCTGTCTACCATATGAGAGGCCTTGGGTTCGTGTCCTGGGGCCTCCTTGTGAAGGCAAGCTGGCCTGCTCCTGTGGAGAACTGATGGCTGGCATCCATGGAGAGCTGGCGCAGCAAGATGATGCAACAAATGGAGACAAGCAGTGAATGGACAGAGAGAGCAGACAGGAAGCAAGATGCAAGGCGGGGGGGATAAAATAAATGATAACAAGTATACACGCACACACACACAAAATAACACCTATCACCAGGTCTTGCAGATATTTTCCTTCATTTTCTTACAGAAGCTTTATGGTTTTTGCTTTTATATTTAGGTGTTTGAATCATATTTAGTAAATTTTTGGATCAGGTGTGAGATAGGGATCCTCTTTCCTTCTTTTGGCTATTGATACTCAGTTTTTTCTGTGCCATTTGTAGAATGGGCTGTTCTCCCAGAGCTGAGTGGGTTTGACAGGCTAGTCAAAAGTCGCTTTTGTGACATGTAAGGGTATGTTTCTGAAACATCAGTTTGGTTTCATTGGTCTATGTGTCTGTCTTTAGGCCAGTACCATGTTGTTTTTACCACCCCAGCTAGGTAATATGATCTAAAGTCTGGCCATGAGAGTAAGCCTCTGGCTTATTATTTATTCTGCATGCAGTTTTTCTCTTTAAATTAGGGTTTCCTGCCCTTTCTCCCTTGCTGGTTGTGCAGTAGGAACCAAGAATGTAGTTGATGTAAGTTGTGGAAGCTCAAGTTTCCCTTTTAACCCCAAGAACCAATGAAGCTTCTTCAAACTTTGTCCTTTGCCAGGGATAGGGACCAAGTCACGGGTGTGTGAAATAATCCAAGTCATGCAGGCCTGGACTGTATTTGCCCAGAGAGCCTGATGAAGCTTCATGCCCCCTTCTCCCCTGCTTGGGGCAGGCATGGAGCTGCATGTGTGGGCAGCAATCTATGCATTACAGGCCCAAGATGACCGCAGTTGCCCTAGCATATTCCCAGTTATTCATTCTGTGCCAACCAAAGGTACCTGCAGTTACCTGGATAGGTGGGGCAGTACCACCAGTTGCCACCCTGACAGAGGTGGAACTGAAGCCTAGCCTAGGGCTGCAGGTTGATCTGAGTGAAAGAAACTATTTTATACCTTCACTGTGATTTTCAGTCAGGCTGGTTTCCCCTCATGCCAGGAGCAGAGTCAAAATGGAGGCGGCTGACCTCTGTCCGACTTGGCAGGTTGATACTTTAGCTGTTCTTAATATTATACTTTAGCCCACCGAATTTACTCATCAATAGCTGATGTTAATGCACAATGTCTCTTCCTCCCCCGGTTTTGGGAAGTGGAGCTTTTGATACCAGCCACGGAATAGCTCCGAGGTGGCTTGTGCCTCCAGTGGAGGACGGGCACCAGCCTCCGTGACGTGGAGTGCTCTATTTAAGAATCTTTTCTGCAGAGGGACAGTCTCCTCCCTCCATTCCTTCCAAGGATGTTGCAGGATGTTCTTCTCGTCTCCTGGAGCCCCAAACAGGTGCTTTAGATAGCTGTGTGATTACTAACTGCCCTTAGCAGGAGCTGACTCTTGGTGCTTACTCTGCTGCCATCCTGCTGGTTGTCCTTGAATTAGATATTTTATATCTAGGTCTAAAGTTTCCTTTCATATCTTTTTTGTTGTTTGTTTCTTTGTTGTGAACTATCTCTTCTTTCATTCCAAGGGTATTTACCTTTCTCACTGAGCAGAGATTTAATAACTGCTTTGTCTGATAATTCCTTCTGTGGTTCTTTTGGGACTGATCTGCTTGATTGTTTTTTCCCCTGGAGAATAGATGAGGTTTTTCTAGTTCTTTATATGGTATGTTATACAATTTGGGATGATATTCTGGTTGCATGTGCTTATTATATAGTTACAAACTTCTGAAAGATTGTTTTGACTAGTTGTGGCCTCTTGGTATTCCATATGAATTTGAGGATCGACTTTTTTCATTTCTACAAAAAAATGCTGCAGAAATTTTGATAGGTATCGTATTTAATCTGTAGATCGTTTTAAGTAGTAATGGTATTGTAACAATATTAAATGTGAAATGTGGACACACTATATCTTGACATTTACTTAGGTTTTTAATTTCTTTCTGTAGTGTTTTGCAGTTTTCATTGTATAGTTCATTCTTTTAATTTAAATTTATTTTCAGGTTTTTTTTTCTTTTAGATGCTATAGTGAATGGAACTAAGAAAATTTTTTTTTCAAAATACTTAGGTTTCACAAAATGTTAAAAAATATAAGGAATTCCCAAATGCCCCATTCCCCCACACCTCACACCCTTCCCCACAATAACACCTTCTTTCATTAATGTGGCACATTCATTGCAATTGATGAGCACATTTGGAACTTTGCCACTTAGCATGGATTATAGTTTAGATTGTAGTTTACATTCAATTCTGTAGGTGGTGGAAGGTATATAATGGCTTGTATTTGTCATAGCAGTGTCATTCAGGACAACTCCATGTCCCAGAAATGCCCCCATATTGTACCTCTTTTTCCTTCTCCCTGCCTTCAGCACCTCCAGTAGCCACTACCTCCACATCAATGATATAATTTCTTCCATTGCTAGAATACCAATAAGTCTATAGCAGAATACCAGTAAGTCCTCTCTGTTCCGTATTTTATTTCCCAGTCCTGAGGGTTCTGGGGTGAGGATATGTATTTCATCTCTAATTGAGAGGTGGCTTCAGTCCCATATGAGTGATGGATGGAACTGTGATGCTTGCAGTTGTAGACTCTCAGTTCCTCTGAGTGGTGGTTGTCCATCCTCACCTCCCTGTTTGTTGTCCAGGGTGAGGCCAATGAACTGGACAGCAGATGTTGCACTAATGGAATTAGTTTTTAATGCTCTTTTCAGATTGTTCTTTCCTGGTATGAAAAAACAAAACTGATTTTTTAAGAGTTTATCTTGTACCCTGCACCTTCACTAAATTTATTTTCTGTAGTAGTTTTCTTATCACTCCTTTGGGATTTTCATTATGGAAGGACATATCATCAGAGAGAAGTGTTAGTTTTACTTTTTCATTTCTGATTTCAATGCCTTTTTCTTTTTTTGCCTAATTACCCTGCCAGGAACTTTGAGTATAATTTTGAATAGAAGTGATAAAAGTGGGCAACCTTGCCTTGTTCCTGATCACAGGTTTCAGTCTTTCATTGCAAGCTTTCATTCTTTCTCATATTGACTACGATGCTCACTGTGAGTTTTTTGTGTTTGTCATGTTTTGGTTGTTACCTTTTTCTATTTTTCTGAGTGATATTATTATGAAATCATGGTAGATATCATCAGAAGCTTTCTTTGTGCTATTAAAGTGATCATATGGATTTTTTCTTAAGTCACCCTTGGTCATGCGGTATAATCCTTCTAATTTATGTTGTTGGATTTGATTTTCCAGTGTTTTGTTGTGATTTTGCTTCATTAGAGAAGTTGTTCTGTTACTTTCTTTTGATGTCTCTGTCTGGTTTGGGTATCACAGTAGTACTAGCCTCATAGAATGAATTAGGAAGAATCCTGACCTCTTCGTTTCTTTTGGAAGGCTTTGTGAAGGATTTGTGTAAATTCTTGTTTGAGTGCTTGGTACAATTCTCTCTAAAGCCATCTGGTCTTGGACGTTTCCTTGTTGGGAGGTTTTTGATTATTCAATCTTTTTGCTTTTATAGGTCTCTTAAGATCTTTTATTTCTTCTTGAATCAGTGCAGGTTATTTTTATGTTTCTAGGAATTTGTTCATGTCCTCTAGGTTATCTAGTTTGTTGGCATATGAATGTTCATAATATTCTCTTATAACCCTTTTAATTTCTGGTAGATCAGTGATAATATTCCCACTTTCACTCCTTAAGTAGTTATTTGCATTTTCTTTCATTTTTCTTCGTTTGGATAAAGCTTTGTCAATTTTATTAATCTTTTCAAAGAACTAAATTTCGGTTTCATTGATCCTCTCAATTGTTTTTCTGTTCTTTATCTCACTTATCTCTACTGTAATCTTTATTATTTCCTTCCTCCTAGTAATATTAAGTTTGACTTATTCTTCTTTCTTCAAGATAGGAAGTTAGGTTATTGGTTTGATACCATTCATTCTTAATGTAGCAATTTATAGCTATAAGTTTCCCTTATAGCTATAAGGGGCAGTGCCTTGCTCCTTCCCATAGGTTTTTGCATGTTTTTTTTTTTTGTAAGAATTTTCTGATTTCTCTTGTAGGTGGGTTTCAGAAAATTATCCTGTTGGATATTTAAAAATGGGTTGTATATTTTTCACTTATTTTTATAATTCCAGTTTTCCTTCTGTTACTGATTTTTTTCTTTAAATATTTCTCCCCCCATACACACTTTGCAGCATTGTTGCTTGCTGTCTACTCTGTGTGTCCTTTCACTGTGCATTTTTCTGTGCTGTGCCTGTATTTATTTTTAAAATTTATTTCCATACACACCCCCCTTGTGGCTTGCTTATTGTCTGCTCTCTGTGTCCATTCACTGTGGGCTCTTCTGTAGTTTTTGCTTGTCTCCCTTTTTGTTGCCTCACCCTGCTGACTCTGGCTCTCCGCTGCTCTTGCGGGTCTGCGGCATTATGCAGCGCTTGCCGATGAGCCTGCCTTCACAAGGAGGCCCCGGCACGTGAACCCAGGACCTCCCATTTGGTAGATGGGAGCCCAACTGATTGAGCCACAGCCGCTTCCCCGTTACTGATTTTTATATAAATCAATTGTGGTAGAAGAGAAGCTTTGTGTCTTATGTCTTATGTCTTAACATACGGTCTAGCCTGGAGAATGATACAAGGATAGTTTAGAAGAATGTGTATTCTTCTGTTGTTGGGAGGCATTCTATATATGTTTGTTAAGTGCAGTTTATTTATAATATTGTTGACTTCCTCAGTTTCCTTTCTGATACTCTGTCTTGATGGTTGATTCATTCTTGAAAGTGGTATTTTGAAGTCTCCTAGTATTATTGTATAACTATTTATTCTTTCAGTTTTGCCAATGTTGTTTCATGTATTTTGCGGCTCCTGTGCATATATGTTGATGATTGTTGCACCTTCTTGTTGGATTGACCCTTTTCTTAGTATATAGTACTCTCCATTTTCTTTTGTTCTGAGTTTGGACTTCGAGGCTGTTTTTTTCTGATAGTAGTATAGCCTCCCTTCTTGTTACTCTTTGTACATAATATTTTTATTCATCTCAGAACTTTCAGAGTATTCGTTTCTTTGGATCTAAAGTGAGTCTCTTCAAAATAACAGGGTGTTTGAAGTATTTTTTTAAAATACATTCTGCCAATATGTGTCTTTTAATTGGTGAGTTTATTGTTTTTCTTATTTTTTGAAGATACTTAGATTACATAAATGTTATATAAAAAATAGTATGGGTTGGAGGAAAAAGACATCAAATGTAAGAGAAGGAATATAGTTGGTAATAATATTTTGACGATGCTCTTGAATAGTTTGTAATAAATGTTTGACACCAATGCAGAGAATTTGTGGAGGGGTGATGTATGAGACCCCTGTCTGATGTTATGTGTGTTTATTTTTTAAGTTCGCAATCTTTACTATACACTTATTGTGTATATGTGTATGAGTGATATACTTCAATAAAAAATATACCTACAAAAAATGTATACGTACAAAAAGTATTGGAAAATACTTTGGTAGTAATATTTTGACAGTGCTCTTTAATCCTTAGTTTAAAAGGTTTAACAAATATGTAAGGTGTTGGTGGTAGGGTGACTTATGAGAGTCCTGTATGATGTTATATACATTTGTTTTGTAAGTTCACAACTATTACTATACACTTCCTGTTTATGTATGTTTGTGGGTGTGTGATATACTTCAGTAAATATACTTTTAAAAATACAGGGTTTTCCCATATATCCCACTCCCTATACCGCTCACGTTTCCCCCCATTAACAACATTCTTCATTAGTATGGTATATTTGTTACAATTGATGAATATATTTTAGAGCATTGCCTCTAAGCATGGTTTATAGTTGACATTGTCATTTATACTTTCTCTCAAACAATTTTAAAGATTATATCAAGATATATAATGGCCTATAACTGTGATTGTGATGTCATTCAGGGCAATTTCCAAGTCCCAAGTATAACCCTATATTGAACCTGTTTTTCCCTCTCCCTGACCTCAGAAA
Source organism: Dasypus novemcinctus (assembly GCF_030445035.2). NCBI lineage: Eukaryota > Metazoa > Chordata > Mammalia > Cingulata > Dasypodidae > Dasypus > Dasypus novemcinctus. The sequence continues at coordinate 7,909,509 of NC_080702.1, read as the reverse complement.
CTCCAATGGCCACTGCTTCCAAATCAAGGATATAAATTTTTCTATTGCTAGAATCACAAATAGTCTATAGTAGGATACCTGGAAGTCTACGTTAGTCCATAGTTCTATTCCCATTCCTGAAGATTCTGGGATGGTGATGCCCATTCCACCTCTAATTGAGAGGGGGCTTCACTCCCATGAAGCAGATGAATGGAACTATCTTGTTTACAGTTGTAAACTCTGTGTTCCTTGAGATGTTTGTTGTCCATCTTCATCTCCTTTTTAGTTGTACTGTGTGAGTCCAATGAGCTGTGAGTAGGTGTTTGCAACTCTGTTGTGATTCAAAGCCCAGGTTGGACATGGACAGCCCAAAAAAACTTAGGTCTCTTGCAAGTACACCTTATAATCTATTTATTTTGAAGCAATTACTTTGAAAAGCAGGATTTATTTAGGCATTGTAAATTCATTTCTTTTACATCTTATACCTTTTACCCCTCATTTCCTCCATTGCTGCCGCCTTTTGTGTGTAGTTGATCTTTTGTAGTGAAACAATTTGATCCCATTCTTTTTTTTTTTCTGTATATTTTTTAGATATTTTCTTTGTGGGGTTATGTTGGAGTTTATATTTAACATCAGAAATTGATGATAATCCTTGAATTGACTTGAACTTACTTTCATTTGCAACAGTAATAATAAGAAACTAAAAGTTAATAATTCTTAGATAAAATGCTTATATATATGTATTTAAGAAATAAATTACATTTTGAGACATTTAACTGAAAATACCTTTGAAGCTAATTGATTCTGAAAATATATGCCCATTTAAAGGTAACGACTAGATTTTGGCATGATGACAGTATTTGTTCCCTTTCAGAACAAGAACTTACTATAGGGGTGAAAATCAGTAATCAGATACAGAATGAAATAGAATAGGACAGGTGCAATAGAGGTAGTGAGAACAAAGACCCATATTTAAGACTGGGAGAAATATGGAGCCAGGAAATACCAATGTTAGCTGCCATATTTATGAGCATTTTATAGAAACAACAGGCTGGACAGCTCTGTGAAGTTGGGAAAGGTATTCTGAATCATACTACCTACAGTTTCAAAGAAAAAAACACGTGAAATGACCAATAATAAAAATACCTCATGTCGCTTGACATGCAAAAGGAAATATAGGGCAAAAAAGGAATAAGTGCAGAGAAACAACAGTACAAAGAAATGAAATATCTTCATTTTTGTGTACTTTATGATGTACTTTTTCAAAAACAAGGTATAAGGCATTAAGAAAATGAAGTAAGATATGAAAAGACATCAGATAAATACTCAAAAAATAAAGGGTCATAAATGAGGAAAGAACATAAAAAAAAGGAAAAATTACTTTAAAATGTAATGTAAGCTAGAAGAAATACAGTGAATGATAATGCTTTATAAGAAATAGAAGTTGAAAAGAGAAAAACATATTCAAGAGTAATTAACAGAAATTGTAAAAGATTTGAGAAAAAGTGTCAAAAGTGAATGCTAAGTAAAGAAGAGCCAATATGTGAAGTCCATGAAAAGACAAAACCAAAGCAGAGTCCTGAAACAAGTAAAAACTCTATCATTTTTTTTTTTTTTTTTGGAAATAGAAGGAATGCTTTGAAGCTGCTTATTAAAAGTGTATACTGAGCAGTGAATGAGAATTATGGCAATATGTATTCCATTAAAATTTATGGGCTTCAAGGAAAAAAAATTTTGTGCATTTAGGAAAAAGCCAGTGGCATAATAGAAAGAAAATTACAATCTCATAAAGGTTTTGGAAAACAGTGCATTGTGTCAGTCTTCGTCTCCAAAAAAGCCATTGGATGGATGGCTCAGCAACCTAAGGGCTTGTGTGGAAAGGGTTGCTGTCCCCGGGTAGAAGTTCTCAGAACATCCTTCAATTCCTGTGCCTATTTTGACCAGGTAGTTCTTCTTTTTTTATTTTTTATTTTTTATTGACTTTGTAATAATATTACATTAAAAATATATATGTGAGGTCCCATTCAACCCCACCCCCCACCCCACCTCTCCCCCCTGCCCAGCAACACTCCCTCCCATCATCATGACACATCCATTGGATTTGGTAAGTACATCTTTGGGCACCTCTGCACCTCATAGTCAATGGTCCACATCATGGCCCATACTCTCCCCCATTCCATCCAGTGGGCCCTGTGAGGATATACAATGTCCGGTGATTGCCTCTGAAGCACCATCCAGGGCAGCTCCATGTCCCAAAGACGCCTCCACCTCTCATCTCTTCCTGCCTTTCCCCATACCCATCAGCCACCATGTCCACTTTTCCCAATCCAATGCCACCTCTTCTATGTGGACATTGGATTGGTTGTGTCCATTGCACCTCTATGTCAAGAGGAGGCTCAGATTCCACATGGATGCCGGATGCAATCCTCCACTTTCAGTTGTAGTCACTCTAGGCTCCATGGTGTGGTGGTTGTCCTTCTTCAACTCCATCTTAGCTGAGTGTGGTAAGTCCAATAAAACAGATTGTAGGTGCTGGAGTCTGTTGAGGCTCAGGACCTGGCTATCACATTGTCAGTCCAGAGATTCAAATCCCCTAAATATATCTTAAACCCCAACATTAACTGCACCTCCAGCACATTAGCATGAAAGTCTTATGAAGGGAGATCCCATCTGAGTCCAGATTCATCACACATAAACACCATTTCCAAAGAGGGGCCATCTGCCCTGGTAGTTAACCCCATCGGCCATGACCATAACTCCCATGGGTCTCTTTAGCCCTCAAAGGAACCACTATCTGGGGGTTGTATCTGCTTTATCTGTCTCTCTGACTCTGCTCAGTTGTGCATGAGGGCAATCCTTCTGCCAGACTCCAGACTCTTTTTTAGAAACTCATAGCCATATAAACTCATTTCTCCTTTCCATTTCCCCCTTACTTTAGGTCAAACAGCATTTTAAAGTCATGTTATTTTATGTAGACAGGGATATTCTGCTGATCCGCATTGAACCTTCCGTATAAGGTCATTTTCCAGTTGCATCATCAGTTGGTAGTTGATAGTGGTCCCTCGTTGCCAGGGAGGCTCATCCCCGGGTGTCATGTCCCACGCTGGGGGGAAGGCATTGCATTTACATGCTGAGTTTGGCTTCGAGACTGGCCACATTTGAGTAACATGAAGGCTGACAGGAGGAAATTCCCAGGCACAATGTTGCTCTAGGCCTTGTTCTAATTTTAGACTTATCAGCTCACAAGCATAGTCATTAGCATCAGGGGCTCACTGTTGAACCCTCACTCCCTCCCGGTCCCCGCCGCTGCACCTGGGAGACTGTCGCTGCTCCCCTAGGGACCACGACAGAGCACCACTGGCCAGGAACCCAGTACCCCCCTTGCTGTGGTTTTTAATTGTTACCACTATGAGTATATCCAAACATTACCATGCACCCTGGACATATGTTCTGTACAGCTCCCTGTCAGCCATATATCACCTGTCAATGGCATCCCATACCAGTATCCCTCCATTGCCATTGTTGAAACACTCTGTGATCCAGAACGCCCCGAAATTTGAAGCCCAATATAATGTCAGGGTCCCTTACTAGGGAATGGCATATAGCGATGGGTTTAAAGGTTAGATAAAGAACACGTGTTTACTTGGAAAAAATTCTACATCCTATCTTTTTTTTTATTCCCCCCTAATTATTCAGCTTCTCTTCACAGGAGCCCTAGACCACAGCAATGCATATATATAATGTACAGCACTCCCATACATCCACCACAAAACCTTTTCCCTTCCACAGTGCTACTCTTACACCCTATTCACATCATATTTACTTAACGTGATGTATAGAGTCTGAGACACTAGCTTTCTAACAAGGTGACATCTGTGCTTACATTATGGTGCAATCTTTAGGATACAGGTTTTTACATTCTTAGTTATCCTATGTTTTACAGTATGGTTTACATTATCAGTCTGTTATCTCCTATATGTTATGGTGTAATATTACATGTTTTATATCCATCCTTATGTACTCTCAAGAAACTCCTCTCTTACCCCCCATTTACCTTGGTTCCACACATTTAACGTCCATTTTCCCTTCCACCTTGGTGCCCCCACAGTGACAGCCAACCTCCGTTTCCTGAGGAGCCACTTCCAGATATAGATGGAATAGTGTTCAGGGCCTAACTTGCTCAACTGCCCCAATGCCCTGGGAGCCACCCTTTCTCTCGAGGGATACGGTTCCCTCTATTTGATGGCATTAGTCCTCCCCAGGATGTGGGTCCACCCCCACTCTCACTACTTGGGTTTCTACCCCATGGTGTCACCCACTCTGGCAGAATGAGCATTTAGACATTCCCCACGAGCCCGTCCTGCATCAGACCCTCCCCTCCGAGCATTCTAAACAGGTAACCCTCTTTATTATATTTTGATATGATTTTCTCAGCATTTTACTCTCCACCAATACCTGACCCTCTCCTGTGTTCATATGCTACCCCTCTCTCCCCCCACTTTGGGGCAATGTTACCCATCCGTCCCTCCCCAGCCATCCTCAAACCCGCAAAGCCCCAACCAAAGGCAACCCCTTGCCCCCCTTTTATCTCTTCTTTGTGTTCATACTTACCACCATCTCGTCTTAAATTCCACCCCTGCAGACATCGGCTCACATCCTTCCTCCACCCTCCGATTTCCTGTAAGCCTATCGTTCAGTCTCTTGCTATCTAGGGCAGCTTGGTTATTCCATATCATTGAGGTCATGTAGTATTTGTCCTTCAATGTCTGGGTTGCTTCACTCAACATAAGGTTCTCAAGATTCATCCATGTTATCACATGTGTTTGTAGTGTGTTTGTTCTTACAGCCGAGTAGTATTCCATTGTGTGTATATACCACATTTTATTGATCCACTCATCTGTTGATGGGCATTTGGGTTGATTCCAACTTTTGGCAATAGTGAACAATGCTGCTATGAACATTGGTGTACATATATCGGTTTGTGTCCTTGTTTTCAGTTCTGCTGGGTATATACCCAGCAGTGGTATTGCTGGGTCATATGGCAAATCTATGGCTAGTTTTTTGAGAAACCGCCATACTGTCCTCCAGAATGGTTGGATCCTTCTGCATTCCCACCAGCAGTGGATGAGTGTTCCCCTTCCTTCACATCCTTTCCAGCACTTGTATTCTTCTGTTTTTTTCATAGCTGCCAATCTTATGGGTGTAAGATGGTATCTCATTGCAGTTTTGATTTGCATTTCCCTGATAGCTAGAGATTTGGAACATTTTTTCATGTGCTTTCTTGCCATTTGTATTTCTTCTTCGGAGAAGTGTCTGTTTAAGTCTTTTTCCCATTTTTTAAATGGGTTGTTTATCTTTTTATTTTCAAGATATAGGAGTTCTTTATATATGCAAGTTATAAGTTTCTTATCAGATATATGATTGCCAAATATTTTCTCCCACTGTGTGGGCTCCCTTTTTACTTTCTTGACAAACTCCTTTGAGGTGCAGAAGGCTTTAATTTTGAGGAAGTCCCATTTATCTATTAGTTCTTTTGCTGCTCGTGCTTTTGGTGAGATATTCATAAATCCAAGGAAATGGAGATCTTTACTACCTCTACCTGCATATCAGAGGAAAACAGAGATGGAAACCTTCACTATTTACATATCCTTTAATCCCTTCGGATGAAAAGAAACGTCTTCTCCTGCAGCATCCCAAGAAGCCGTAAACTCCCTCAACCCCCTACCAGTACCTTACTCAGACCCTCAACTCCCTCCTACTATCATTTCCCTGCCTAGGAAAGTTCTTATAAATTGAAGTCCCCCATTCCCCCTTCCAGGAGTGGGCTGAAGTCTGTCTTCAGATCCCGACTATGCTGGTGGGGGGACTGAAGCCTGTTCTTCAGTCCCCCTCCATTGGGAGAGCTTCTCAAGAAATACATATTCTGCCTGTGGTCATTCAGTCTCTGTGTCCTAGCCGGTTTTTCTCCAACAGAGACTTTCTAGTTTTCTTATGAATTTTATTGGTCACTAGTGATGTTGAATGAAGTGTCATACCCTTGCTTATGCTTAACTCACTGCAGATCCTATGATTTAGGATATACAGGGGAGGGGAGATGGTCAATTATTTGTTCTTTCAGAGACCTCTACTTCCTTCTGAGAACGCAAGACTGTACCCAGCCTGAGTGAAAATCCTCCAAAGGAGAGACACGGCACTGCTGTTAGAGATATTCCACATCCTTGCCTCTGAGTCCCCAGGAGACTTCCAGAAAATAGTGACCCTCCATTAACAGGGAGAATTACAACCTAAATTTCTGTGAACCCCAATATCCCTGAGGATTCCACAAATTCCTACCTGAGCCACATCTCAGTGAAAACCCTTCTATTATAAATTAATCTTTCCCAGTCTCACAAAGGAGAAAGGTGATTGTTTTGTCTATTCAAGTCTGATGCCATATAAATTTGAGAATTGGTTTTTCCATTCCTGTAAAAAAAAAAAAAATGGCTCCTGGGAGTTTTTTTTTTTTAAGACTGATTTATTCCCCCCCACATTGTTTGCTCATCTTGTTTTAGGAACCAAACCTGGGCCTACCATATAGCAGGCAGGAGCCTAATCACTTGAGCCACCTCTGCACCCTGCTGTGATTTTTATAACTATTTTGAATCTGTAGTTCCTTCTGGGTAGTATTGATAGTAGAACAAGCAGTCTTATCATCCTTGAACAATGAATGTCTTGCTATATGTTTAGGTCTTCTTCAGTTTCATTCAGAAATGTTTGCTTAGTGTTCCAGTATTTCTATCCTTTCATCACATTCATTCTTAGGTATTTTATTTGTTAGCCTGCTAATTGAATGGACTTTGAAAAGAAGTCCATTTCAGGTTTTTTATTTTGCTGTACTATATAAACAAAACGACTTTTTTGTGTGTATCTCATACGATCCAAGTTTGCTTAAAGTCTATATTGTTGCATTAGTTATGTTGAATCTTTTGAAATTATGTATTTAAAAGCTTATGTCAGCAGTGTATACAGATAGCTTTACTTCTTCCATTCCAATTTGGATGACTTTATTTCTTTTTCTTACCCATTTGCTTGGCAAGAGCTTTAGATCCAGTGTTGAAAAGCAGTGATAAAAGTGAGCTAACTTACCTTGTTTGTGACCTGATGGGAAAGATTTTCAGTATTTCACTATTGAGTAGGATGTTAGCCATGGGTTTTTTAGATGAGTTGTGAACATAGAAGAATGACTTCCACAGATGACTTAGGCAGCAGCAGAAAGTCCCCAGGTTGTTGGCATCCTGCAAGTGCATTTCTGAAATCCTGGAATGTGAGTTAATTGTAGGATACCTACATTTTTATGGTTGAAGAACTTAATTCTTACTAATATCCATATGTTCAAGTTTTAGTAATAAGATCATGGTAGACAATACCTGAGATATTTTGATGTGTTCTTAAATTTTAAAAATTCAGTGAAACCAATTAAATGAACTTTTCTTTTAGAGGGTATTTATAAAATAGTACTTTTTTTTTTTACAGTCTATGTAAATATTTTTTTTAATATTTATTTATTATTATTATTTTTAATTACATTAAAAAATATATATGAGGTCCCATTCAACCCCACCGCCCCCGCCCCCCACTCCCCCCACAGCAACACTTTCTCCCATCATCGTGATACATCCATTGCACCTGGTAAGTTCATCTCTGAGCATCACTGCTCCCCATAGTCAATGGTCCACATCATAGCCCAAACTCTCTCACGTTCCATCCAGTGGGCCCTGGGGGGATCTACAGTGTCCCGTAATTGTCCGTGAAGCACTATCCAGGACAACTCCACGTCCCGAAAACACCTCCATATCTCATCTCTTCCTCCCGTTCCCCACACCCAGCAGCCCCCATGGCTACCGTTCCCACACCCATTCCACATTTTCTCTGTGGACATTGGATTGGTTGTGTCCATTGCACACCTATGTCGAGTGAGGGCTTAGATTCCACATGGGTACTGGATGCACTCTTCCCGCTTCTAGTTGTAGACACTCTAGGCTCCATGTTGTGGTGGTTGACCTTCTTCAACTCCATGTTATCTGAGTGGAGTAAGTCCAATAAGTCAAAGTGTAGGAGCTGAAGTCTGTTGAGGCTCTGGGCCTGGGTGTCTTATTATCAGTCCAGAGATTCAAATCCCCTACATATATCTTAAACCCAGCACCAACTACAATTCCAATAAAGTAGCATGCAAGTCTTGTGAAAAGAGATCCCCTCTGAGTCCATTTCCATCACGCAGAAACACCAGCTCCAAAGAAGGGCCATCTGTCATGGCAGTGAACCCCTTCTGCCATGACCATAGAACCCGTGGGTCTCTTTATCCCTCAAAAGAACCAATACCTGGGGTTGTATCTACCTTATCTGTCTCTTAGACTCTGTTCAGTTGTACATAGGGCTATTCCTTCTGACAACCTCCAGACTCTTTTTTAGAGACTCACAGCCTTATAATCTCATTTCTCCTTTCCATTTCCCCCTTACATTAGGTCAAACCGCTTCCCGAAGTCATGTTATTATATGTAGACAGGTTAAAATAGTACTTTTAATGGAGCAAGGGCACATATTAAGCACAATCCTTGGGGATCATGGGAAATATAAAGATTACTTTGGGGGGTGTTGGTGTGTGTGCCTGATGATACATGTTATGCCATATGGTGGTAATATTGTAGTCCAAATATAAATGACTCTGAACCTATGTGATTGTGAATCAAAAGCAGTAGAAATTTTAAAGAATTTGCTGAATTTGAACTGTGATTGCTAACACGAAATGTGTAAAAAAAATAGATTGATATAAAACATAGAAAGTTGATAACTCTTTAGTTATTATAAAATACGAGAAACTAAAACTAAAATCTAATGATTGTAGGGATACAATAAATATAAATATAAAAATTAAGGTAATTCACAAATGAAATACAGCATAAGTTATTCAAGTAACATAGATAATTGATTTTTAAAATATATAGACATTTATGGTTAAATGATTTTGAGAATATATAGACATTTATAGGGATTGACTAGATTTTGGCAATGTGGTAATTTTTCTCTTCAGTAGAGGAGTACATATAACAGGAATATTTGGTAGCCAAATGGAGAAAGAAAATAGGGAACAAAAGGTTCAATAGAAGTAATGAGAGTGAAGACCTGGTTTTAAGAGTAGTAGAAGTACAGAATCCAGAAATGTCAGCAAGAAAGATTTCTTACTTTAAAACATTTCATGAAAAATGTAGAGAGAGAAACAGATCGGTATTGTTGGGAAAGCTGTTTTCAATCTCCTTTCTGTCTATATAATTTTTTTAACTATATAAATACTAACCAAAAAATCCACATTATTTTATTTTCAAGTACCAAGGTAATAATAGTGAGAAAAGGAGTAAGGGCAGAGAAATGCACAACAAATGGTGATCTACATTATGTGCTGAAATGTACTTTCTGAAAAGTAGATAAAAGGCATGAAGAAAATGGCCAGTATATGACAAGATATAAATTTTATAAAAACTCAGAAAATGAATGAGAAGAAATAAGAAAATTGGAAAAATACTTCAACCTGAAATGTAATCTCTAAGAAATAGGGTGACAAGATAATGCTTAAGTACAAAGAGAAAATGAAATGCCAAAAGAGCTGATAACACACTAAGTGGAGAACGTTAAGGAGTTGGGAAAAAAACCTGAAAAGGTGAGGAATGGTACAGATGGTCCAGTGTCTGCACCCTGGAGTGCCTGAACCAGTCCCTAGGCCCTGGCTGGGCCCTGTGGTCTGGGTGGGCCTGCATGTGGGTGGTCCTGGAAGCTGCCCCCCCTCCCATGATGCTCAGCTGCAGGCTGCAGGCCTTGGCAGTTGGTGGGTGGTCCTGGAAACTGCCCTGCCTCCTCCCATGATGCTCAGCTCCAGGCTGCAGGCCTTGGCAGTGGTGGGTAGCCCTGGAAGCTGCCGCCCTCCTCCCATGATGCTCAACTGCAGGCTACAGGCCTTGGCAGTTGGTGGGTGGCCCTGGAAGCTGCCCTGCCTCCTCCTATGATGCTCAGCTCCAGGCTGCAGGCCTTGGCAGTTGGTGGGTGGTCCTGGAAACTGCCCTGCCTCCTCCCATGATGCTCAGCTGCAGGCTGCAGGCCTTGGCAGTTGGTTGGTGGCCCTGGAAGCTGCCCCCCCTCCTCCCATGATGCTCAGCTGCAGGCTGCAGGCCTTGGCAGTTGGTGGGTGGCCCTGGAAGCTGCCCTGTCTCTTCCCATGATGCTCAGCTGCAGGCCTTGGCAGTTGGTGGGTGGCCCTGGAAGCTGCCCCCCTCTTCCCATGATGCTCAGCTGCAGGCTGCAGGCCTTGGCAGTTGGTGGGTGGTCCTGGAAACTGCCCTGCCTCCTCCCATGATGCTTAGCTGCAGGCTGCAGGCCTTGGCAGTTGGTGGTGGCCCTGGAAGCTGCCCTGCCTCCTCCCATGATGCTCAGCTCCAGGCTAGGCTGCAGGCCTTGGCAGTTGGTGTCCAGGCTTCAGCAGCCAGGCCTTGGGTGATGGCTGTGGCTCCCCAGGTGCCAGGCCACCTTGAGCTCTGCAGCCTGGGGATGTTTGTGGTAGGTGTTAGTCCTGTGCACTGGGGAGGGAGCCGACCCTTCTGCATTAACGTAGTGTGCTCCCACTTGTCCAGAGCAGTCCTGGTTTATGTCTGTTGTCCTACCTTTTCATGTCCCCCCTCTCACTAAGAGTGTCCTGATGTGACTTTATGTTATATGGTCACGCTATTCCGTCTGTTATGGAAATTTCTTTAAGAAAGGTTGACTTAATGACTGAATAACTTAAAAATGTAAGTTAAAAAAAATCGTGCAAAAAATAGGCTGTAATATCAGACACAAGCATTTTTGTGCCCAGTCGGCCTGTCCAGCAAGGAGGTGAGAGAGATTGGTAGGTGGGTGTCTGGGAGGGGGAAGAGCTGAGGGAGTAGGGGCTAGATGAGAGGCAGGCTTACCTGTCATTGTGTAGCTTTTTAAACAATTGATTTTTCTTAAAATGGGTGTGTTTTTTTCCCACAAAATATGCAATAATAATAAAGATTATGGAAGGGGTCAAGACAGGCATTTGAATATGTCTTGTTTCGTGAATTTTCCTTCCAGGAGGCCCCTAATTAGCTGCGTATTCTCATACAGTGTGACTAAGTTTTGCTTTTATAGTCATGAGAAATATTGGTATGTGTTTTCCATTCCTTTAATATCTTTATCTGGTTTTGCCATTAGGCTAATGTTGGCCTCATAGAGTGAGTTAGGAAATGTTCCCTCTGCTTTGTTTTCTGAAAGAGATTGTGGAGAATTGGTTTCATTTTTCCTTAAATGTTTGGTAGAATTTGCCAGTGTCTGAACCTGGTCCTTTCTTTTTTGGAATGTTATTAATTATTGATTCCAACTTTTAATGGCTCTAGGACTGTTCTGATTATATATATATTCTTGTGTGAGTTTTGATAGTTTGCATCTCTCAAGGAATTTTGAGCCATTACATCTAAGTTATAAAATTATTGGACATAGGGATGTTCATATCTTGTTTGAGTTATCCTTTTAACGTCTGTGAAACCAGTAATAATGATCCCTCTTCCCTTCCTGGTATTGGTAATTTGTATCTTCTCTATTTTATGTTTGGTTAGCCTAGAGGTTTATCTGTTTGATTAAATCTTTTCAAAGAAAAAACCGATGCTTTAGTTTGGGCATAAGTTTTCATTTCTATGTGATTAATGTGCAGGAGTACACTTGCTGGGCTGTATGATAAGTATATATTTAGTTTTATAAGAAACTGCTACCTAGTTTGGCTTTTTTTATGCCCCCCCCCCTTGTGGCATTTTGCTTGCTGTCTGCTCTCTGTGTCCATTCACTGTACGTTCTTCTGTGTATTTATTTTTATTTTATTTCCCTTCCCCGCCGCCTTGCGGCTTGCTTGTTGTCTATTCTCTCTGTCCATTCACTGCATGCACTTCTGTGTTTTTGCTTGTCTCCCTTTTATTTTGTTGTGTCACCTTGCTGAGTTGGCACTCAGCTGTGCTTGCGGGCTCGGTGGCACTCCACAGTGCCTGGGCTGGAGGCTCTCCGCAGCGTGCAGGCAAGCCTGCCTTCACAAGGAGGCCCCGGGTTGCAAACCCAGGGCCTCCCATATGGTAGATGGGAGCCCAACTAACTGAGCCACAGCCGCTTCCCTGCTAACTAGTTTTTCAGAGTGACTGTACCATTTTACATTCCCTTAAGCAATGTATGAGAGAGTCAGTTTCTCTGTAATTTCACCAGCATTTGGTATATCACTTTTTATTTTAGTTGTTTTCATAGTGTATAGTTATGTATGATAATAGTGTAGGCTGCATGTCTCTAATAGCTAATTATATCAAGCATCTCTTCATGTACTTATTTCCCATCCATATATCTACTATGGTGAAAAGTTTGTTCATATGCATTGCCCATTTTCTAATAGAATTGTTTTCTCATGGTTGAATTTTGAGAATTTTGACATTCTTTTAATTTATTCTAGATATCTATATTGTTTTGTGTGTGTGTTTGGTACTATGGCCAGGAATTGAACCCAGGACCTTGTAAGTGGGAAGCTGGTACTCTACCACTAAGCCATGTTTTTTTCTTTGTTTGCTTGTTTTTGTTTAGCAGATATTTGGAACTGAACCCAAAACCTCCCTTGTGAGAAACAGGCACTCAACCACTTCAGCCACATCCAGTCCCAATATTCTAGATACCTGTTCCATCTATTCTAGATATCCATTCTTTCTTTGTCGTAGTTAAATTTCCAAATATTATTCCCTGTCGGTAGTTTGCCTTTATAGTTCTTTTGCAGATCAGTAGTTTAAAGTTTGGTGAAGACCCATGTATCAATTTTTTTTTTTACGATTTCGGTCAGTGCACTCTCCCTTTGGAATCTGTTTCCATGTGTTCAAATATCAAATAGTTTTGATGATGCCCCAGTCTTTCCCTTGCCTAGCATGACAACTCCATTGATATTCTGCTTCAGTGTCATAATTTGAAGCAAAAAAAAAATTTTTCTCTATTTTTAAAGGAGCTTTAGATGACATTGATGTTGCTTCAAATATGGGGAATTCCCATATATCCTACTCCTTCCCCTTAACACCCTTTCCCCGTGAATATCTTTCATTAGTGTGGTCCATTTGTTTCACGTGATGACCACATATTGAAGCATTGCTACTAAGCATGGTCTGTAGTTTACATTATATTTTACACTTTGCACAGCACATTATTATAAGTTTTGAGAAAATGTATGAGTTGTGTCTGTTATTGCTGTATTATGCAAAATTATTCCAGTGTTTCAAAAATGCCCCATGTTAACTCTTCTTCCCTCTCCCTCCCCTCAGAACCTCTTGTGTCCACTGTCTTTCTATCAGTGTTACAAGTTCTTCCATTATTAGAATAATAATGGTCTAATTTAGTCCATAGTTGCATTCCTCCTGTTTGTTTATTCTTCTGTCTTTTGGATTTTGTGATTGTGTCACTTTTTATTTTTTTATTTTATTTTATTTTAAGATTTTATTTATTTTATTTATTTCTCTCCCCTTCCCTCCCTACGTGTTCTTCTTTGTCCGCTTTTGTTGTCAGCGGCATGGGAATCTGTGTTTCTTTATGTTGCATCATCTTATTGTGTCAGCTCTCCGTGTGTCCCCCTTGGGAAATCCCCAAGCATTCCCAGCTTACAGTAAAATGCAAAGTTATTATACTGGACTACAAGGAACTCCAGAATGTGTGTCCAAGTCTTTAAGCAGTTTTATTGAGATACAGTCACATACCATAAATCTATCCAAAGTGTGCAGTGACTTTAGTATAATCACAGGAGTTGTGCATTCATCACCACAATCAAGTTTAGAACATTTTCATCATTCCAAGAAGAAAAGCCCCATACCCCTTAGCAGTGACCTCTCAATCCCTCTATCATTCCCCAGGCCTACATAACCACTAATCTAATTCCATCTTTATAAATTTATTTTTACATTTTATATTAATGAAATCATGGAATATGTAGTACTTTGTGCCTAGATTCTTTCACTTACCATAATGCTTTCTTAAATTATTGTAATTTTTTTAATTTAGGAAAGTTGTATGTTTACAGAAAATTCATGTAAGAACAGTTTACATTAGGTGTATTTTTCCATATACCTTCGTATTATTAACAACATGTAATAGTGTCATAGATTTGCTATAATTCATGAAAGAACAATCTCATGTTTGTACTATTACCTGCAGTCCATCATCCACAGCATTGTACATGTAGTTAAACAATCCCATGTTTTGCCTTCTAACTTTTCTTCTAGTAATGTATATGACCTTAAAAACTTCTTCCCTTAACCACATTCACAAACATGCTCCATAGTAAGGTCCTACCATGACCACAATCCATTTCTAAACATTTACAATCAACCTAAATAGAAATTATGCACAATTTAAGCATCAATTTTCCATTCTCTACCCCCATTCTATCCCTCGGTGATTTATATTCTGGATTATAAGTCTATGAGTTTGATTATTATAATTAGTTTTTACCAGTGAAATCATACAATATTTGTCCTTTTGTGTTTGGTTTATTTCACTGAACGTAATGTCTTCATGATTCATCCATGTTTTCGCATGCATCAGAACTTCATTGCTTCTTACAGCTGAATCATGTTCCATTGTATATATTTACCACCTTTTGTTTATCCATTCATCTGCTGGTGGTTATTTGACTTCTACCTTTTGTCTATTATGCTCTGAACATTGGCATACAAATACCTGTCTGAATCTCTGCTTTCATTTCTTTTGGATATATGTCCAGAAATGGGATTGCCAGGTTATATGGTAATTCTAAGTTTTTACTGCCAAACTGTTTTTCACAACCAATGCATTACATTTACATTCAGACCAACAGTTTATAAGGTTTCCTGTTTATATGCATTCTCATCAGCACTTCCTAATTTACAATTTAACATAATAGCCATTTAAATGGGTGTGAAATGATAACCCATCATGCTTTTCATGTGCCTTTCCCTAATGGCTAATGGACTTGAGACTTTTCATATGATTATTTCCCATTTGTGTATCTTCTTTGAAGAAATGTCTATCTAAATACTGTACCTACTTTTAATGGGTTTGTTTGTCATGCCCAACTACCTTGGAGGTTACCCAGTGAGCCATGCTCTCTCTTCCTTCTCCACTTGTCACTGGCCGTTTCCTTGATGTGGAAATAGCCTCTAACCCCTTGTCTGCTTCCTTCTCCTCCTTTGATCCCCAGCTCCAGTCTTGTCTCCTCTGATTTAGGTAGAAATTTTTTTTGTTCTCGTGGTACCAGGGCTGGGCATTGAACCTGGGACCTTGTATGTGGGAAGCTGGCACTGAACCACTGAGCCACATAGGCTCCCTTGAGTTGATTTATTCATGTTTGCTTTTTTGTTTTTAGGAGGCACCAGGAACCAAACTTGGGACATCCCATGTGGGCAGCAGGTGCTCAACTGCTTGAACCACATGCACTCCAATATCTTTCTTACCTGCTATTACCCTAACAGTGACCCCTCAAGTTGTATTTGCTGATTCCTTATCTCTTGTTCACTGGATTGTCAATCACTCCCAAAAGGTTTACATTCATCTCTCCCTGCCCTGGGCCTAGCACAGGGTCGCATATACAGTCATCACTCACTCACCATTTAATAGAGTGTAAAGAGTGGAGAACAGTGCCTGGTGCTTGGCTCTTTCCACCATGTGTACAGTGACTCTCCTGGCAGGGGAGGGGCTTCCAGACTCACATTTGCAGCACTTAGATATAGTTGAAACTTGTCAGGGGCTTTGAGGTCAGCCCAACTTGGGTGGAATTTTGACTCTTGTGAATTCATACTCACAGTGGTATGCCTAAAGTCAGACTGCTTCCCTATACTTAGATCCTGATATATGCTTGGTGGTCACTTCAGGGAAAGTACTTGAGATCTTTATGCCTATCCCTCATCTGTAAAATGGTGATAATAAAACATCCCTAATTTTTAGACTTTGTTGTATAATTAAAATCTAATTTTAGCTTGTCTGCCTCCCCATATAGCCTCCTTCCATCCCTATTCGTCTGAAAGGAGAGTGATGGACTCAGTGGGTCCTATGCTTATTTTAAGATAAATCGTCTAGGAATATGTCATATCTTAGACATATGCATTTCAGTGTTTACAGTGCAGAGGTGACTTTTCATCCCTTGTTCACTCTGGTCCTAGGGCCTTGATGTCAGACACACACTCTATAGGTGAGCTGTGATTTGTCTAAACTTAATTAAAAGTAAAAATAATCACCAGCTTCATAACACTTAATATATCCCATGTATTTTATTGTGTGTAGTACTGATGACCCAACGCATTCCACAGTCCGAGTCCCCTCCCCTGGGCCCACTGTCTTGGGCCTCCACCTGTCTCTCCCCCTCCCCAGGGCCCTCTTCACCCCAGGCTCCCCATCTACCAATCCCTTCCCCCAGGCCCCTTTTACCCTGGGCACCCCACCTTTCCTTTCCCTGGATCCACTATATCACGAGCTCTCATCTCTTAAAGTCTTAAACACATTTTTAATATTTATGGGTCAGGTTTCTACTCAGGTTCCATCTGTTGTGCTGCTTTCCCTACCCCATTAGCTGAGACATCAGAAACTTGAAAGAGTTAATCCTGCCTTCATCTGTCTCCAATTCTACAAGTCAATGGCTTCTCTATACTCGATTTACAGAGGATAGATAAATTATGTAAAAGAACCAGGTTTTATTTATAAAAGATCTGGAAGACTGACAAGGAAAATGGGAAGGGCAGGAGGTACCTGTGGGCAGCAGTGGGCTCTGCCAGCTCCACATCTGGAGGGGACGGGCCAAGGGCTCCTCTCCTGTCCGAGTAATCTGACTGCTGGGATCCTACCAGATGACAGCACAAACCCTCAACTTGAGGAGCAAAACTGCAGGAAACACAGAGGAAATGGAAACCTTTGTCTGTGGGGCTCCAGCTAGCTCTAGGAGTGAAGAGAACAGGGTCTATTTATGTAACATTTTTAAACTGGGCAACCCCAGATCCAGCCTGCAGGAAAGTGGACAAGGGTGCTTCTTGAGGTTCCCTGCCTCAGGCCAATATTTGCCTCTTTAGACCCTGAGATGGTGGAAGCCCACCTGGAGAGGAGTGAATGGGCTGAGGGCCCACCAGTTCTGTCTTCTGCAAAGCCCTAACTCATAATGAGAGAACCCTGAAGGCCAAGCTGCTCTTGGTAAGTTTGGTGGGAATAAAGGTTGGGATGGACATGCATGGAAATGCAACAGGCCTCTGAGAGGTTCTGGACCCTCCACTGGAGGTAAGGGGGCCCTGCCAGGGCAGGCCCCTGGGTATTAGGCAGCATGTAGGGGCATCAGTGCCTCCAAACACAGGGATACTCTTAGGGGTGCTGGCCCCCATGTTGGCCATAGGGTGCTCTGGCTCCAGATTCCCACAGCTTCAGGCCTCATATTACCCCACAGTGATTCGTGGTGTGGGGGGCCCCACTCCTTTCTGCTCTTACACTGAGTGCATCAATGTTGGAGCTCACATCTGTGACCTCCACTTGGCTCCCAAAACTCTTAGGTGCTGCTAAAACCCCCAACCTGGAGACGACTGGGGTGGTGCTGCCAAATGTTGAGCATCGCTGCCTCATGTTGGGCTTGAATTGGTCACAGCAACAGGGCATGGTGGTGGCTGCAAAGCCAGAGGCACTGACTGTGTCAGAGAACACTGCGGGGGTGGACCCAAAGACCAGCTGGAGCCTGGCGTGGCTGCCCAAGGTGGAACTTATGTGTATCATTCCCCTAAAGCGCCACACAGTTGTGCGGTGCTGACCGGGGTTGGCTAGCCATGAGGAGAGGTTGAATTGGGAGCTGCGAGGTTTGCAAACTGAAAATGGTTAGAGCTGATGGCTCCATGAGGCTGCCCACCAGGAACTCCAAATAGAGATGGTGGGTGGCTCTAGGGGTAAAGGGGAGTTTACACTTCGGGGTAGGGCTGCAGAAGCCAAGTGTGTGCAGGCTGAGGCAGTGCTGCCACTGTGTATGTCTGAAGGGCCTGGTCAGATGGGAAGGTAGTCATACTGCAGCCAGCAGGAGGTCCACAGAGCAGTAGGGGTGAAGGGATGTGGTATTCATCAGGGTCCCCCAAAGTTTGGAAGAAGGTGGGAAGCCAAGCCTGCAGGTGTCCTGGTTGAGGGGTTGGAAGTGGTATAGAAACAACCCTTGGAAGGCCCTTGGAGTGAGGGTCCCCGGGCGAGGTGGTGGGAGGGGTGGCCATGAGGAGGAGTCAGGAGAGACCACACACACCGGGATCACTGACCCCATTCTGAATATGATGGGATAACTGGGGAGGGAGGAGGTGCTGGGAGCTGTGGGGAAGGCAGAACCGGCATCAGCTGCAGCCATCACAGAGACTCGGGGAGGCAGAGGAACTCCTCTCTTCCCTTTCAGGTCTCCCCGAAATGGGTTTTACCATGAAGGAGGAGGACCCTCGGCAGCAGCTGCAGGAGCAGGCTCTGGGCTTCTCCTTTCACAGTTCCCACCTCCTGTGGGGCCGGGATCCAGGGCAGAGGAGGGCCTAGCACACAGCCCAGTCTGGTTGGTATCTGATGATGGGGTGGCAGCAGGGCTCAGCGAGGTGAAAGAGGCTGAGGGGAGAGGTGTGCCAGCACGTCAGGTGGGGCTGGGACAGTGAGGAGAGGACGGGTCTGCTGAGCAGCATTTCTTCTGAGGCAAAGGACCCACCGAGGTGGCCACTGCAGTGGATCCCAGGATGAGCCCTGGGCCTGGGGAGTCCTTCCCACACCTCCTCAGGTGTGAATTATTGTGGGACACTGCAGGGGCAGCTGGTGGAGGAGCAGGCCAGGGAAAGTACAGGAAGGTTGTGAGGTGCTGCATTCCGGGGTCCCTCAGTCTTGCCACCCGGGGAACTGTTGAATCATCAGTGCACTGCTTCCTTCTCCTGGGTCTAGATCCTCAGCAGCGACTCAGTACCCTAGCTGGGGTATGTGTGTGTGTGTGCACACATGATGTCAGCCTCAGGTGGGCCCCTCACCTGTGTGACAGCAGAGAAATCTCATGTTAATGGTGCCTGGAACTATCAGATGTGGATGGGCCATCTCTTAACTTCTTTCTGCTCTGAGGTGACTGGAAGCCTGATTAATCTGGATCTTTCTCGGGGTTATCATGGAGGCTGAGGAGATAGGAAGATGCCCATCCTCACTCACATTCTCTGTGTATCTGTAGAGCGGCTGGGAGACAGACAGGGCTGGACCTCTCGCTTTCTCAGGGGCAGCAAACCTGGAATGGAGCTCTCTGAGTTCCTGACAGCATTTCCTATGTGCATGGTTCAGAAAGATCCAGGAGTTCTGGGTGGAGCTGCTTTCTCTGCCTTTGGAAGGGAATTTTCTCTTAAGGCCCAGGTCTGGGCAGGAGGGAGGCCAGGCCTCCCCTGACCCTCAAAGGCCTAATGCAGACTCTGCACTCCCAGAGCCATCGGAGCCCTTTTTTCATTGTCCTGAGAGGTCTTTTGCCTTGTGAGGAGCACATCTTGCCCAGGAAACTGCACCTCTAGAGTTAGGAATGCCTGAGAATTCAAACTAGGGGGCCATGAAATGGAAAGTCATAGGTAGGTTCCTCCAAGAAACCCAGACACCAGTGACGACAACAACAAGAAACTCTGTTTCTACTTCAGGGACATCATTTGTTTGGCATTGGTTAGAATTCCATTTGGCCACTAGAATTAGCACACGTTGTCAACCATAGCTATTTATGTTCTCTTTGTTTTTTGTTTTATGAACTTTTATTTCTGAGTACTTAGTATTGATTTAGAAATAAAGTTCTGTGCCTTAAAGTAAAAAAAAAAAAAGTCATCCTCTAGCCAATAGAAATGAATATTTTTGTTCACATAAAAACCCTTTGTGCCACTCTTTTAGCTGCTTAATCGTATCTCCTAGCTAAAGGCCAGTCTGGTTCTCCAGTTTTTTTTACTTTGTTTGGAATTGTTCACAGTGGGTGCTCTGGGGATAACTTCTCACATACTAATCAGTTAATGCTTTAACAGTAGATGCCTCATAGTTATATAGAGTATTTAAACCCTACTCTTGGTTATAATTGTCATATGCATTCCATGTACATGCAGTTTGGCCATCTACCCCCAAAATCGTCCAATTTCTGCTCACTATTCATTCGTATATTGAATTTCTGTTCCTGAGTGTGATGGCATTGGACTCAGATGTGAACTTTCTACATAAGCCTCTTCTATCACTTTTACTGAACCTGTGGTTAGCACTGGGGTTGGTGTAGGCCCTGGAGACTTCAATCTCTGAACTGGCCATGTTCCAGCCAGGCCCTGAGCAGAGTTGCAGTTCCTACTCTCCAGTTTGTTGGACTTGCACAGGTTGTTGGACTTGTACACGTTGGCTAACAGGACGGTAAAGATGATCAAGCACCATACCAGGGAACTGAGAGTGCCTACAACTCCAAGCAAGAGAATCGCATCCATCAACCATGTGGGATCTAAGCCCCATCTCAATAGAGTGGTGGAGTGGACATCACCAACCCAGGGTCCAACAAGAGAGAGGATTAAATATGGATTAGTGTGGACTTACTGGTATTCTACTATAGAACTATTGTGACTAGTAATGGAAGAAACTGTAGCATTTATCTGGAGAAAGTGGCCACTGTAGTTGATGAGAGCAGGGAGAGGAAAGAAGTGATGTGATGTGGGGGCATTTTTGGGACTTGGAGTTATCCTAAATGATATTGCTGAGACAGATGCTGGACATTATATACCCTGCCATAACCCACTGAATGTACTGGGGAAGAGTGTAAACTTCAATGTAAACTATAATCCACGCAGTACAGCAGTGCTCCAAAATGTATTCACCAAATGCAGTGAATGTGCCCCAATGATGAAAGAGGTTGTTGATGTGGGAGGAGTTGGGGGAGTGGGTTGTGGGGTGTGTGGGAACCTCATTTTTAATGTAACATTTATGGTCATCTGTGTATCTTTAAGAAAAACAATTTAATTTAAAAAAATTAACAGTTGTGAAATACATTATCATATATACCCAAGATACTCACCATCTCTGGTCCTGAAGTCCGAAGTTGTCCTCTTATAATTATTTCTCTTCTATCTGAAGATGTTCCTTTCACACCTTTGTAGAGCAAGTTGTCAAGTGATGAATTTATATTTCTCTGTCCTCTCCATCTGTCTTCTTTTTTGTCTTCAATCCTGGGACAGATTTTGCTGTATGTAGTATTCTGGGTTGATTTTTTTTAATTTCAGCACTTTAAAGATCCTGTTTTACCCTCTTCTGACGTCTTACTGGACCTGAGGAAAAATGACAGACCTTCAAATTGTTATTCTCCTATAATGTGTCATTTTTCTTAGGTTCCTTTCAGAATTTTTCATCTTTGATTATCAGCTGTTCTTTTCAAATGATGTTTCAGTGTGTGATTTTCTTAGCTTCTCCAATCTGTGTGTCACAAGGTTGGGTAGTGTTCAGTCTGTCTTAGCCCATATTTATTGTGAACCATTCTTCTCCCTTCAGCATTTAGCATGAATGTTAACTGTCCTACAGCTTTCTGACGTTCTATTATTTTTTTAAGATTTTTTATTTCTCTCTCCCTTTCCCCTCCCCCCAGTTGTCTGCTCTCTGTGTCCATTCGCTGTGTGTTCTTCTGTGACTGCTTCTATCCTTATCAGCGGCACCAGGAATCTGTTTTGTTGTTGTTGTTGTTGTTGTTTTCTCTTTTTTTCTTTATTTTTTTAATGTTACATTCAAAAAATATGAGGTCCCTGTATACACCCTACCCCTTGCACCCCTCTCCTCCCCCCATAACAATCTCCTCCATCATCATGAGACATTCATTGCACTTGGTGAATACATCTCTGAGCACCACTGCACCTCATGGTCAATGGTCCACACCATAGCCCACACTCTCCCACAGTCCACCCAGTGGACCATGGGAGGACATAGAATGTCTGGTAACTGTCCCCACAGCACCACCCAGGACAACTCCAAGTTCCGAAAATGCCCCCACATCACATCTCTTCCACTTGCTACCCCCAGCAGCCACCATGGCCACTTTCTCCACACCAATGCCACATTTCTTAAATCACAATAGTTCATGAATAGAATATCAGTAAGACCACTCTAATCCATACTTTATTCCTCCTTTATGTGGACCCTGGAATGGTTCTGTCCACTCCACATCTATATCTAGAGGGGGCTTAGATTCCACATGGATGCTGGATACAATTCTCCTGCTTTCAGTTGTAGGCATTTTGGCTCCCTGGTGTGGTGGTTGACCTTCTTCACCTCCATGTTAGCTGAGTGGGGTAAGTCCAATAAACTAGAGTGTAGGAGTTGCAAGTCCATTGAGGCTCAGGGCCTGGCTATCACATGGTCAGTCCAGAGATTCAGGTCCCCTGGGTATACATTGAACCCCAGTGCCAACTACAGATCCAGTAAAGTAACAGGAGAGGCTTATGGACAAAGATCATATCTGAGTCCAGCTCCATCACACAGAAACACAAACTCCAAAGTAGGACCAACTGACATGGCACTGAACTCCATCTGCCATGACCTTAGAACCTGTGGGTCTCTGTAGCCCTCAGGAGAACCAGTATGTGGGATTGTATCTGCTTTATCTGTCTGTGGGACTCTTCTGAGGTATGCATAAGGGCTACCCCTCTGATAACCTCCCGGCTCTTTTTGGAGACTCATAGCCTTATAAACTCATTTGTCCTTTCCATTTCCCCCTTTTATTCAGGTCAAAAAGCATTTTTAACTCCTGGTATTATATGTAGACTGAGATATTCTGCTGGTCTGAGTTGACCCTTTTATTCAAGGTCATTTTCTAGTTACATCATCAGCTGGTATTTGGTAGTAATCCCTCAGTGCCAGGGAGTCATGACCCACACTAGGGGGAAGGCAATGCATTTACATGCTGAGTATGGCTTCGAGACTGGCCACATTTGAGCAACATGGAGGCTCTCAAGAGGTAACTCTTAGGCACCCTGCAGCTCTAGGCCTTGTTCTTATTTCAGGTGCACAGGCTCACAAGCATAGTTATTAGTATCAAGGGCTCATTGTTGGACCTTCCTTCTTTTTTGGTCTTTGCCATTGCACTTGGGGGATTGTTGCTGTTCCTTTAGGGACTGTGATAGAGCTCCCCTGGCTAGGAACTCAGCACTCCCTCTGTTGTTGTTTTTAATTGTAACCACTATGAAAATATTTTTATGTACCCTGGATATATGCCCTGGAGAACTCCCTACCAACCATGTGTCCCCTGTCAAAAACATCCCACACCGGTATTCCTCCCCTGCCATTGTTGAACTTCTCTGTGATCCAAAACATCTTCAAAAATGAAGCCCAATATATTGCCAGGTTCCATTAATAGTAAAATGGAATATAGTGATGGGTTTAAAGGTTAGATATAGAATACATATTAATTTAGAAAAATTAAGGTAAAAATAATTTGAGATATCAAAAAATTAAGAGATGCAATAGCTTTGATTTTCATGTTTTGCCTTCCATCACTGCAATAAGTGTTGTCCTGTATGCAAATTGGCAAGGCAACTTCTTCCATCTTTTTCTCAGTGTCTATGTCCATTCTTTTTTTTTCTTAATTATTAAGCTTGTCTTCATAAAAGTTTCATATATACAATATACAGTACTCCCAGATATCCAACATAAAAGCTTTTTCCCTTCCTCAGCAATAATCTTTTTACATATTTATATTTACTGAAACTGTTGTACAGATATTGAGACAATAGCTTTCAAACAAGGTAACATTTGGGTTTACACTGTGGTTTATATTTTAGACTATACAATTCTCTAAATTTTTAGTTATCTTATGTTTTATGTTATGATTTACATTTTAGCCTATCAGCCCCTATACATTTTTGGTGTAATTTAACATGTCTTATATCCATCCTTGTGTAATATTGTGGAACACTTCTATTGCCCACACAATTACATTGATTCCATCTATTCAATACCTCTTTCCCCCTCCCCTCAGGGCCTACAATGACAGTCAATCCTCATTGCTTCAAGGGCCATGTTCAGAGATACTTGCATCAATGTTGAGGGCTTGACATGCTCGACTGCCCTAACACACTGGGAGCCACCATTTCTCTCAAGAGATACAATTCCCTCTATTTGAGAATATCAGTCCTCCCCAGGATGTGGGTATACCTTCATTCTTATTATATGGGTCTCTATCCAATGATATAATCAACTATGACAAAATGAGCACTCACACACTCCCTAGAAGCCTGTCCTGTGTCAGATTATCCCCTTTAAGCATCTAAAACAAGTACCCTTCCTTATTATATTTTTGAAAAAGTTTTCTCAGCATTATGCTCTCAACCAAATCTCTGACAATCTCCTATGTTCATATGTTTGTCCACTCTCCCCCCAATTTCTTGGGCAATATTACCAATCCTCCTATCCCTGGCACCCCTCAACCCCGCAGAGCCCCCATTTTATCCCTTCCCTGTACAAATACTCCTGTACAAATACTGACCTCCAGCTTATCATAGATTTCATCCATGTAGGTGTCAGCTTACATCCTTCCTCTACCCCCAATTTCCTGTAAGTCTATCATCCAATCTCTAGCTCTCTGAAGCAGCTTGGTTTACTTATTTCATATCATGAGGTCATGTAGTATTTGTCCTTCAATGCCTGGGTTGCTTCGCTCAACATAAGGTTCTCAAGATTCATCCATGTTATCACATGTGTTTGTAGTATATTCATTCTTGAAGCTGAGTAGTATTCCATTGTATGTATATACCACATTTTATTGATCCATTCATCTGTTGATGGGCATTTGGGTTGATTCCTACTTCTGGCAATAGTGAACAATGCTGCTATGAACATTGGTGTTCATATATTGGTTTGTGTCCTTGTTTTCAGTTCTACTGGGCATATACACAGCAGTGGAATTGCTGGGTCATATGGCAAATCTATAGCTAGTTTTTTGAGAAACTGTCCTCCAGAATGATTAGATCCTTCTGCATTCCCACCAGCAGTGGATGAGTGTTCCCATTTCTCCACATCATCTCCAGCATTTGCAGTCTTCTGTTTTTTTCATAGCTGCCAATCTTATCGGAGTGAGATGGTATCTCATTGTAGTTTTCATTTGAATTGCCCTAATAGCTGGAGATTTGGAGCATTTTTTCATGTGCTTTATAGCCATTTGTATTTCTTCTTTGGAGAAGTGTCTGTTTAAATCTTTGCCCATTTTTAAAATGGGTTGTTTATCTTTTTATTTTCAAGATACAGGAGTTCTTTATATATATAGGTTATAAGTCTCCTATCAGATACATGGTTACCAAATATTTTCTCCCATTGTGTAGGTTCTCTTTTCACTTTCTTGACAAACTCCTTTCAGGTGCAGAAGGCTTTAATTTTGAGGAAGTCCCATTTATCTATTTGTTCCTTTGTTGCTCGTGCTTTGGGTGTGAAGTTCATGAAGCCATTTCCTATTACAAGGTCCTGTAGATGGTTCCCAGCATTGCTTTCCAAAGTCTTTATGGGCTTACCTCTTATTTTTATGTCTTTATGAGTTGGTAATCCTCTTTCACTCTTTTACAAATGGATATCCAGTTCTCCAGGCACCATATTTTTCTTTTTTATTTATTTGTTTATTTATTTACTTACTTAATTTCTCTCCCTTCCTCCCCCCCCCCCAAGTAATTGTTCTGTCTATTTGCTGCTTCTTTGTCCGCTTCTATTGTTTTCAGTGGCACGGGAATCTGTGTTTCTTGTTGTTGAGTCATTTTGTTGTGTCAGCTCTCCGTGTGTGCGGCGCCATTCCTGAGCAGGCTGCACTTTCATGCTGGGCGGCTCTCCTTACAGGGTGCACTCCGTGTGCATGGGGCTCCCCTACATGGGAGACAACCCTCTGTAGCACGGCACTCCTTGTGCACATCAGCACTGTGCATGGGCCAGCATGGGCCAGGTCCACACGGGTCAAGGATGCCCAGGGTTTGAACTGCGGACTCCCACATGGTAGACGGATGCCCTAACCACTGGTCCAAGTCGGCCACCGAGGCACCATTTGTTGAAGATGCCATTCTTTCCCAGTTGAGAAGGTTTGGTGGCCTTATCGACTCTTATATGACTATATATATGAGGATCTATATCAGAACTCTCAATTTGGTTCAATTGGTCAGTGTGTCTATCCTTGTGCCAATACCATGCTGTTTTCACTACTGTAGCTTTGTAGTATGTTTTAAAGTCAGGTAGTGTGATTCCTCCCATTTCATTTTTTTTTTTCAATATGTCTTTGGCTATTTGGGGCCTCTTTCCTTTCCAAATAAATTTCATAGCTAGTTTTTATAGTTCATTAAAAATGCTGTGTTGATTTTTATTAGGAATGCATTGAATCTGTAGTTGTGTTTTGGTAGGATAGACATCATAATAATATTTCGTCTTCCTATCCATGAACAGGGAGTATTCTTCCATTTATTTAGGTCTTCTTTGATTTCCTTGAACAGTGTTGTGTAGTCTCTGTGTATAAGTTTTTTACATCATTAGTTAAATTTATTCCTAGGTACTTTATTTTTTTTATTTACTCTTGTAAATGGTATTCCTTGATTCCCTCCTGAGCTTTCTCATTATTGGTGTAGAGAAATGCCAGTGATTTTTGTGCAGTGATCTTATAACCTGCGACTTTACTAAACTCATTTATGAGTTCTAGAAGTTTTCTTGTAGATTTCTCAAGGTTTTCTATGTAGAGGATCATGTCATCTGTAAATAATGAAATTTTGACTTCTTCTTTTCCTATTTGGATGCCTTTTATATCTGGTTCTTGCCTCAGTGCTCAAGCAAGTACTTCTAAGACAATGTTAAATAGAAGAGGTGATAGTGGACATCCTTGTCTTGTTCCTGATCTTAGAAGAAAAGAATTTAGGATTTCACCATTGGAAATGATGTTGGCTGTGGGTTTTTCATATATACGCTTTATCATGTTCAGAAAATTTCCTTGTATTCCGATCTTTTGCAGTGTTTTTACCAAGAAAGGGTGCTGTATTTTGTCAAATACTTTTTCTGCATCTATAGATATAATCATGGGAATTTTTCCCTTCACTCTGTTTATATGGTGTATTACATTGATTGATTTTCTTATGTCGAACCATCCTTGCATACCCAGAATGAATCCCACTTGGTCATGGTGTATAATTCTTTTAAGGTGTTGTTGAATACAGTTAGCAAGTATTTTGTTGAGGAGTTTTGCGTCTAGGTTCATTAGAGAAATTGGTCTGTAATTTTCCTTTCTTGTGGTGTCTTTGTTTGGCTTTGGTACTAGGGTACTGTTGGCATCATAGAATGAGTTAGGCAATGTTCCTTCTGTTTCGATTTTTTGGAAGAGTTTCAGCAGGATTGGTGTTAGTTCTTTCCGAAATGTTTTGTAGAATTCACCTGTGAAGCCGTCTGGCCCTGGGCTCTTCTTATTTGGTAGGTTTTTAATGACCGATTCTATCTCTTTACTTGTGATTGGTTTGTTGAGATCATCAATTTCTTCTTTCATCAATATAGGCTGCTTATATGTTTCTAGAAATTTGTCCATTTCCTCTGAATTGTCATTTTTATTGGAATGTAGTTTTTAAAAGTGTCCTCTTATGATAGTCTTTATTTCTGTAGGGTGAGTGGTGATATCTCCTTTCTCATTTCTTATTTTGAGTATTTGCATCTTCTCTTTTTCTTTGTTAGTCTAGCTCAGGGTTTGTCGATTTTTTTGATCTTCTCAAAGAACCAGTTCTTGGTTTTGTTTATCTTTTCAGGTGCTTTCTTATTTTCTATTTCATTTAGTTCTGCTCTTATCTTTGTTATTTCTTTCTTTCTTCTTCCTGTTGGGTTACTTTGTTGTTTTTTTTACCTAATTCCTTCAAATGTGCAGTTATTTCTTCAATTTTAGCTCTTCTGTTTTGATGTATGAATTTATGGCTATAAATTTCACTCTCAGTACTGCTTTTGCTGCATCCCACTAGTTTTGGTATGTTGTGTTACCATTTTCATTAGTTTCAAGGTAGTTATTAATTTCTTTGGAGATTTCCTCTTTGACCTACTCTTTTTCTAACTGTTTGCTGTTTAATTTTCATATCTTGGTGTGAAATCTGGGCCTGTGGCCCTTGTAGATTTCCAGCTTTGCTCCACTGTGATCAGAGAAATTATTTTGTATAATTTTCGATCTTTCTGAATTCATTAAGCCTCTCTTTCTGGCCTAGCATATGGTCTATCTTAGAGAATGACCCATGTGCACTTGAGAAAAATGTATATCCTGCTGTATTCAGGTGTAATGATCTGTATATGTCTATTAGGTCTAGCTCCTCTAATATACTGTACAAAGTTTTTGTTTCATTATTGATTCTCTTTTGAGATATTCTGTCCCAAAGTTGATAGTGGTTTATTAAAGCCCCCCACTATAATTGTGAGGCATCTATTCTTTTACTTAGTTTTTCCAGTGTTTGCCTCGTGTATTTGGAGGTACCCTTGTTAGGAGCATAAATATTTATGATTGTTCATTCTTCTTGAAAGATTATCCCTTTCATTTATATGTAGTATCCATATTTGTCTCTCACAACTATTTTGCATTTAAAGTCTATTTTTTCTGATACTAATATAGCTACTTCTGCCTTTTTTTGGTTATTGTTTGCTTGTAAGATTGTTTTCCAGCCATTCACTTTCAACCTCCTTGAATCCCTGGGTCTTGGATGTGTTTCTTGTAGGCAGCATATAGATGGGTCATATTTCCTTATCCAATCTTCCAGTCTTAATCTTTTGATAGGTGAGTTTAATCCATTGACATTCAGTGTTATTACTTTCAAGGAATTATTTATGTTAGCCGTATTTTCTTTGGACTTGTGTTTTTCAACTTTGCTTGGTTTTTTTTTCTTCTCTTTTTATTGTTTTTGTTGCTCTTACACTCTCTTCCAACTCTGCCTCTCTTGTTTTTTTCTTTCTTCCTGCAGAACTCCTTTTAGTATTTCTTCAAGGGTAGGGTTCTTGTTGGCATAGTCTTTTAATTTCTGTTTATCTGTGAATATTTTGAACTCTCCCTCATTTTTGAATGCTAGCTTAGCTGGGTAGAGTATTCTTGGTTGGAAATTTTTTTCTTTTAGTGCCTTGACTATATCATACCACTGTCTTCTTGCCTCCATGGTTTCAGATGAGAAATCAGCACTTCATCTTATGGGACCTCCTTTTATGTGATAGCTCCCTTTCCTCTTGCTGCTTTTAGAATTTTCTCTTTGTCTTGAGCATTGGATAATTTGACAAGTATATGTCTTGGGGTAGGCCTGTTGTGATTTATAGTGTTTGGGTGCATTGTGCTTCCTGGTCATGTATGTCCATCTCCCTCAGTAAATTTTGGGAGTTTTCAGCCATTATTCCCTCCAACACCTCTTCTGTCCCCTTTCCCTTATCTTCTTCTTCTGGGATGCTTATAATATGTATGTTTGTGTGTTTTACATTGTCATTCAGGTCCCTAAGTCTCAGCTGGATTTTTTGTATCTTTTTATCAATCAGTTCTACTGTTTGATTTCAGATATACTGTCTTCCACGTCAATAATTCTCTCCTCTGCCTCTTCTAATATGCTATTTGCTGAGAGTATATTTTTGATTTCTTGAACTGTGGTGTTCATCACCATCCATCTGTTATCTCTTTGTGTATGACTGAAATTTCTTCTGTATTCTCTCCAAGTGTTTTCTTCATATTGTTAATCTTTTCCTTTACATCATTAAGTTGGTCTCTAATATATGTTTTGAGAGCTTTAATTACTTCTCTGATGTTCTGCTCCTCTTCCTCGTTTTTAATTTGTTCACTGGATTTGGCCATGTTTTCCTGAGTATTGGTTTGGTTTGTAGTTTTTTTTGCTATCTGGTCATCATTTTATCTTGATGGGTTTAATCAGTTCCTTAGCTTCTTTGTCAAGTGTTGGGGATTAATTAGTTGTTGTTCATGTGTGTTATGTCTTCTCTTTGTCACTTTGTTCTTCTTACTCTATTTTCTTGTTGCTGGCTAAGTTCACTTTGAGGGAAAATATAAGGGCCAGGGAAAGCAAAATGAGTAAGAAAAGAAAATGTGTAAAGTAGTATTGGTAATAAATGTTAACAGAGCAACAATGTGGGATCTGGGAGAATGGATATTAAACTCATGTAAGTTGTGTAGAGTTATAGCAGTAAGTAGAGTACCTATAATGAGACAGTCAACTGCATATTGGGTGGAATGTAGTAAATTAAATGGCCAGTGGTCACATGAGAGAGAAAATAGAGAAAACAAAAGAAAATAATGTCAAGAGTGAATAAAAGACAGAAAACAGAACAAAGGTATTAGAAATAAAAAGTCAGACAATTTGGGGGCCAAAGAAAGGGAGGTGGAATATAAGAGAAACAGTAGATGATGGAGGATAGAAAGATGTGGAGGAAAGGGGATAGTGTTGGTGGCCAAAATCAATACACAGAGAAAAGAGGAAATGGAGGATGAGGAAACACAGGAAATGTGAAGTACTGCCTCTAGCACCTATTATATAAAGAAAATACCAATACCATGCTGTTTTCACCGTATACCTTGGTAATGTGATTTAAAGTCCATAAGTGAGAGTCCTCCAACTTCACTCTCCTTTTTTAAGGTGTTTCTGGTATTCATGATCCCTTACCCTTCCTAATAAATTTGATAATCATGCTTTCCACTTATTTTTTAAATGCTGGTGTAAGTTTTTATCAGAATTGCACTCAATCTGTATATCAATTTGAGTAGAAATGACATCTTAATCATATTTAGTCTTCTAACACATGAGCATGGCATGTTCTTCCAATTATTTAGGTCTTTTAAAATTTCTTTCAACAATGATTTGTAGTTTTAAGAATACAAGTAAGTGCTTTACAGTGTTTGTCAATTTGATTCCTAAATATTGGTGTTTGATCTGTCATATTTTATTTTCACCACTCTTTGACACTTTTGTTTACTTTTCTGATACACTTTTCATTTGTAGACTCTCTTATAAGCCTCTCTCCTGTTTAGTCTTTTCAGGCTGTCACATACCTTTTAATATTTCTTGCAAAGCTGGTCTCCTGGTTATAAACTCTCTCAATTTCTGTTTATCTGTGAATTCTAAACTCCCCCTCAATTTTAAAAGACAATCTTGCTGGGTATAAGATTCTTGGCTCAAAAATTTCCCTTGCAGCTTCTTAAATATGTCATACCAATGTGGTTGTTGTTTTTTTAAAAAACACCCAGTTTATTAATGGGAACTTAACTCTATTCTTATGTATGGGGAATGTGGGATGCAGATGTGGCTCATGTGATAGGGCCTCTGCCTACCATATGGGAAGACCCAGGTTCAGTCCCTGGGGTCTGTTGGTGAACAAGAAGAGAAAGTGTGCCTTCATGGCAAACCAGTGCCCATATGGTGAGCCCATTGCCTGCATGCTGTGCCATGCGCACATGTGGGTGCCCACTTGGCAAGCCAAGTGTCCATGTGGTGTGCTGAGTGCCTTCCCAGCGAGCCAGTGCCCACGTGGTGACCAAATACCCACATGGTGAGGCAGTGCCTGTGCAAGTGAGTCATATCCCAAGATCATGAAGCAATAAAAGACAAGGAGATAGTCAAGGTGAAGCACTGCAGAGACCAGGAACTGAGGTGGCACAATTGACAGGGAATCTCTCTTCACATCAGAGTTCCTCAGGATGAAATCCTGGTGAATCCTAAACAGGAAAGATGAGAAGAGAAGACAAGAAAGAGAAATAGACACAGATTATCACAAAGATAAAAAAGAAATAGAGACAGATTATCACACAGCAGTAACAGCAGGGTGGAGGAGGGGAAGAAAAAACTAGTATAAAAAAATATGGGGAATGTGAGGGCCTTCCAGCAAGAGCCAGAAGACCTACTAGGCAAATTCTCAAAGAGCTGTAACACTGTCTTCTTGCCTCCATGAAAACTCTGCACTTAATCTTATTGGGTATCTCTTATGTTATGCGTTGCTTTTCTCTTGTTGCTCTCAGAATTCTGTCTTTGGCATTTGACATTTTGATTAATATGTCTTGGTGTTAGTCTGATTGGATTTATTCATATGGGACTATGTTGTGCTTCTTGGACATGGATATCCATGTCCTTCAATTGGGTTTCAAAATTTTCTACCATTATTTCTTCAACTATTCCTTCTGCCCTTTTCCCCTTCTCTTCTCCTTCTTGGGCCCCCTTTACACATATGTTTGCACATCTCTTGTTGTCATTTAGTTCTCTGATACCTTGTTCAATTTTTTCCACTCTTTTCCATCTGTTCTTTTTTACATTTGCTTTTAGAGGCTATTTCTTCAAGCCCACCAATCCTTTCTTTATCCTCCTCAAATCTGCTGTTATATAACTCCAGTGTATTTTTAATTTCATTTATTGTACCTTTCATTCCCATAAGCTCTCCTATTTTTCTATGTATGCTTTCACATTCTTCTTTTTGCTTGTCCAGTGTTATCTTAATATACTTAATCTCTTCAGCCATCTCATTGCATTTCTTAAGGAGATTTGTTGGAACACCTATGATTAGTTGTCTCTATTGGAGATTTGGACCTGAAGGATATGGGGGATGAAAGAAAGAGAAAAAGAGAGAGTGAAACAAAGAGAGAAAGAACGAGAAAGAGCTGGGATCAGGGGGTCTGCGAGTAATGACTCCTCAGACAACTTTATTTTCTACATGTGGCATTATATATACTCAAACTGTCGAGATAACAAGCAGTGTAACTACACATTAACAAGACTCGTAAATTAAAGAACTTATCTCAAAGTACAGAGATTTAGTATTCCTTTCAAACTACAAAGTGCATTTGCTTGTATTTCTCTCTGCCCCGGACAGCTCTGTCCTGTTGACTCAAAAGGCTTAATTGCTGCATTCCTATGTTAAAAGCATAGCCATGGAAACAGCACGTCTCCCTTTGTGAGACCACCATGCCTCAGTTTCCAACAGTCTCATGGATTGTTCTTTTTTTTCTTTTAAGGAGGTACCAGGGATTGAACCTGGGGCCTTGTACCTTGTACATGGGAAACAGGTACTCAACCACTGAGCTACGCCAGCCCCCCCCCCCCCCCCCCCCCAGTTTCCAACAGTCTCAACTCCTTTATGTCATCTGGAGGCTTACCTGTGCCATATCTTCCTGATTCTTGGGATGGATTGCAGTTTTTGTTGGTGTCTTGGCATTTGGCTTACTATGTGTATTTATTCTGGGCATGTTTCTCTCTTTAGTTTAGGGCTTTCTTGCCTTTTCTCCCTTGCAGGTTGTGTAGTAAGAACCAAGGGTATAGTTGGTGTTGAACGCTGTAGAGACTCAAACTGCCCTTTCTTTGCCAGGCACTGATAAATCTCCTTCCAGCTTTCTCCTTTACATGTTTGGATAGTGTCACAGCTGTGTGGAATGATCCACATTGTGCAGGCCTAGACTGTGGTCACCCAAAGAGACTGACATAGCTTAAAGTCCCTTTCTCCCTGCCTAGGCAGGGATGGAACTGCAGGTGTGAGCAACAAGCTATGGTGTGCATGTGCAAAATGACCATAGTTGCCCCGGTAGACTTCCCACTCTTCAGTCTGCCAGCTGAATGTACCTGCACTTACCCTGAGAGGCCCACCAGCTTCCTCCCTGCTGGAGGTGGAGCTGATGCCTAGGCTAGGGATGCAGGTTGATCTGGGTGAAAGAAGCCAGTCCCTATGATCACTATGATTTTCAGCCAGCCCAGCTTCCCCTCATGCTGGGGACAGAGTCAAAATGGTGTCCACTGGTCTCTTTCTGACTTGGACAGGTTCACACTTTACCCAGCCAGATTTACAGATTTAGGTGAAATCGGTGGCCAATCATCTCTTCCTTCTCTGTTTTTTGGGAAATGGAGCTTCCAAATCCAGAATAGTTCCAGAGGCATCCAGAGAAGAATGATTACAGGCCTCTGAGGCATGGCCTGTATTTTCCTGGAGAGGCTGGTGTAGGGCCCCCCAGCTTCCTCCCTGCTGGAGGTGGGGCTGGCGCTTTGCCTAGAGCTGCAATCTGATATGGATGGAAAGAAGCCTGTCCCTACCAGCACTGTGAATTTCCCCTTGTGCCAGAAGCAGAGTTAAAATAGTGGCTACCAGCCTCTATCTGACTTGGACAGGTTCAAATTTTAGCCATTCTAAAGATTCTACTTTAGACTGCCTAATTTACTAATCATTATCTGAAGCTGGTGCCAAATCTTCTCTTCCTCCCCCATTTTTGGGAAGTGGAGCTTCTGATTCCAGCTGAGGAATAGCTCCTGAGGTGTCTTGTGCTGTCTGTGGAGGATGGCCACTGCCTTCCAGGGCGTGGAATGCTCTACTTAGGAATCTTCTCTGCAGATAGGCAGTCTCATCCTTCCCTTCTTTCAGGGATGTTGCAGGATGCTCTTCTGGTCTCCTGGATCCCCCAGACAGGTGCTTTAGATACCTTTGTGTGCTTACCAACTGTTCTGTAGCTGAGCTGACTCTGGGAGCTCCTTACTCTGCTACCATCTTGCTGGTTCTTGAATTTTAGATGTTTTATATCTAGATCTAAAGTTTCCTTTTACATCTTTTTGTTGTTTATTTGTTGTAAACTATCTTTCCTTTCATTCCAAGAGTATCTACCTTTCTCATTGTGCAGAGACTTCATAACTGCTTTGTCTGATCATTCCTTCTCTGGTTCATTTGGAACTGTATCTGCTGATCATTTATTGCCCTGTGTTGGAGATTTGGACCTGAAGGGTATCGAGAATGAAAGAAACAGAAAAGGGAGAAGGAAACAAAGAGAAAGAATGAGAGAGCTGGGATCAGGAGGTCTGCTAGTAATGACTCCTCAGACAACTTTATTGTTCACAAAGGGCTCTATATATACCCCAGTCCACATGGGTAGAAGCAGCAACATGCAGTTAATCATCAGCATTACTCATAGTCTAAGGAATTAAAAAAATCTTACCTCAAGGTACAAAGTTTAAGTGTTCTATTTACTACACAAATATCTGCTCATTTTTTCTTTCAGCCTCTTACAGCTTCATCCTGTTTGCCGGGAACTCTTAGTTACCACATTCCTTAGATTGCAAGTGTAGCCATGGGGACAGCACGTCTCTCCTTGGGAGGCCACTGTGCCTCAGTTTCCAACATCTCCCCCTTATTTTTTGTCGAGGTGACTGTTCCTGTCTTAGCTTGCCCTCTTCTGAGAGTCTTGCCCATCATTGACTACCGGCCAAGCTCTTCAACTTGGGGAATTTATTGAAGTGCTTTTGCTAGCACCAGATTATTCACATGTCCCATGGCTGTTACACTTTGCAATTTTCTTCGAAAGCACTGTCTGGCACAGGCGAGAATCATGAGCAACAGAACAAATATGATTAACCTTATTCCTAAAGCTGACAGGAAATGCTGTGATTTCCACCAATTACCTGGGTTAAATTTTGTAATATGTGAAATCATATCTGAGAAAATATCCTTATCATTGGATACATGAATTTGATTTTAAGACATTTCTAATGTTTTTCTTTGTAATTCCATTATTTCCAGAGAGATATTACTTTTATGGCCTAATAAATGATTCTTAATTTTTTCCATTCTATATCTGATGAATTATATGCAGAGTCATATGGAAATTACTTTCATTCCAATCACACCTCAATCCACTTAAGTTTAAACTATACAATTCATTTCTAATATGCAAAACAGCAGATTCTAAATCATTAACCCGATTATTTAACTGTTTATCAAAGTACTCTTGGCTATGCTACAAATCACTAGCATTTTTATGCCAATCATGCATGTATTGTTGAGTCTGTACTTTCACGTAAAGCTACCATAGCAGTAGCAGCAGCTGCAATGATTCCAATTAGTCCCAAAATGCTTATAATAAGCAGTCCAATAAAGCATTTAGTCCATTTCAAGAATTCTTGACTTTCAGAAGACGACTGCCAAATCTGGGTTATTCTCACCAGTATCCAGATGCATTTTTTTCTTCTGGCTATCACTGTTGTTTCTTCATCGATGTTTGCCTTTTCAGTGGAGCCACTTTGCCTTTTCTCGGGTTTCAGTGGTAGGACCCTGGATCTTCACAAAAGCATCTGCATCAACCATCCTAAATGGGACGTTGTGGAGTGGGTGGGGACATGACAGTCACCTGTTATTACTAGCAGGTATCCTGGATGTTTTTTCATAATCTGAGCGTGATTTGCAACAGTCTATCATTTCTGTTTTGTTTTTAGTATTTGCAGTCCACCCCTGGATAGGCATGGCAGTCTTTAGAGTGACCAGACACTATTGGGTTAAGTCTTTCACTTTTAGCAGGACCTCTTATGCTGCACACAATTGCCTTTTTTATATTTTGCTTTTGACTCTTCTCAGAATTGTGATTAAAATCCAAGGGTTACTTGTTTAGAATTTTGCTCTTGCCACAAACTCTGCCCAAAGCCAATATGGGTGCTTGCTACATCCAATTCATAGGCTAAGTTATTGTCCACAATTTACCTTCCTTTTATTATTATTAAAAGCAGCTTCCTGGAGGCTTTCCTACTTCCATGAAGGACATTTCTCAATTAATACATACAGTGGGTTTTAACATTTGAGCTAAATGAGAGATGAATGATTTTTAGCACTTCAACATTATTACAAACTCTATTAACATGAGAAAACATTGCATTCCATCAGTTATAACAAGAGGGCATAATTTCATCCCACCCAACCAAACCACATTTAGGAATTTGATAGAGCAGCAGGGAATTTGCCACCTGTCCCAATTGTTTGCTTAGTTCAGGCTCTTAAGATAGTGTCTCTGATGGGTTTTTTTATTCTGAAAAAAGGGTTACTGGTTAACATAATGTCATCAGTAGAGTTTCAGCCACTAATTTTTTCTATGCAGATAGATTATTATCACCATGCCAGGACAGATGGTTGGGCTATGCACACAGCCTTGGGGAGGCACTGCAAAAGTCCATTGTTGACTTTTCTACAGGTAGGAGAATGCAGGCTGGCTTGACTTGCCTAAGGAAATACTAAAGAAAGTCTTACCATGTTTTAAAACAAAGTGATAACACAGCTGGACATAACTTTTTGCAACAAACTAGCAATATTTGTGACTGCTGCATACTACAATGTTGTTACTTCAATTTATGATAAGTTTCTGTGGCACACACCTTTTTATAATAATTAACACCATAATTAACTATATTATACTTCTGTTTAATATTATGCTGAAATATTGGTTAATTTATACACTCTTAAGTACTCATTTGAAACTTTTACTCATACAACTTTATTTAAAAGAGGGTTAAAAAAATCCTGTTAATTTTATAACACTTTTAAACACCTTCTATTTAACTTATATTAAATGA
Source organism: Dasypus novemcinctus (assembly GCF_030445035.2). Classification (NCBI taxonomy): domain Eukaryota; kingdom Metazoa; phylum Chordata; class Mammalia; order Cingulata; family Dasypodidae; genus Dasypus; species Dasypus novemcinctus. The sequence goes on along the minus strand of NC_080702.1, from coordinate 7,872,160 downwards.
ACTTAATTATTGCTTTAATTTTTCTTTCAAGGTAAAAGAACAAATCTCTTGTAATTAGTTTGGAATAAAAAGAAAGTAGATTTAACCATTATTTTCCTTTAAAAGAGATAAGACCTTTTCTTCCTCAAACACTGAGGAAATGATGAGGTTAAAGCACAAGAAGCTATTTTGATAAAACGGACTTTCTTTGCATACTAATTATGAGGATAGAAACTTTTCATAAACTTTTACCAAAACAAATGATTTGAGAGACTTTGAAAAAGGACAGTTTTTATCTTTGCATTAATATACGACTTGATATTAAACCTTTTAAAACTTTATAGACAGACCCATTAAATTTTATTTAACTTTAATCATAAAATTTTTTTTCCACAAACCTTCTACACTTTCAATATTCATTCAGGTTTTGACCCACATTTTACTCTTTCCCAATAATCAATCATTTTATCTTAGGACAAAATTATTACTATTATTTTTAATAATAAAAACACATTCTATATATTCCACATACTAAGTTACCAGGCAAACTTCTTACAACCTATAATTGCCATCAACACTAAACAAGCTTGTTAAAATAATTAACTTTTTTTCACTTTAAATACTTAGTAGCATGTAGTACTGAAACAGTTTCCTAGAAGCAAATTGGCAGGGGAGGCTGGCCACCAACAAGTTTTCCTGTTATAAAATTACCTTTTATTATTAGTATTGTCATTTCAGGTTTTTTTTAATAATGACTTTTTGGAATTAGCCACTTAAATACCTTAATTTAAATAATGCTTCATTAAACTTCTTATAATTATTTATAACCATATAGACTATAACTATATTATTTTAAGACAAATTTTACCTTCACAGAACACAATCCCTTACTTAAAGTTACCACAATACCTTCTATAACTTGCAACATGCATTTAAGTTCCAGGAGTTTACGAAAATTAGCCATTCTATTGTAGGACAAAAACACACCTTTTAGAAAAAACATTAAATTTCTGTCAGCATTCCCACAAACTTAACCTTTTTTTTTTTAAAGATTTATTTATTTATTTAATTTCCCCCCCTCCCCTGGTTGTCTGTTCTCTGTGTCTTTTTGCTGCGTCTTGTTTCTTTGTCTGCTTCTGTTGTCGTCAGCGGCACGGGAAGTGTGGGCGGCGCCATTCCTGGGCAGGCTGCACTTTCTTTTGCGCTGGGCGGCTTTCCTCACGGGCGCACTCCTTGGGCATGGGGCTCCCCCACGCGGGGGACACCCTTGCATGGCACAGCACTCCTTGCGCGCATCAGCACTGTGCATGGGCCAGCTCCACATGGGTCAAGGAGGCCCGGGGTTTGAACCGCGGACCTCCCATATGGTAGACGGACGCCCTAACCACTGGGCCAAAGTCCGTTTCCCTTAACCTTTTTTAATATTCATTTAAGTTTTACATCCTTCATTTTATCCTGTGAAGAAAAATATTCCTTTCAATCTAGGCAAGAATAACCTTTTATGAAAAGACTTACAGTAATTTTGTTAATCAAGACTTACAATTTTTATAGTTGTAGAGATCTTATTAACATTTAAACATGTATTAATATGAGCACTTATTTAATTTTTGGCCATTTGAATAGAGCTCTTTTGAAATTTTTTAACTTATTAATTTAATTTATATTAGCATCCGGAGGTATCAAAATATACACTGACATTGAACAGACAGACAAGCACAAAACAATTACAACACATTAACAGAAACATACAGTTTACAATAGACTCATAATTCTTACTTTCTTGGCATTGCTGCTTTTAAGTTCTCTGTTATATCACATCTTAGATTGTACTTTTTAAAATTTATTCTGGAATCCATGTTGCCTGTAACATTCAAGCTTGTGCTTGGAACATTTTTATTAGTTATCAGCAATCAGTTAAGATAACTTGAGCAGCATAAATGTAGTTAAGTTCTTATTTAGCAGTTTAGACAGACCATTAACACACATTTTTGGATTATTACTCTGTAAGACTATATTGAGCACCTCAAGCTCCTGTTCTTGTTCTTATTTACTTTCTTTCAGATTTACTTATGGGCTAAAGCTGCTGCTATTTGGTGGCATAAGGCCCATACTGATAATGGAATGAATTCCTTTTTTTTTTTTTTTTTTTTTGATATGCCCTTCATAAAGCTTTCATTACACATCTCCACTGTTTCAAATTTAAAATGTTACGTCCCTGAGGCTGAAGCCAGCAACAATGCTTTTGTATTAAAGCTAACAATTCTAGTAATTTATAGCTTTTTACAGGCACCCCATTAACTTTCCCTAATGCAAATGAATAATGCTTCCACACGTCCCATTTGATTACCCATTACCCCGGTGACTTCGCGGAAAATGTTACTTACTTTAAAGAAGACTTGAGTCACTCTGCTTTGGATGTCACACGACCCTCGACGAGGTCTTTTCTGCGGTTTCTGATACTGATTTGGAAGACTCACTAACTTCTTTGGGCCCCACATTGGGTGCCAGATGTTGGAGATTTGGACCCGAAGGGTATCGGGAATGAAAGAAAGAGAAAAGGGAGAAGGAAACAAAGAGAAAGAATGAGAGAGCTGGAATTAGGGGGTCTGTGAGTAATGACTCCTCAGACAACTTTATTGTTCACAAGGGGCTAATGACTCCTCCGACAACTTTGTTGTTCACAAGGAGCTCTATATATACCCCAGTCCACATGGGTAGAAGCAGCAACATGCAGTTAATCATCAGCATTACTCATAGTCTAAGGAATTAAAAAATCTTATCTCAAGGTACAAAGTTTAAGTGTTCTATTTACTACACAAATGTTATGTGCTCATTTTTTCTTTCAGCCTCTCACAGCTTCATCCTGTTTGCTGGGAACTCTCAATTACCACATTCCTTAAATTGCAAGTGTAGCCATGGAGACAGCACGTCTCTCCTGGAGAAGCCACTGTGCCTCAGTTTCCAACACCCTGGAGATCAGGTTTTTCTAGTTCTTTATATATCATGTTTTATTATATTGGATGATGTCCTGGTGGCATGTGCTTGTTATATAGTTGTAGACTTCCAAGAGATTGATTTACTAGTTGGGGCCTCTTGTCATTCCATATGAATTTGAGGATCAACTTTTTCAATTTCTACAAAAAAATGCTGTAGAGATTTTGAGAAGTATTGGATTTAATCTGTGGATCACTTTAGGTAATACTGATATTGTAACAATATTAAATCTGAAAGATGGGTGTCACATCTTGCCATTGAATTAGGTCTTTAGTTTCTTTCAGTAATGTTTTGTAGTTTTCAGTGTACAGGTTATTCATCTCTTTGGTTAAATTTATTCTCAGTTGTTTTTTCCTTTTAGATGATATAGTGAATGGAATTGTTTTTAATATATTTTTTGTTCTTTTAGGAGATACATAGACTATACAAAATTTTACACAAAATTATAAGGGGTATCCAAATGCCCTACTCCCCATACCTTCCACCCTTCCTCACATTTAACAGCTTCTTTCATTAGTGTGGTACATTCACTGCAATTGATGAACACATTTGAAGCATTGCCACTATGCATGGTTTATAGTTAGCATTTAGTTTAGACTCTTTCCCACTCAATTCTGTAGGTTATGGCAGGATATATAATGTCCTGTATCTGTTATTGCAGTGTCATTCAGGACAATTCCATGCCCCCCAAAAGACCCCATATTACACCTCCTTTTCTCTCTCCCTACCTTCTGCTCCTCTAGTGACCACTATTTCCACGACTGATATAATTTCTTCCATTGCTTGAATACCAATATGTCTATAGTAGAATACCAGTAAGTCCCTCTATTCCATATTTTATTCCCCAATCCTGAAGATTCTGGGATGGCAATGATGACCACTCGACTTATAATTGAGAGGAGGCTTCAATCCTATATGGCCAGTGATCTGGAGAGTAGGTGTTGTAATTAATGGAATTGTTTTTGTTTTTTTTTTTAATTTTTAAAAAAATTTATTGAAGTGTATCACTCATACATAAACATACATAAACAACAAATGTATATTAATAGTTATGAACTTACAGAAGAAACATATATAACATCATACAGGACTCCTACACTTCACCCTACCACCAATATCTTGAATTCTTGTTAAACATTTTCAAGTAATGATTCAAGAGCCTCCTCAAAATATTTCTACTAATGAAAGTATTTTTCCCCTAACCCACCCTATTTTATCTTTATGTCATTTATATATGAACATACGTAAACAATAATTGTGTAGTAAAAAATTGTTAACATACAAAGCAAACGTGTAACATTATACCAGGGTCCCATATATCGACCCTCCATCAATACCTTGCATTGTTGTGAGATATTTGTTATAGTTTATGAAAGAATATTTTCAAAATCTTACTATTTATTATAGTCCTTTTCTTACATTTGGTAGATTTTCCCCCAAACCCACCCTATTATTATTTTTAAATATATTTTTATGACAGAAGTTGTAAATTTACAAAACCATTGTGCACTTGTGCAGAATTCCCAAACAAAACTCCTCTATCAACACACCACACTATGGTGGAATATTGGTTGCAGAAAATATCATCCAATTGTTACCACATCTATAGTGTACATCTGGCACATATTTTCCATACAGCCCCATTACCTACACAGTACATTTTTCACATAAATGAAAGAATATTATATTATTACTGCTAACCATAGTCCATCTGCCACTCCAGTTGTGCTTTTCCTGTGTTTGTCCTCAGTCCCATATTGTATATGATCAAATAGGGATGTACCTTTGCTCTAGCCAAGGAAGGACACTCTTGCATCTGTACCATCAAACACAATTCTCATCCACCTTCGGTTTTCAGTGCTATTCAGTTTCTGTTATTTTCTAGCTTTCTGTCAATTGGCATTTACAACCCTAGACTACCATTTTCATCCCCATTTATGAACTGGCTGTAACTCACTATGTGTTACCGTCCACTCTGTACATTTCCACACTTTTACAGGAAAGCTAATTACAACTTCTACATAGATTAAATATCAGTAGGCATCACAGTCCTCCTTTTGTCTCCATTAAGAATCCACCACCTACCACCAGGTCTTGAAGATATTTTCCTTCATTTTCTTCTAGAAGCTTTATAGTTTTTGCTTTTATATTTATGTTTTTTGAACCATATTTAGTAAATTTTTGGATCAGGTATGAAATAGGGGTCCTCTTTCTTTCTTTTGGCTATTGATATTCAGTTCTCTCCACACCACCTCTTGAGTGGGCTGTTCTGCCAGAACTGAGTGGGTTTGACAGGTTAGTCAAAAATCACTTGACCATACATGTGAGGGTATATTTCTGAAGAATCAGTTTGGTTCCATTGGCCTATGTGTCTTTCAGGCAGTTCTATGTTGTTTTTATTACCGTAGCTAGGTAATATGATTTAAAGTCTGGAAATGAGAGTCCTACAACTTCACTTTTCCTTTTTAAAATGCTTCTGGCTCTTTAGGACCCCTTAACCTTCTAAATAAATTTGATCATCATATTTTCAATTTCTTTAAAAAATACTGGTGGAATTTTTATCAAGATTACATCAAGTCTATATATCAATTTGAGTAGCATTGACATCTTAATTTTAATTCATCTTCCAATCTGTGACCATGGAGTGTTCTTCCACTTACTGAGGCCTTTTTTGTTCCCTTTAAACACTGAGTTGTAGTTTTCTGAATGCAAGTGCTTTCCATCATTGGTTAAGTTTATTCCTGAATATTTGTGTGTTATCTATCATATTTTATTTTCACCACTCTTTTACACTTTTAGTTACTATATTGATAAAATCTTCATTTCTAGACTCTCTTCCAGGCTTCTCTCTCCTTCCGTTACTTTTCAGGCTCTAGCACAATCTTTAGTATTTCCTGAAAATCCAGTCTCTTGGTTAGAAATTCTCTCAGTTTCTGTTTATCTGTGAATATTCTCAACTAGCCCTAAATTTTGAAAGACAGTCTTCCCAGATATAAGATTTTTAGCTGAAGGTTATCCTCTTTTAGTATCTTAAATACATCATATCACTGTCTTCTTGTTTCCATGGTTTCCGGTGAGAAATCAGCACTTAATCTTTTTGGGTTATCCCTTATAAGGTATACATTACTTTTCTTTTGCTGTTCTCAGAATTCTTCCTTTAATTTGGCATTTATTCTGATTAGTATGTGTCTTGGAGGTGGTCCATTCAGATTTTTTCAGATGGGAGTACATTGTGGTTCCTGGACATAGATATCCATGCCCTTCAATAGGGTTAGGAAATTTTTTCCCATTATTTCTTCAAATACTCCTTCTGTCTCTTTTCCCTTCTCTTCTCCTTCTGGGACACCCATGACACAGCTGTTTGCATGTCTCTTGCTGTCATTTATTTTCCTGAGATTGCTTGATTTTTTCCTTTCTTCATCTGTTCTTCACTTTTAGAGGCCATTTCTTCAAGCTCACCAGTCCTTTCTTCTTCCTCCTCAAATGTGCTGTTATATGATTCCAAAGTATTTTTAATTTATTGCACCACTCATTTCCATAAGGTCTACTATTTTTCTGTGTATGCTTTAAATTCTTGTGGTCATCCAGTGTCCTTTTAAGATCCTTAATCCCTTTAAATTCATTTAGGAGATCATCTGTGATTAGTTGTCTCAATTCCTTTATGTCATATGGAGGCTTATATTGTTCCTTTAACTGGGCCATAGCTTCCTGTTTCTTGGTATGGATTGTAATTTTTTGTTGGTGTCTTGGTATCTTGCTTACTATTTATTCTGGGTGCAGTTTTTCTCTTTAAATTAGGGCTTCCTGCCCTTTCTCCCTTGCTGCTTGTGTGGTAGGAGCCAAGGATGTAGTTGGTTATGTAAGCTGTGGTACTCAAGCTTCCCTCATTGCCCCAAGGACCAATGAAGCTTCTCCTAACTTTCTCCTTTGCCAGGGGTAGGACAGAGTCACACGTGCATAGAATAATCCAGTTCATGCAGGCCTATGCTATAGTTTCCTAGAAAATATTATGAAGCTTCATGTTCCTTCCCCCCCCCCCCCCCCCCGCTTGGGATGGGCATGGAGCTGCAGGTGTATGTAGCAGTCTATGCATTATGGGCTCAGGGTGACTGCATTTGCCCCAGTAGATTTCTGATTATTCAGTCTGTGCCAGCCAAAGGTACCTGCGGTTACTTGGACAGGCTGGGCCAGTCCCACCAGTTGCCACCCTGACAGAGGTGGGACTGAAACCTAGCCTAGGGCTGCAGCCCAATCTGGGTGAAAGAAACTAGTTCCTGCCTTCACTGTGATTTTCGGTCAGGCTGGCTTCCCCCCAAGCTGGGGGCAGACTCAAAATGTTGGATGCTGGCCTCTTTCTGACTTGGAGAAGTTCAAACTTTAGGTGTTCTTAGGGTCATACTTTAGCCAGCCGAATTTACTAATCAGTAGCTGATATTGGTGGTCAACCGTCTCTTTATCCCTGTTTTTGGGAAATGGCGCTTCCGATCCCAGCTACAGAATAGCTCCAGGGGCAGCTTGTGCTGCCAAAGTAAGATGATTACCAACTTCAGTGGCATGGCCTATAATTTCCTGGAGAGGCTGGTGCAGGTCCCCCCAGCTTTCTCCCTGCTGGAGCTGGGGCTGGGGCTTATGCTAGAGCTGCCCTCTGGACTGGCTGGAAAGAAGCAGGTCCCTACCAACTCTGTGATTTCAATTTACCCCACTCCACCCCCTGCCAGGTATGAAGTTAAGATGGCAGCTCCTGGCTTCTTTCTGACCTGGACATGTTCAGACTTCAGCTGTTCTTAGGATTATACATTAGCCTGTCTAATTTACTCATCAATAGCTGAAGTTAATGCCCAACCGTCTCTTCCTCCCCCATTTTTGTGAAGTGGAGCTTTCAATTCCAGCCACAGAACAGCTTCTGAGGCAGCTTGTGCCTCCAGTGGAGGATGAGCACCAGCCTCCATGACATGAAGTACTCTACTTAATAGTCTTCTCTGAAGAGGCACAGTCTCCTTCCATTCCTTCCAAGGTGTTGCAGGATGTTCTTCTGGTCTCCTGGAGCCCCCAAACAGGTGCTTTAGATAGCTGTGTGATTACTAACTGCCCTTAGCAGGAGCTGACTCTAGGATCTCCTTACTCAGCCGCCATTCTGCTGTTTGTCCTTGAACTGGATATTTTATACCTAGGTATAAAGTATCCTTTTATGTACTTTTTGTTTGTTTCTTTGTTGTGAACTATCTTTTCTTTCATTCCAAGAGTATTTACCTTTCTCTTTGAGCAGAGATAATAACTGAGAAAAATCATAATTCCTTTTGTGGTTCTTTTGACACTGTATCTGCTGATTGGTTTATCCCCTGGAGAATAGATGAGATTTTTCTAGTTCTTTATATGTTATGGTATATAATTTGGGGTGATATTCTGGTTGCTTATTCTTACATAGTTAGAGACTTCTGAGAGACTGTTTTTGGCTAGTTTGGGCCCCTTGGTATTCCATACGAATTTGAGGATGGACTTTTTCCATTCCTACAAAAAAACGCTGCAGAGATTTTGATAGGTGTTGCATTTAATCTGTAGATCATTTTAGGTAGTAATGATATTGTAACAATATTCAATGTGAAACATGGACACACAATATCTTGCCATTTATTTAGGTCTTCTTTAATTTCTTTTTGTAGTGTTTTTCAGTTTTCATTGTATATAGAGTTCATTCTTTAAATTTATTCTCAGGTATTTTATTTTTTCAGATGCTATAGCGAATGGAATTTTTTTAAAATATGTTTTTTATTTTTTTCAAAGATACTTAGGTTTCACAAAATGCTACAGAAAAAAATATAAGGAATTCCCAAATGCCCCACTCCCCACACCTCACACCCTTCCCCACATTAACAACTTCTTTTATTAATGTGGTACATTCATTGCAATTGATGAGTCCTTTTGGAGCATTGCCAGTAAGTATGGATTATAGTTTAGATTGTAATTTACACTGAATTCTGTAGGTTATGGCAGGATATATAATGACCTGTATTTGTCATTGCAGTGCCGTTGAGGACAATTCCATGTCCCAAAAGTTTCCCCATATTATACCTCTTTTTCCCTCTCCCTGCCTTTAGCACTTCCAGTAGCCACTGTCTCCACATTAATGATATAATTTCTTTCATTGCTAGAGTACCAATAAGTTTGTAGCAGAATACCAGGAAGTCTTCTCTGGTCCATATTTTATTGCCCAGGTTCTGGGATGGTGATAGCTATTCCACTTCTAATTGTGAGGTGGCTTCAATTCCATATGGCTGATGGATGACACTCTGATGCTTGCAGTTGTAGACTCTCTCAGTTCCTTTGTATGGTAGTTGTCCATCCTCTCCTCCCTGTTAGTTTACCAGGGTGAGGCCCATGAACTGGAAAGTAGATGTTGCAACAAATAGAATAGGTTTTTAATGCTCATTTCAGATAGTTCTTTCCTGGTATGGAAAAATAAAGCTGATTTTTTAAGGGTTTATCTTGTACCCTGCAACTTTACTAATTTTTTAAATTTTCTGTGGTAGTGTTCTTGTGACTACTTGGGGAATTTTGATATGAAGGAACATACCATCAGAGAATAGTGTTAGTTTTACTTTTTTATTTCTGATTTCAATGTCTTTCTCTTTTTTTGCCTGATTACGCTGGTTAGAACTTCCAGGATAATTTTGAATAGAAGCGGTAAAAGAGTGCATCCTTGTCTTGTTCCTGACCTCAGGTTTCAGTCTCCCATTGCAAGCTTTCATGCTTTCTCACATTGACTATGATGTTAGCTGTGAGTTTTGATATTTATTACGTTGTAGATGTAACCTTTTATTCCTATTTTTCTGAGTGGTTTTATTATGATATCATGGTAGATTTCATCAGAAGCCTTCTCTGTGGCATTCAAGTGATCGGATGGATTTTTTCTTATGTGAAACCACTGCTGCATTCCTAGGATGTCACCTTTGGTCATGAGTTATAATCCTTACAAGTAGTTTGATTTACTTTTCCAGTGGTTTGTTGAGATTTTTTGCTTCTGTATTCATATGGGAAGTGTTTCTGTTGTTTTCTTTTGATGTTGCTCTCTGGTTTTGGGTATCACAATAATACTAGCTCCATAGAATGAGTTAGGAAGAATCCCGACCTTTTCATTTTTTTTGGAAGAATTTGTGAAGGATTTATGTTGATTCTTGTTTGAATGTTTGGTACAATTCTCTCTAAAGCCATCTGGTCTTGGGCCTTGTTGGGAGGTTCTTGATTATTCAATCTTTTTGCTTTTATAGGTCTGTTAAGAGCTTTTATTTCTTCTTGAGTTAATGCAGGTTATTTTTATGTTTCTAGGAATTTGTCGTGTCCTCTAGGTTATCTAGTTAGTTGGCATATGAATGTTCATAGTATTCTCTTTTTTTTAACCCCACCACCACCACCCCAGTTGTCTGCTCTCTGTGTCCATTTGCTTCGTGTTCTTTTTTTGGTCCACTTCTGTTGTCAGTGGCACAGGAATGTGTTTCTTTTTGTTGCATCATCTTGCTGCATCAACTCTGTGTGTGTGGCGCCATTCCTGGGCAGGCTGCACTTTCACTCTGGGTGGCTCCCCTTATGGGGTGTACTCCTTGCGCATAAGGCTCCCCTGCATGGCAGGGCACTCCTTGCGTGCATCAACACTGCACATGGGCCAGCTCCACACAGGTCAAGGTAGCCTGGGGTTTGAACCGCAGACCTCCCATGTGGTAGATGGATGCCCTAACCACTGGGCCAAGTCCGCTTCCCATAGTATTCTCTTATAACCCCTTTGATTTCTGTTAGGTCAGTGGTAATGTTCCCATTTTCATTCCTTTAATAGTTATTTGCATCTTTTTCTCACTCATTTCTCTTTGTCTGGGTAAAGGTTTGTCAATTTTATTAATCTTTTCAAAGAACCAAATTTTGGTTTCATTGATCCTCTCAATTGTTTTTCTTTTCTTTATCTCACTTATCTCCACTCTAATCTTTATTATTTTCTTTCTCCTACTAATGTTAAGTTTGGCTTATTCTCTTTCTTCAAGATAAGAAGTTAGGTTATTGCTTTGATATTATTGTTTCCTAATGTAGGAATTTATAGCTATATGTTTCCCAATCAGCAGTGCCTTACTCCTTCCCATAAATGTATTGCATGGTGTTGTTTTTTTTTATTCTTCTCTAAGAATTTTCTCATTACTCTTGTAGGTGGACTTCAGAAAATTATCCTGTTAGCCTCAAGGTTTGATGATGCATTGGAAGCACACAGGAGAAAGGGCGCTCCTTGCCCAGGTGGAAGGACACAAGCTTCTCTTCTGGCTCCTCTGGCCAGGTCGCAGTGAGGACAACCTGCTCAGAGATCTTCTCAACCCCAGAAGGATTCCTGTCAAATGCTCTTAGAGCTGTGGCCAGATGTAGGGTGGACCCTAGAAATAGCCGTGAAATAGGCAGTTACCACAAAGATGGTACAAAATCCCTAGGGAGCTCCACCTCTGTAGGTGCTGCTTTGCCCTTTGGTGTGTTTGGAGAAGGAGACACCACCACCCATGGAGCTGGCCATAGAGTTGACACTGCAATTTGAAGAGGAAAAGGGTTCCCTACCCTGACATCCTTTCCAGATGTCTTTTAGAAGGCAGAAAATAGCCTCAATCTTTTCAGATGACAAAAACCTAAACCTACCACCTCAAAACCAGGAAACTTTCGTAGGTAGTGGTTCAACTGATGCCTCATCTGAAGTTTCTCTTACTCCTGGGCAACCCCAGCCCTGGAAATCCTGCCTGGGGTAACCACCCACGCTGTCTGCTCAGGCTCACAGGCATCCACTCCCATATATCCTGACTTTCTGGCTTGGACTCCCTGGAATCCTGAGCCTCAGGTTTGACACGAGCGGGACAGGACAGCCATTTAAATGTCATTTTCATGTGCAGGAAGGTCATTGGGCCCTGGAGAATCAAAGCATCCTGGTGCTGGGGAAAGCTCCCGTGGGGATGATCCATGAAGTTTTGCAGTAAATTGTCGAAGGCACTATGAGAGGAGTGGAGACCACCGATCAGAGAGGCCTTCCCTGGCCACCCACATTCCCTTCTGAAGGTAACCATGTGTGTGTTTCTGGAGGGCTGCTGTGTATGGCCTGCATGTCCTGCACCCACTCCACAAACTGTCAAACTGGGCAGTAGTGGACTGTCCCACAGCTGGGGACTCAGGACTCTTATCAATCATAGAAGGCTTATGTCCAATATTTGAATGAATCTTGCCTACATCAGAGACCCTTGACTCATATCTGTCAGTCTTCCCTGCCCCCAATACAGAAGAAGTAGTGCAGTGACTGCTCTACTCAATGTTCTGCATCAAAAACTAGGCGCTTTTAAATGCCTGGTGAATGGGGAACTCCTGCCCATTTTCCATGTCCTAACTGTACCTCAGCCTGAGGCCGATGTAGGAAGACCTGCCTTATTCAAGCAGGCCTCTGAGTGTCTCATCCTTTTCCTACCATTTCTTTCTTAGTATGGGCACTGCCTTGTCCCACCTTGCCTACAGCTCAGCTCCCTCAACAGAACATCCAGGCAGAGTGATTAGCAGTTTGCTCAACACATCTAGTTCCCTGGGACCATGGATCCCATTTGTAGGATGGTTCAGGTGGGGAAAAATCAAACCAAGAAGGGAAATATCAGATCTCTGTGACACATGAATAGGACCTCCACTCCTCAACCTCCACATCCACTGCACATTTCCAATGCAACTGTGGAGTTTGGAGTCCTTTGTTCTGACCTGTGGGCCACTCACATTTTTAATTGGTATACCGTTTTCGCATCTCCTTGAGAGACCAGGAGGACTTGCCCATACTTACAGAGAGCCATGACTGCATCACACCAACTTGCTGTTTATATCTCATGCTCAAGAGATCAAGTGTAGGTGTCTGACTCCCTAGTGGAATGCAAGCTCAAGAGGCAGGGAATTTTTCTGCTTCATTCCTCCAACGAAGCTAAATTTTTCAATGTCCCTACACATATAGGTAGCCAGAATATATTTGTCAGTTGAGCTCCATGATCACCTTGCCCATGTCACAGTGGGTCTGGGGTGACCCTCTGAAAACCCAGAGAACTCTGCTAACATAGGAATTCAGATGGGACCTCCAGGATGGATTCTGCAGCATTCTTTGTAAATGGGAAAGAGGCCTGTCCCTTCCAAGAGGGTGTTCAAGGCTGTGAAACATGATCCCCACCAGGGGGAGGAAAACAATCTGATAAGCCCCTGAGCCTCTATCAGCCCATCAGACCTGGGTCAAAGTATCATAGCTAATGTGCTTAGGTTCTGAATATGAACCTGCAGTGTGTGTCCACTCACTCGCACCACCTGAGGAACGAGGAGTGATGTGACAAGGGAATCGACAGACCAAACGAACAACAAATGTGGAATGAGTCATGGATGTAGAAGGGGGCATGGTTCTCACGTGGTGAGGAGCTGGTCCAGGAACAATTGAGTAGGCCTTGAGAATTGATGATGCATTGGAAGCACACAGGAGAAAGGGAACTCCTTGCCCAGGTGGGAGGACACGAGCTTCTCTCCTGGCTCCTCTGGCCAGGTGGCAGTGAGGACAGCCTGCTCACAGGTCTCCTCAACCCTAGAAGGATTGCTGTCAAATGCTCTTAGAGCTGTGGCCATATGTAGGGTGGACCCTAGAAATAGCCATGAAATAGGCAGTTACTGCAAAGATGGTGAAAAAGCAGTCTATAGGTGCTCCTTTGCCTTTTGGTGTGTCTGGAGAAGGAGAGACACCACCGCCATGGAGCTAGCCATAGAGCTGACACTGCAACTTGAAGAGAAGGGTTCCCCCACCCTGACATCCTTTCCAGCTTTCTTTTAGAAGGCAGAAAATAGCCACAATCATTTCAGATGGAAAAAACCCAAAGCCACCACAACTAAACCAGGAAACTTCTATAGGCAGTGGTCCACCTTATTTCCCTTCTGAGTTTCCTCTTATTCCTTGAGAACCCCAGCCCAGGCAGATCTTGCTGGGTTCTCCACCCATACAGTCTGCTGAGGCCTACAGGCACCCACTTGCAGATATCCTCACCTTCTGGAGTTGACTATTGATTGCAGAAACTGAAATAGATAACGGGCATAATGGGACATCCCTTGAAATATCAAGCCACACATATATCTATGGAGTCCAGCCAGTCCTTGTAGGTAAGAATGACCTGGGCCTGAGAAATTCCCCACTGGCATGGTCCACCCTTGTTTGGAATAGATAGCCGATGGCACTGTGAATGGAGTGTAGACAACAGATCAGACAGGATTTCCTTTAATCCCATTTTCCCTCTCAAAAGTATCCAAGTGTGTGTTTCAGAGGGCTCCTCTGCATAACCCTGCCCATTCCCAGACCCTGCACCTACTCCCAAAATACTGTTATACATGGCTAAGGCTGTTTATCCCCTAGCTGCAGACTGCTGGCTATTGTCCAACCTAGTAGGCTCGTGTCCAATATTTGAACGAGTCTTACTTATGTCAGAGACCCTTCACACATCTGTCTTCCCTGCTCTCTGTACCGAGGAATCTGAGTTCCAGTGGGCAGGGGAGGGAGTGACTACTTCCCTCTTTGCACTGTGTTTCAAAAAGAGGGGCACTTAGTACCTAGTCAGTGGGGCCCTCTACCCCACATTCCCATGGTCTAAGTGTATCTCAGCCTGTGGCCCAGTCACCAAGAGCTGCCATATTTTTTGAGTGCCTATGAGTATAATTCATCCAAGTCTTATTTTCCTCTTAGTGGCAGGAGCACAGCCTAGCTTTTCCTATAGCTGAGAACCCACGACAGAACATCCGTGCAAACTCTAGCATTTTGCTCAACACATCTCCCCGGGACCATGGATTCTGTTCAGATGATGGGGCAGTTTGTGACAAATGAAACCAAGATGTAAATCATGAAATTTTGGGGACACAGGGATCTGTCTTGAGCTTCCCAGGGACTATCCCCACCTAAACTTTCTGACTTGACTGTGGACTTTAAAGCCCTTGTAGTTTATGTATATTCTACACACATTTTCCTTAGGTCCATGAGTCTTCCTTGTACTTGAGTGACCTGGAGACTTTCTTATCCCTAGAGAGACATTAAGGTTTCACACCTAACATTCATGTTCTCCCTGTGCTTGTGAGGTCTAGTGTATTTGACTCCCTGTGGAATGAACCCCAAGCAGCAGGGAATTTTACTCCTTCATTCCTTCAACTACTAAATTGTGTAATTTCCGTACATACATAGTCACTATTTATTGATTGAGCCCAATCATCACATTCCCAGAAGTCAGATTTGGCAGCTTCTACTTCTCCAGCCCCCTCAATGCATTTTGACAAGACCTTGGTTGAAGAACTCCGAGACAGATGTGTCAATCTTTAAAAAAGGGAAATAGGTTTGTACTATGACCTGTTGTAGTTGAGGACTGAGTCAGAGCCTGCTCCCTAGGTGAGTGGAAAATCATTCTGTCCATCCCAGGCTCTCTAACAGCCCATCACGCATGGACTAACTTGGTCAACACTTCTATATCTCCTCCCACTCGATCCTGTCAATAACTAGTAGCTGTTTGTCCTGCAGCCCCGTACTCATCCAAGGAGCCACCTGAGGATCAGAGAAATGAATTGACCTCCAATGTCCAATGGCAATGTCTGGCAAACTCGAGGCCATGGAAGGGGCATCGTGCTCACCTGGGGATCGTTTTTATCAGTGTTTGCTTGGTGGGGAAGACCACTTTCATGTTCCCCAGGATGTTGGATCAGTCCATACTCCCTGCCCAATTGGTGCTGCTCCATTTTCTTCTTGCTGGATCTGAAACTTGTCTGCACCAACCTGGGACCTTTCATCTCAGCCATGTCATTTTCACACTGGCAGGTGGAATGTTGGGACAAAAAAGGACATGCAGTCAGCAGCTGTAAAATGTCCAAAAAGATGGTTATGCCTGAATTTCAAACCGGAAATCACTGACCTCAAGTGACTGTGGCAGGAGGTGTATCATGGGTGCCACTTAGTGACAGGGCAAAGGGAGACCAATCCTGGATTCAAGTAGTTAACTTCAATGACCTCAAATAGCTTCATTCCTCTTTTTCAAATGAAAGAGTTTTGAGGATGTGAGACTAAGGCAATACTAGATTCTGTAAGGGCTAAATTCCTGGAGATTCCAGGATGGGAGGAAGACTCTGGATTGCCCAAGGCAACGAGCTGATATGACAGGGAAGAGAAATTCCAAATGGTCTTGAAAATATTCAAGTGTAGATCGCCTTCCAATGGGGCAATTGTAAATATTATTCTGCCTTGCTGTCACCAGATGGACAAGTTTTGAGACTATTCACACCCAACATGAGCTGACTGCAGGGAACCACCAACCATCACTGTCTGCTTTTGGATGCCTGAATTGTTTCAAGGAATTTGGCCCCAGCCATTAAAACTCTAAATGTGTATAATGTTTGAACAAGCCAACCCAGTTCTAGTAGCCCATTCTGGGTGATCTGGAACTATTAGACTAGTCAAAGTCACATGACACTCCTTGAAGCCCAGTTGAAATGACAAAAGAAAGGAGTCCCATCTAGGTCTAAGGGCATGAAGGCTGAACTTCTGAGGTTCCTAGCCTCCTTTTGGAACATGATGCAGCCCTACCACCTGACCTGGAAGAGTCACAGTATTGAGCTCCGTTGGATGGCAAGTTACACAAAAATATGTATTTTATTGTAATCTTCTCACCACTTTTTAGGTAAAAACAACCTAGGAAATGAGAGGATGCTTAGGGATGGAGAGCCAGTCTAGCTGAATGCAGGCAGAAAACATGGGGATGGGGAGAACCTAGGAACAGGTAGAGTAAACAACCAAGGCAGGATCCAAAACAAAGACTGTTGTGGTTTAATGTGAAGGTGAATCATCATAAAGGGCTCTTTTCTGATATCCAACCAACATTGCACCTGGTCACAAATGGGGCTGAGTTTGGGGTGGTGTGCATTCCTAGATTCCTAATGGTGTGGTCCTGAGTTCCAACAGAGGGAATTCCTGGCAGGAAACCTGCAGATTCTGCCAGGGTAGGATCTAGGTCCTGAAGTCCCCTGTCTTGACCTTGACCTGGGTGTGGAGAACCCCTCAGCTCCCATTTCACTTCTTGTCTCTTTCAGCTTCTGCTGGTGGCAGTATGCACCAGCACCCTGCTTAGGTGTTGATGACACCGACATCCTGCTCTGAGCTGGTCTTGTGGGTGGGGCTCTGCAATGGTAGAATCATCAGCAGGGCTACAAGGCATCAGGACCCTGACTGGTTATCACCAAGAGGAGCAACCACACATGAAGTTCTATTTCCAGATGAGGCAAAGACCCTATTGGTATAGACCTCTTCCCAGGAGAGAGATGACAACTCTGCAGATCTGGATCAATGTCTGGGCAGAGGGGCACCAACCCCAGGCTTCTCCTCCTGTCCCTGCCAGTCATGAACTGGACAAGAACACAATGAGCCCAGCAGGTGTCCACCCCCAATCACCTCTTTCTGCCCAGCCTGGTATCCTCTATACACCCATCCTGGGAGTGGAAGGTGCTGAGGCTGCTCATAAGAACAGTGTCAGCCTGGCCTGCATCCCCTGCCCTGGTTCCATGGGTTACCTTTGATTTCCTCCTGGCAAATGGCCAGATTCTTTGAGGTTGAAGGTTGAGCCAAAGTCTGCAATGTTGGATCAGGCTTTCGTTGTGGGGTTTCCTGTGGCCAAGGCTGCAGGCAGGCAGCAACAAGAACATTTCTTGAGCATCTAGGCCTGAGTGAGCTGTTAGGTTAGTATCTAGAATGTGGGCACTTGGTTCCTGGGGTTCCAAGTTCTCTTGGGTTCTGTCTCCAGGGAAGTGAGGTAACTTCCTGCTTCCCCTTCTCTGTGCTCTCTTCCTGGATAACAACTTCCCAATGTCCCCTCTGGGCTGCTGACTCTTTACCCCCCTGACCTATTGAATTTCCCAAGTGTACAGAATTTCACCAATACAGTCCTTCTTCCTGCCTTGCTGAGGTCTGGGGGCATCAAGAACTGTCTAAGGAGATTGAACTTGGTACACAACCGTCCTGCTCCTGCCTGATCTGTGATCCTGGACATGTCTTTCTGTTTCTCAAGGCTTCCGTGTTGGAAACCAAGGTGCAGTGGTCTCACAAGGAGACATGCCGTTTCCTTAGCTATGCTTGCAATGTAAGGAATGCTGTAATTAAGAGTTCTGGGCAAACCGGTTGAAGCTGTTAAAGGCTGAAAGAAAAGATGAGCACAAACCTTTTGTAGTAAGTAGAACACTTAGACTTTGTACCTTGAGATAAGATTTTTTGAGTTTCTTAGTAATGCTAATAGTTAACTGCTTGTTGCTGCTTGTCATGTAGACTGGGGTATATAGAGAGCCCCTTGTAAACAATAAAGTTGTCTGATGAGTCTCTACTCACAGACCCCCTGACCCCAGCTCTCTCACTCTTTTTCTTTCTCATTTCACTCTCCTTTTTCTCTTTCTCTCATTCCTGATACCCTTCGGATCCAAATCTCCAACACTTCCCAAGTTTACCCTGCTGCACAATGGATCAAATCTACCTGATCCTTCCTTGGAAAAGGATCAGGTAGCTCAGAGAAAATTCCTAGAAAACTTGAGGACTGGTCACACCTGTAGCCAATGTACATATTAAGAGAAGGAAGAATTTACAAGATGGAGTGGGAAGCAGCAGGGAACACAAGCAAAACAGGGCTGAGTTCTGGCAGTGTAATCTTGAGAAAGTCATGACCACCTTGGCTTTGTGTCACAGTCCATGCCAGGACAGGCTTTAAATTCTGTGAAAAGCAGTCTTAGTCACCTTCAGGTGTGAGACCTTCCAAAGACTTCCTGTTCCTTTCAGTTTCAGATTCAAGGCTCCTGCAAGGTCTGACCTGTCCCTGGGCCCCATAGATGGTCCTGTGCTCTGCTGCATCTAGCACAAGTCATCAGTTCCCCAATCCTCCAAGCCTGTGTCTGTTCAGTAGGACACCTAGGGTTTAGAACACATTTTCCAGCACCCCAGAATACCATGGTTATCAATAGAGAACCAAGGCCAAATAATCCTCCCAGGCTGTGGCACACTTAGGGTCACCCATTCCAAGCACCCCAATTTATAGAGGAAATTGAGGACTTCTTTCCAGTAACCTCCCTCTATATTGGGAGTTCATCTTAATTCCAGGTGCTCAGAACAGTGGAGGGAAGACCTCACTTCTGTCCTCTCCTGCTTACTCTGGGCTTGTCCCTGCCCAGGCAGAACCCTGGGAACCTCTGAGATTCCACTGCCCATCAGGCTGGCATCTCCCAGGCATGGGGCTATGGATACGTCGACAGGACAAAGATGTCCTGCCCCATGGCAGAGCTCACTCTAACCCCTCTGGCTCCTTGCCACCTCCCTGGTTCCAGGCCTACTCTGACTCCCAGGACATTGTCCCTACCCATTTGGTCAGTGTGTGTGTGTTCGGGCAGTGCTCGTGAAGCCATTTGGGGATCCTGAGAAGAAAAGAGCTTCATATGGGGAGAAACAGGCAGGGGTCCCCATTATTTAGGGGCTGTCCTTTTCAAAGTTTCTATGCAAGAGAGTTGGGCCCACACCTCAAATGCCAGCAGTATCCAGGTCCTCTGGATTGTGCCCACCATGTGCTCCTTGGGCTTCGCCTTTCTCTGGGACTGTTCCTTAATTGAAAAGTGAGGAGTTGAAAATGGATCTGGATAAGAAGGTGCTCAGTAAGGACAGGGCCATCCTCCCCCAGCCTTGGAGGAGGTAGGTGAGAATGCCCTTGGGGCACTCAGGGTACTGAGCTCCAAAAGCCAGGATGTAAAGGACAGCACACAGGGTGGTCGGGCTCATGCCCAGAGTCCTTCCCTAGACAGAGGAAGGTACTTGCAATGAGCCCCTCTCTGGGCATGTGCAAGGAGCCAATGGCTGCCTGCCCAACCCCCAGGGCCTGCTCTGTGTCAACTCCCCCAGGGAACCCAGAAACACCCCAAATCCAGTGTGATCTGCCTGACCCTGGACCCGGTCTGAGTGGAGATTGGTGTCCTAGGAGCCTCAGAATGCACTGCCTGTGAGATCCACCAGTGGGCGTGGATCTGTAAACCTTCAGTAGTCAGTGACACCAAGAGGAGGGCAGGGCAGGACCCCTTCCTCCACCATCTTCTGCCAACCCAGATGGTGCAGTGAGGGTGGGAGTTAGCCCTGGAAGGAGGCCAACCCTTGTGCTGCCCAGAGTGGGATCTCCTCAGTGTCTATTGGCAGGGAGCCCCTCTCAGCCCAGCTCTGTTCCCCATTTTGTAAAGAAGCCCCAGGCTCCAGCACTCAAAGACCCCAGCTCTCAGGAACTGGGCCCATCCTGCAGGTGGAACTGGGAATCACTGCTCTGTGCCATCACAGGTAGGTGCCTATGCTAACACTCAGGGGCTTTTCCAGGGCTGGAGACTCCCTGGCCAAGTGGCTCCTCAGTCCAGGCCCTTTAGGCGTGCATTTGCCCGGCCTTATTCCTTACACACCCTCATGCGGTTGAGTCACTCAACACATAGCCTTTAAGGAAACAGGCTCTGAAAAGTCACCACATTTTGGAGGTAGATCTGAAGTGCCCAGGGTGAAGGAGACTCTCGTGTGTGCTGGAGGGGAACCTCAATTTGGGCCATCTACCTGATCACACGGGGCTCTGATGCCCAGGGGAGGAGATAGGGGACTTGAGTGCGTGGATGGACAGGGGTCCCAGTGCAGCATGCTGGCCTGCCGCAGCCACATCTAGCATAAGCTGGGATGAGGGCCTACCTCAGGGCCCTTCTGGGCACTTGGGGGCTTCAGTGGCTGCCTGCCTCCACCCAGAGGTGAGCATGATGGCTGGAGGCCCAGAGCAAACTCCTGGTCAGAGTTGTCATTCAGGACAAAGTGGTTACCAGAAAGGTCACATTTGGGGACCAGCGGGACACTGCCCCCAATCCCACTCCCCTGGAGTTTCTTGTCCCTGTCACCATTGTCCACAGTGCTGTAGAAAAAGGGAATCTGAATTTCCATCATTTCTCAATGGATATTTTTTTAACATAAATCACCTGTCCATCTTTAAGGGTCCAATCATACTACAATACTGCAATTTATTCTACTCATATAATTTTAATATTAGAAATGCCTTTTATTGGGTTTCCATTTTTAAAGCTGAGTTATAGACAACAGAGAAAGCAAACAAAATTGCAGAAGAGAATGGTAAAGGCTACAAACCTGGATTTTTCTATCAGCTGAAAAGCTGGGAGAAGGAAGGGTTGGGGGCAAAGCTAAGCTGTGAACTAGTCTCCTTAGCTTCCAGGATAGGGAAGCAGTTGAGCCTGTGTAAGTTCATGAATCTAATGATGGTTAATTTCACATCAACTTGAATAGGGAATGTGATGGTTTGATGAAAAATCATGTTCTTAAAGCTGAAGTATTCCTGTGTGTGTAAACCTATTTTAAATATGACTTTTTGATTAGGTCAATTCAGTTAAGTCCTGACCCAGACATTAATCTTCTTACTGGACTCTTTTTTTTTTTTTAATTCATTTTTTAAAAATATTACATTCAAAAAATATGAGGTTCCATTCAACCCCATCGCCCCCCACCACCACCACTCCCCCCACAGCAACACTCTCTCCCATCATCATGACACATCCATTGCATTTGGTAAGTACATCTCTGGGCATCGCTGTACCTCATGGTCAATGGTCCACATCATAGCCCATACTCTCCCACGTTCCATCCAGTGGGCCCTGGGAGGATCTACAATGTCTGGTAATTGTCCCTGAAGCACCACCCAGGACAATTCCAAGTCCCGAAAACGCCTCCCCATCTCATCTCTTCCTCCCGTTCCCCACACCCAGCAGCCACCATGGCCACTTTTCCCACACCAATGCCTCATTTTCTCTGTGGATCTTGGATTGGTTGTGTCCATTGCACATCTATGTCAAGAGAAGGCTTAGATTCCACATGGATACTGGATGCAATCCTCCTGCTTTCAGTTGTAGACACTCTAGGCTCCATGGTGTGGTGGTTGCCATTCTTCAACTCCATGTTAGCTGAGTGGGGTAAGTCCAATAAATCAGAGTGTAGGAGTTGAAGTCTGTTGAGGCGCAGGGCCTGGCTATTATATGGTCAGTCCAGAGATTCAAATCCCCTAGATATATCTTAAACCCCAGCACCAACTACAATTCCAGTAAAGTACCAAGAAAGTCTTGTGAAAAGAGATCCCATCTGTGTCCAGCTCCATCACGCAGAAACACCAGCTCCAAAGAAGGGCCAACTGACAAGGCAGTGAACCCCATCTGCCATGACCATACAACCTGTGGGTATCTTTAGCCCTCAAAAGAACCCATACCTGGGGTTGTATCTACTTTATCTGTCTCTGAGACTCTGCTCAGGTGTGCATAAGGGCAATCCTTCTGACAACCTCCAGAGTGTTTTTGGAGACTCATAGCCATATTAACTCATTTCTCCTTTCCATTTCCCCCTTACATTAGGTCAAACAGCATTTTAAACTCCTGTTATTATATATAGACAGGGATATTCTGCTGGTCCGTGTTGAACCTTTAATTCAAGGTCATTTTCTAGTTGCATCATCAGCTGGAACTTGGTAGTGATCCCTCGGTGCCAGGGAGGCTCATCCCCAGGTGTCATGTCCCATGCTGGGGGGAATACAGTGCATCTACATGCTGAGTTTGGCTTTGAGACTGGCCACATTTGAGTAACATGAAGGCTGTCAGGAGGAAACTCCTAGGCACAGTGCTGCTCTAGGCCTTGTTCTTATTTCAGGTGCATAGGCTCACAAGCATAGTCATTAGTATCAGGGGCTCACTGTTGGACCTCATTCCTTCCTTGTTCTTACCGTTGCCCTTGGAGGACTGCCACTGCTCCCCAAGGAACCACGACAGAGCACCCCCGGCCAGGAAACCAGTACCCCCCCCAGCTGTTGTTTTTAATTGTTGCCACTATGAGTATATCCAAACATTACCATGCACCCTGGCCATATGTCCTGTATAACTCCCTGTCAACCACATAGCACCTGTCAATAACATCCTATACCAGTATTCCTCTGCCGCCATTGTTGAACCACTCTGTGAGCCAAAGCTTCCTGAAAAATGAAGCCCAATATAATGTCAGGATCCCTTACTAGTAAAATGGAATATAGCGATGGGTTTAAAGGTTAGATATAGAATACATATTGATTTAGAAAAATTCTACATCCTATCTTTTTCTTTTCTTTTTCCCTAATTATTGAGCTTCTCTTCACAAGAGCCTTAGATCACAGTAATTCATATATACAATATACAGTACTCCCATACATCCACCATAAAACCTTTTCTCTTCCACAGCGATATTCTTATAACTTATTCATATCATATTTACTTAAACTGATGTACAGACTCTGAGACAATAGCTTTTAAACAAGGTGACATCTGTGCTTACATTGTGGTCCATACTTGAGGATATACAGTTTTCTAAATTTTTAGTTATCCTATGTTTTACATTATGGTTTACATTATTAGTCTGTCGTCCCCTATATGTTTTTGGTGTAATATTACATGTTTTATATCCATCTTGTGTACTCTCGCGAAACTCCTCTCTTACCCCCACATTTACCTTGGTTCCATCCATTCCACATCCATTTTCCCCTCCCCTTGGGGCCCACAGCGACAGCCAATCGCCATTTCCCAAGGAGCCACATCCAGAGATACTTGCAACAGTGTTCAGGGCCTGACTTGCTCAACTGCCCTAATGCCCTGGGAGCCATCCTTTCTCTCGAGAGATACAGTTCCCTCTTTTTTGATGGCATTAGTCCTCCCCAGGATGTGGGTCCACCCCCACTCTCACTACTTGGGTCTCTACCCAATGGTACAACCCACCCTGGCAAAATGAGCATTCAGACATTCCCCAGGAGTCCGTCCCGTGTCAGACCATCCCCTCTGATCATCCTAAACAGGTAACCCTCTTAATTATATTTTGATACGGTTTTCTCAGCATTTTACTCTCAACCAACACCTGACACTCTCCTATGTTCGTATGTTGCCTCTCCCTCCCCCCAAATTTTGGGCACTATTACCCATCCGCCCATCACCAGCCCCCTCAAACCCGCAAAGCCCCACCCAAAGGCAACCCCTTGTCCCCATTTTCTCTCTTCTTTGTGCTCATACTTACCTCCAGCTCATCATAGATTCCACCCCTGCAGACGTTGGCTCACATCCTTCCTCCACCCCTGATTTCCTGTAAGCCTATCTTCCAGTCTCTAGCTCTCTGAGGCAGCTTGCTTATTTCATATCATTGAGGTCGTGTAGTATTTGTCCTTCAATGCCTAGGTTGCTTCATTCAATATAAGGTTCTCAAGATTCATCCATGTTATCATGTGTGTTTGTAGTGTATTTGTTCTTAAAGCCGAGTAGTATTCCATTGTATGTATATACCACATTTTATTGATCCACTCATCTGTTGATGGGCATGTGGGTTGATTCCAACTTTTGGTGACAGTGAACAATGCTGCTATAAACATTGGTGTACATATATCGGTTTGCGTCCTTGTTTTCAGTTCTCCTGGGTATATACCAAGCAGTGGTATTGCTGGGTCATATGGCAAATCTATGGTTAGTTTTTTGAGAAACCGCCAAACTGTCCTCCAGAATGGTTGTATCCTTCTGCATTCCCACGAGCAGTGGATGAGTGTTCCCATTTCTTCACATCCTCTCCAGCATTTGTATTCTTCTGTTTTTTTTCATAGCTGCCAATCTTATGGGAGTAAGATGGTATCTCATTGTAGTTTTGATTTGCATTTCCCTGATAGCTAGAGATTTGGAGCATTTTTTCATGTGCTTTTTAGCCATTTGTATTTCTTCTTTGGAGAAGTGTCTGTTTAAATCTTTTTCCCATTTTTTAAATGGGTTGTTTATCTTTTTATTTTCAAGATATAGGAGTTCTTTATATATGCAAGTTATAAGTCTCTTATCAGATAGATGGTTGCCAAATATTTTCTCCCATTGTGTGGGTTCCCTTTTTACTTTCTTGACAAACTCCTTTGAGGTGCAGAAGGCTTTAATTTTGAGAAAGTCCCATTTATCTATTAGTGTTACTGGACTCCTTTATAAACAGAATGACTATGGACAGAGAACAAAGGGAGAGAAATGCAAGGAAGTCAATAGCTGTAAGCAACGCCACGCAGAAGAAGGCCTTTGCATGTACAGGGGAGTCCAGCATGATGCAACCAAGCTTTGGGGAGACTGTATCACCTGATGATACCTTGATTTAAACATTTTCATGGCCTCTTCACTAAACTTGTAAGCTAATACATCCCCATTGTCAATCCAGTTCTGGTATATGGCTTTCAGCCACCAAGCCGACCAGAACAGTAATGGTGTCCAGTGGTTTGATCAAACAAGCACTGGTTTGATTGTTACTATGAGGATACTTTATGGCTTGAACTCATTAGTCAGTTGATTGCATCTGGGCCTGATTATGCATACAATCAAGACAAGAACTTGCCTTCAGCTTTGAGGGAAATCTTATTCCATCAGCTGAAGACATTAAGGGAAGAATTGATGGTTGAAGCAGTCAGAAAGAGACAGGCAGCTTCTCCAGGAGAATTCTTTATCAACTTCATTGGGTTTTTGACTTACTGCCTGCCATATGGAACTTTGACTTGCCAATATCCACAGTTACATGAACCAATTCCTCTTTTAAAAATTCTCTCGGGAAACGGACTTTGGCCCAGTGGTTAGGGCGTCCGTCTACCATATGGGAGGTCCGCGGTTCAAACCCCGGTCCTCCTTGACCCGTGTGGAGCTGGCCCATGCGCAGTGCTGATGCGCGCAAGGAGTGCCCTGCCACGCAAGGGTGTCCCCCACGTGGGGGAGCCCCACGTGCAAGGAGTGCCCCCGTGAGGAGAGCCGCCCAGCGTGAAAAGAAAGAGCAGCCTGCCCAGGAATGGCGCCGCCCACACTTCCCGTGCTGCTGACGACAACAGAAGCGGACAAAGAAACAAGATGCAGCAAATAGACACCAAGAACAGACAACCAGGGGAGGGGGGGAAATGAAATAAATAAATAAATCTTTAAAAAAAAAAAAAAATTCTCTCAATACTTATGTATTTTTTATCTAAAAATATTTTTGGCTAAAGCAGACTTTAGTCCTGAGAATGGTTCTGAGAAGCAGAATCTTTAAGATTTCTGAGTTGAATCTGACAGTTTGGAATTGGTTCTCTAATATTATTTAAGTTTGCTAAGAGCTGCTGGGAGCAATATACTAGAAATGGGTTCGCTTTTGCCATGAGGACTGATTAGGTTAAAAGACTGTAGTTCTGAGGCCATGAAAGTGTCCAATCAAGGCATCATCAAGAGACCCTTTCTCCCTGAGCTGCAGCTGTGGGCAGTCACACACATGGTGTGTCTGCTTGCTGCTCCCCTCTCTACCAGGCTCATTGCTTCAGCTTCTGTCTACAGCAGCTTCCTCTCAGATTCTATGTTCCTTTTATTTAGGCTTCAGGCTCCTGGGGAGGTCATCCTCAGTTTCTGGGTTCCTCTCTATCAAGATTTCTTTGGAATCTGTGGCTTTTTATAAACAACAACAGTAAGGGGATTCAGGCCCAACCTGAGCCACACAAGCTAATCAAAGACCCTTGTAGCAGTTTAGATACGGTTTATGAATTCCAAACATAGATTTGCATTATATTTATAAACTGATCTGTTCTTCTGGGCTAGTGATACCCTTATTGTATGAACTTCAGAAGTTTCAGTTTTACTTGAGTAAATTATGACTAGGACTTTGATTGGGCCACATCACATAGAAAGCAAAAAAACAGAGGAGACAGTTGGGGTTTTTGAACCTGGAGATCAGGAAGTAAATACACAGTGAGGCAGATGCATGAGGAAAATGACCAGGATCCATTAGACATGGTAGAGCCCCTGGGAACACAGACAAGCCTTTTTCCTGGTAGTCTAGAACTGTCCTTGTGGACAACACAGCAACTGAGCCTAGAGAGAAACCAGCCCTGGGAGACATACAAGACCTATCCCAGTCTACAGCTGATATTGGAAGAAGCTGGGACCACAGTACCTTAAGGGGAAGAGGAAGCCTGAACACTTGCACATGTCAGCAGTCATCTTGCTCCAACAAGTAGCAGTAGACTTCAGTGAGGGAACTAACCTATGCTTTATGGCCTTTGTGAATATAAGCTCCTATCCCAAATACATACCCTTTAATTTAATCCAAACATCTCACCTACAATAAGTTTATATACATAAGAATGGATTAGTCCTAAGGACATGATTTTCTGAGTTCCACACAATATCAAATGGTCACTCACCACCCTCTGGATCTTAGAAATACATATGAGGGAAGTGGAGTTGGCCCAATGGATAGGGCATCTGCCTACCACATGGGAGGTCCGCGGTTCAAACCCTGGGCCTCCTTGACCTGTGTGGAGCTTGCCCATGTGCAGTGCTTATGCGTGCAAGGAGTGCCATGCCACACAGAAGTGTCCCCTGCATAGGGGAGCCCCATGCGCAAGGAGTGTGCCCTGTAAGGAGAGCCACCCAGCATGAGAGAAAGTGCAGCCTGCCCAGGAATGGCACTGCACACAAGAAGAGCTGGCGCAGCAAGATGACACAACAAAAAGAAACACAGATTCCAGGTGCCGCTGATAAGGATAGAAGCAGTCACAGAAGAACACACAGTGAATGGGGGGGGGCGTGGAAGGGGAGATAAATTAAAAATCTTAAAAAAAAGAAATATATATGCAAACTACATTCATTCCACCACAATATTTCAAAAGACTTAACTCATTTTAGTAGCAATTTTAAGTACAAAGTCTCATCAAAATCAGTAATAGGCATAAAATGTGTCCTGGGGCAAAAATTCTCTTCTGATGTGGACTGTGAAAGTTAAAAAATAAGTTAACTGCCTCCATTATACAAATGAAGGGCTTTCATTAAATAAAAATTCCCATTGCCATAGGAGAAATTGGAAAGGAAACGGGTCACAGGTCCCAAATAGTTCCGAAATGCTGCAGGGCATATTCCATTAGGTTTCAAAGTCTGAGAGTCAGCTCTAGAGCTATGGTTTCTCCTCCTCAGGGCCTGATGGTGCTGCAGTCCCACCCACCCTTTCCAAGGCCTTGCCCAGTGGCCATGTTCTCAGCTCCACCCCCATCAAGCATCTGAGGGCATCAGAACTCTATAACCCACCCTCTGAGAACACGTGGATGACAGGCTTCACCCTCTCTAAAGCCTGGGAGGCAACACTCTTCCAACAGTGGGGCACAATCCCCCTCTCTCCAAGCTCTGGGGTATACTCGCCCTTTCTGCACACATGGGTGAGTTCACACTCTGAGCTCAATAAGATGTCTTTACTTAGAACAAAACTTCCATAGTACTGCCATTGTGGTCATTTTCCTTCAATGTCTCTCTTTTCTATCTCATTTAATTCAGATGGGCAGAGCCTCCATTTCACACAGACCTCACAGAAAATGTGCTGGTTCCACATTGTATCAGTCAGCAAAAGGGGTGCTGATGCAAAATACCAGAAATCTGTTGGCTTTTTTAAAGGGTATTTATTTGGGGTAGGAGCTCATACTTACAAGGCCATAAATCACAAGTTACTTCCCTCACCAATGTCTGTTGCCACGTTTTGGAGCAAGATGATTGCTGACATCTATAAGGGTTCTGCCTTCCTCTTCCCCTTAAGGCTCCATGGTCCCAGCTTCTTCTAATCTCAGCTGTAGGCTGTCTTTCTCCCAGGGCTGGTTTCTCTCTGGGCTCACCTGCTCTGTTCTCCATAAGGCCAGCTGTAAACTGTCAAACAAATGGCCCTTCTCTCTACCCAGGGCCTCTGCCTGTCTAATGGAGCCTGTTCTCTTTCCTCATGTATCTGTTTCTCTGTGTATTTACTTCCCAGGCTCCAGGTTCAAAAATTCCAACTGTCTCCTCTGTCTTGTTGTTTCCTCTGTGATGTGGTGTCAGAGTCACGGACCCAAAGGGTATTAAGAATGAAAGACAAAGAGATTGGGATCAGGGGTTCTGAGAGCATTGATTTCTCAAGCTCATCAGACAAATTTATTAATATCAGGGGCTTCTTTATATACCCCAAGTAATCGTGAGAACCAGCAACTATCCTAGCTAACTATTTCCATAACTTCATTAATGAAAACACAGTGCACAGTGGATAAGATAGTAACTAAAGCCCAAGATGTTCTATTATGTTATTGAAACAAGTATACTCATAAATCTTTTTGCCCAGGTTACTTGAGATATCAAGTCTGGGTTCTGCTGGAATGTTATATTTCCCAGAGAGATTAGCCACCTGCACGTATATCTCCAGGGACAGCATGACCCAGTGGTCAGAAAGTAACTTGCTACCATGGAAACAGCATGCCCTTGTTTCCCACAATGTGGCCCAATCAAAGCCCTTGTCATAATTTGCTCAAGTAAAAGTGACACCTCTGAATTCAATACAGTCTAAGGGTATCACTAGCCCAGAGGCACAGACCAGTTTACAAACATAATCAGTGTTTCATTTTGAAATTCATCAATAACGTCAAATTGCAACACACATGTAGGAATCAAGGTGAAGCAGGCTAGATCAGGGAATGAAAAGATGAACCTGGGGCCTGGCAGAAAACCACAGCTGTGAGGCACATGCCCTGGGACCCTCTCTGAGGGAAGGACCTTGTGAGAACTCCCCATTTGGAACAGGATTTTGTCTGGGATCAAAGGAAAGCTCCAGATATTTTTAAGCTGCCTGTCATCTGAATTGATGGGTGGGATAAGTAATCAAAACAGCAAACTGCTGGGACTCCTCCCCTGAACAAAGGGGGAGGTAAGTAATGGCTTAAAAAGCCAGCACAGAGGCTAAATCAGCCTTCCCCTTCCCCCCTTTTTCTCCTTTCTCACTCTGCCTGGACCAGCATGCAAGTCCACCTGGGGACTTGTAATCTGCAATGGGGAGTTGTAATCTGTAAACCAGCCCTTTTTATCCTTTTTAGCCCCTTTTCCCTCTCTCTGCCTGGATCAGCCCACAAGTGTACCTGGGACCCATAATCTGTTATTTTCTTTCTCTTCTCTCTTTTTCTTAATAAAATACTGGCCTAATGAAACTGGCATGTTCTTAAATTCTCTTTTGTAACATAGCCGAGAACCTAGAGAAAATCTGGCAACAAAGCATCCAGGCTGTCTATTGGAGATTTGGACCAGAAGGGTATCAGGAATGAAAGAAAGAAAAAGGAGAGGGAAAGAAGGAGAAAGAAAGAAAGAAAGAGAAAGAGTGAGAGAGCTGGGATCAGGGGGTCTGTGAGTAGAGACTCTTCAGACAACTTTATTGTTTACAAGGGGCTCTCTATATATCCAAGTCTACATTACAACAAGCAGCAATATGTAGTTAACTATTAGCATTACTAAGGAACTCAAAAGATCTTATCTCAAGGTACAAAGTCTAAGTGTTCTACTTACTACAAAAGGTTTGTGCTCTTCTTTCAGACTTTAACAGCTTCATCTCATTTGCAGGGAACTCTTAATTACCACATTCCTTACGTTGCAAGCATAGCCATGGAAACAGCATGTCTCTCCTTGTGAGACCACTGTGCCTCAGTTTCCAACATCTCCCCCTTTTTGTTTTTGTCGAGGTGACTGTGCCTGTCTTAGGTTACCCTTCTTTTGAGAGTCTTACCCATCATTGACTACTGGCCAAGCTCTTCAACTAGGGGAAGTTATTAAAGTGTTTTTGCTAGCACCAGGTTATTCGCATATCCCATGGCTGTTACGCTTTGCAATTTTCTTCAAAAGCACTGTATAGCACAGGCGAGAATCATGAGCAACAGAACAAATATGATTAGCCCTATTCCTAAAGCTGACAGGAAATGCTGTGATTTCCACCAATTACCTGGGTTAAATTTTGTAATATGTGAAATCATATCTGAGAAAATATCCTTATCATTGGCTACATGAATTTGATTATGAGACATTTCTAATATTTTCCTTTGTAATTCAATTATTTCCAGAGAGATATTATTTTTACGGCCTAGCAAATGATTCTTAATTTTTTTCCATTGTATATCAGATGAATTATAGGCAAGAGGAGTAATACAAAAGTTGCTTTCATTCCAATCACATTTCAATCCCCTTAACAAGTTTAAATTATACAATTGATCTCTGATATGCAAAACAGCTGATTCTAAATTATTAACCCAATTATTTAACTGTTCATCAATGTGCTCTTGGCTATGCCATAAATCACTAGCATTTTTATGCCAATCATGCATGTATTGTTGAGTCTGTACTTTCATGTAAAGCTACCATAGCAGTAGCAACAGCTGTAATGATTCCAATCAGTCCCAGAAATGCTTATAATAAGCAGTCCAATAAAGCTTCTAGTCCATTTCAAGAATTCTTGTGCCATATGTGGCAATAACTGACTTTCAGGAGATGGCTGCCAAACTGCCTCATTCTCATAAGTATCCAGATGCCTTTCCTTCTTCTGGCCATCACTATTGTTTCTCCATTCTGCAACACACTTTCTGATAGACGTGTATACAAGGCACCATTTTCATAAAACAATGAGTCATTCTTAATAGTTATCTTACCAATTATGAAAACAAAATGGATCTCTAACAGGCTTTAAGATGATATGTTTGATTAAGGGTCAAATACTCTTTTGTCTTATTTCTATTTCCCAACCATTCATAAGTAGGGGCAATTCCAAGAAATACTTTCCACAAATTCTTTTGTAGGTTATGACTATGAGTGTCATTAGCCCAAGGGGCTGGTATCCATTTTCCTTTGTAATGTTAACAGTTCCTGCCACAATAGCATAAAGAGACAGCAAACAGGCCCAAAGTTCATAGGCAGACACAAGCTGCAAGTTCACAGTTCCAGAATTTGTAAAGTTAATGTGATGCGTTGCTGCAATTGCCACAGATCTCAGTGAAGTATTTTAATCTCTGGCCATATTTCCACATTTCCCCCTTTTTGTTTTTGTAAAGTAATGAATACAGCTCAGGTGGTTTTTTGTTGTATTACTCCCCAGAGGGTTTGTATCGTGTATCTGAGGGCCCATTCCTCTCAAGAGCAGAAAGGATCTGAAAGGATCTGATGTCACAGTCAGTGAAGTGTGCACAATGGACACTCATGGGTGAAGTCCATGAGCTGTTGGTAAGTAACAGGCAGCTGGAACTGCTGGGCTAAAGCCTGGTACTTGTGATGTTCACCTTTCTGGTGGAGCCACTCTGCTTTGGATGTCTCACTTGATCCTCAGCAAGGTCTTTTCTGTGGTTCCTGATACTGATTTGGAAGATTCACTTCTTCAGGCCCCATGTTGGATGCCAGCTGTCACCTAGTGAGACTTTCTTCCCACAGATCCTCCTGGATAACTGCCCTTCCCATCCTGACTTACAGTGAAGTGACTGATTGCTTCCCTGGTCAGTGAAATACTCACATGGGGTCTATTCTCTGGGGACTCATTTTCCAGAAGCTCAGAATTTTTCAAACTAATAATTTTTGGTTACTTTGTCCCCAAGACTTCCGTTCTTAGCTTATCCCTTTCTTCCTACAGGTTACTATAAACAGGAAGGAGAAGTCAGGCCACATTCCCACATTTAGTTTGGAAATTTCCTCAGCTAAATATTCAAGTTGATCACTTTCAAATTATGCCTTCCTTCTAACACCTGGAGTCAATTTTGCCAAGTTCTCTGGCAATTTATAGCAGGGTTTATTAACAGGGGATCTGTAAGCCTGAATTGAAATTAAAAAAAAAAAATTCTTGTGGGGATGTGTTGGTGTGGTTGTGATACATTTATTAAATAATACACAATGTTGTGTGGACTTAGTGAGGGGTCCATGGCTTATGCCGGACTGGCAAAGGGATCTGTGGAACAAAAATGTTAAGAATCCCTGCTTTAAAGCAATGATCACCTTGTTTCCAACTTGCAATAATGTATTCATTATTTTGAAGGCCTCTTCAGAAGTATCCTTTGCATCCATATATCTAACAATCCCTTCAAAGCATAAGAGGCTTTTCCTATTAAAGTCTTACAAGTCTTCCAAAATCAACCATTTAATCATTTATAAACCTGTTCACACCTTCTTGGTGTTTGCATAGCAGCATGCACCCCACTCTCCTGGTATCAACTTCTCTTATAATTTGCTGAAAGCTCCTTGGAACAATGTACCAGAAATGGGCCTGCATTTACAGTGCGGATTTATTAGGATAAAAGCTTAGAGTTCTGAGTTAGTGAGTGCATCCAAACCAAGACATCATCAGGGGATCCTTTCTCCCTGAGCTGCAGCTAGGGGTCATCAGGCACATGGGTTGCCTACCTGTCTATCCTTTCTCCTCTGGGCCTTGTTACTTTCAATGCCTATCAAAAGTGGTGTCCTCTCAGTTTTTGTATTCTCTTGATTTCAGCTTCTGGCTTCCAGAGTCTTCTTGCTCAGCCTGGGTTCCTTTCTATATCTGCAGCTTCTTTATTATTATTATTATTATTTTTAAGATTTATTTTTTATTTATTTAATTCCCCTCCCCTCCCCCGGCTGTCTGTTTTCTGTGTCTTTTTGCTGCGTCTTGTTTCTTTGTCCGCTTCTGTTGTCAGCAGCCCGGGAAGTGTGGGCGGCACCATTCCTGGGCAGGCTGCACTTTCTTTCACGCTGGGCGGCTCTCCTTACGGGTGCACTCCTTGGGTGTGGAGCTCCCCTACATGGGGGACACCCCTGTGTGGCACGGCACTCCTTGCGCGCATCAGCACTGCACATGGGCCAGCTCCACACGGGTCAAGGAGGCCCGGAGTTTGAACCGCGGACCTCCCATGTGGTAGACGGATTCCCTAACCACTGGGTCAAAGTCCGTTTCCCATTATTATTATTATTATCTGTCTTTTTATTCCACCATTTATAAAGGACCTGGTAATAGGATTAAGACTAAAGCAGAATCATGCAATCTAATTAAAGGCCCTTAACTGGCATGATTTAATCAAAAATTCCATCCTATTATTGGTTTGTATGTACATGATGATTTTTTGAAGTCCAGAAAAGCTTCAAGCTGCTGCAAATATGAGGAAATTAAATAGCATTAAAGACTGTGTCCAATGATCAATTGAATATGGACACTCCATGCATGAAATAACAATAGAAATATGCAAAATATAACCAACAAACAGTGCTACTTTGCTGAGAACAGCTCAGCAATAGGTGGGCTCAAAGGGACGGTGATGCAGAACTTAAGACATAAAAGGAAAGAAAGAAAAACACAAGAGAGGAAATAAAGATGGGACCAGGGGACTCACAGCTTCTGGAACTGAGTGCCTTGACCCTGGTTTCCATATTATATTTATTAGAAATTACAAAGCAGCTGCTTTCCATGTTTACTTTCAAGTCTGTTTGTTAATAGAACTGCAACATTTATAATACTAGGGAACAGGCCATACAAATTTCAAATGCCTCCTCATGCAAACAATTGTGCTGACAAGACAGTGTTCTGTCTAGTCAAGACCCAGTGTTCCTAAGCCCACACTTCTTATCTGCAGTATGGAAACATTCTAACTTCAAGCCAGATTCCCACGTTCAAATTCAAGCTATTTTCCCACAAATCAATTCAGTCTGACCTCTGCAGTGAGGTGGGGTCCCGGACCCAGGGGACAATGGGGGTGATCATCAATCTCAGCATCTCCATTTCCATTTCTCTGGCCCATCTTCCCTCCCTCTCTGGATCCCTCTCCCAGATCACATGACAACTGTGGGTTGCACACCCTAAGGGTCCTAGAAATGGGGGTAGGGAAGGACCCTGGGCCTCTCCCTGATTGCAGAATTTTCTCAGCCTTTTAAGGCTTTTGCTCTTGATGCCAGATGCCTAGAATACCATGGAACCAAGACGGTGGTCAGAACAGTCATGGTCACTTTCCTTGGTGGTGCCATGATTATGTGCTCATCCAGGGAAGTCACAGATGCTGCCATGGCCCCACCCAGGAACCCATGACATTTGTCAGCAGGCCTGCAACATGCAGCCTTCATGGCTCTCTTTAGTGGCCTTTTGAAGACTCCTCAGAGAATCCATTTCTGAGAAGGCTTATGTTCCCAGGGGTGTTTTCCTTCCTCAGAGGAGCACAGGGCACACCAGCCTCCCAGAGCTTGCCTGGAGACCACTGGGTGTCACTCTTCCTCCCCGAGGGTGAAGTCCACCTGCCCTCTCCTCCAGGATCTCCACCACTGCACCACTAGGAGCTTCTCAGGGACCTCCCTCAGGCCTACTCTTTTCTTTTCCTAGGTATGTATTTATAAGTACCAGTCACTTCCCCATGTGAAAATTTTCCCAAAATGCATATTCCATCAACATCTGTTACACCTATTACTTTTTCAAATGCTGAAATGAGTAGACTGCCACACCAGGGGCAGTGGAAATCAGGGTTGCCCCTCAGAAAGTGGTTTAGCAAAGGGAATGGAAACCACCACCTGTTCATCTTGAAGTCAATGAACTTGCCCACGGGATAGCATCAAAGACAATAACCCACATGGTAGAGCAAGCCACGTGCCCAAGAAGCTGTCGCTCCCAGCAGGGGCCATGGAGGCGACCACCTGGTCGGCAGTTCCACCACCGACCAGCTGTGACTGCATTGTCCCTCTTCTTCCTCATCTGACAAATGGTGGTGGTGATGGTGGTGCCACCCTGAAGGGCTGTCATGAGAATGAAGAGTTTACACACCTAAGGAAGGCCCTGGGAGGATGTGCTGGAACTGGTGGTGGTGGCAGGGAAGGTGTCACTTCAGCAAAATAATGGAGTGAACTCAAAAGTCCAACAGTGGCAGAAGAGCCAAGTAAGGCACTGTACACACACTTGGTGTGTCATTTACATTTAAAATTAATATTGAGGGAAGCAGATTTGGCCCAGTGGTTAGGGCGTCCATCTACCACATGGGAGGTCCATGGTTCAAACCCCTGGCCTCCTTGACCCATGTGGAGCTGGCCCACATGCAGTGCTGATGTGCACAAGGAGTGCCCTGCCACGCAGGGGTGTCCCCCGCATAGGGGAGCCCCATGTACAAGGAGTGCATCCCGTAAGGAGAGCTGCCCAGTGCAAAAGAAAGTGCAGCCTGCCCAGGAATGGCACCACCCACACGGAGAGCTGACACAACAAGATGATGCAACAAAAAGAAACACAGATTCCAGTGCTGCTGACAAAAACAGAAGTGGACAAAGAAGACGCAGCAAATAGACACAGAGAACAGACAACTGGGGTGAGGGGGGGGAGGGGAGAGAAATAAATAAATAAATAAATCTTTTTTAAAAAATAAAATAAATATTGACTCCAAACCACCAGAGAACAATATAGCCATTACCTCTTGCCTAAAATTTTGTGGTAACATGGAAAAATAATGATAATGGGATGTTTACTATTTTTAAGTATATCAATTTTATGTAAGTCTGGAATAATGATAAGTGGCATATAAACATGAATTGTGGTCTAGAAGGAAAAAAAATGAACAAACATTTTGAACACTTCTGAGGTGAAGAAGTTATAGGGATTGTTTTTCTTTGCTTTTGAGCTCCATGAGTCTGACTGATGTTTAACAATGATCATTCAAGTAGTCTCTTAAATTTTTCTGTTAAAATAGTTGCTATAATTTGAATTTAGTTAACTCAATTCTGATACGTCACAGGTATTAACCATGGACCTGTAATAGCTGGTGTAATTGGAGCTCAGAAACCACAATAAAGGTATCTGGGGCAACACTGTAAATGTGGCCAGTAGAATGGACAGCACTGGAGTCCTGGATAAAATACAGGTAATTCCATCTGCTCTGACATTGTCGACTGTGTCTGTTCTATTGGAACCATAAATAAGTATTCTAACGAGGGTAATATTAAAGCAAAGGAAAGAAAATACAC
This sequence comes from Dasypus novemcinctus, assembly GCF_030445035.2. NCBI lineage: Eukaryota > Metazoa > Chordata > Mammalia > Cingulata > Dasypodidae > Dasypus > Dasypus novemcinctus. Next base: position 7,835,323 of record NC_080702.1, on the reverse strand, counting down.
CTGGTTACTTAGTCAAATCTTTGTTATTGGTAAAATCTTAAATAGTTTCTGGAGTAGCTAACCAAAAAAAAATTGAAATAATATAAAAGCTATTGCATGGCTGAAAACAAATGTCAGAATAGCCACTGACACGGCAGATGGCAACCTTGAGCAGGAAGTGCAGATGAGGTGCATCCTCCTTCTTGCTGGCCCCAGCACCCTGCAAGGAGATTTGCAAGGGTTCCCCCAAAAGCACACGTGACCCCTGCCTTTCTGATCTGGGGTCTGAACTGGGAGGAAGAGTGAAGGAGCAGGCTGGGAGCAGTGACAGATATGAGATGGCAGTTCTGTGTGGGCCTAGCAGGAGTGACTGGAAATCTCTCAATCCACTCAAAGGAGAGAAAGGGAAATCTGACAAGTTAAAAGTGGTGATTGGAGAAAAAGCTATTTAATGTCAATATTCCTATTAGTCATTAAATCTATTGTAACCATGGTTAAAAGAGCTACAATGATAATAATAATATTGTAGGAAAATAATGTTTCCTTATTCACTTGAATGATCACACACAAAAATAGATCTATTAGAATGACGCTGAAACTGTTTCCCACTGCTGAGATGTAAGGGTGGGCAGCCTGCAATGGGATAATGACAGAGTCAAGGGGGGACAGGAAAGAAGACAAGGGAGGGGTGGCCATGACAGCAAATATTCCCCAAGCCTGTTCTTTAATTTACTCTACAACCACTTCCTATGCAGCAGCGAGGTAGCCACTGAGCTTACAGCAGTGAGCAAACTGGGCTCATTTCTGTCTTCAGACAGCATATATTCTATTGAAGATGAGAGAGAAGCAGTCACAAGTCTATGTACAAACGAGCCACTGAAAACTGTGACACATGCCATAGCCAGGGGCCTGCCCCAGTCTGACTCGCAAAGGCCTGAGTGCTGGCCACTGGGCAGCCTGCCGCCCATGGTCGGGGGGAGCCACTGCTCAGCCCACCATGGAGGGGATAGCAGATGGGAGCAGAGCTAGCTTCCCCTTTCCTTCTGGCCACCGTGCTTGAAGGCCAGGTCTTTGCCCCACCTCTCCTGCCCATCATTTCCTCTCTCCATCTGGGTCCCCTCATTTAACCAGGTCCTGGTGGCCAGGCTCTAGATGTCTCTGCATGAGCACACTAGCCACTCCCATGTCTGGGGCTGCTCCCACAATCCTGGCCACCCCAGGCCCTTCTGCTGGGCTGGAGAGAGATGCCCACAGCAAGAGCGCATGCTCCCCTGGCCCAGCTGTAGGACAGCCTCTGCCCCACCACACACCGGGATATTCCCAAGCAAGAGGGTCATTCTACCATCCTTCACAGCTCGCCAAGCAGTTTGCAAGCTCTTGGGGTAAGACCCAGAAGCTGTTTAAGAGGGGCTGGCCAGGAAGAGCACTTGCTCCTGCGATCATAAATCCCCCATGGGTCAGCATTTAAAGTGGGATTAAGCTTGAGGAGGTCTCCAAGAGGAGACTGGCCATCACAAAACCCCACGCCATTTATTGCCCATCAACCACCTGGACTGTCCCGTGCACTTTGTCCCTCGGGAGGAAATAGGACAGGCTCCTGCCTGCCCTGAATGGAGCATGTGCAGGCCTGGGTGAGGGCTTCATCCAGCAACCAGAAGGTTCATCTGAGTCGGTTTTCTTCTCCTGAGGACGGAGCTCGCTCTCAGCTCCAGTAGTCTCCCAATTCCATTTCTGTGCAAAAAAGAGGAGCGATTTTTCAGGAAAAAAATGGAAAATGAGGCTGAGACCATTAAAAGCTTCTGCTGGGCCTGAGGAGCAGCTTCTTGTGATTAAAGAGAATTACACTCCTGCAGTGCTTTCTGCACAGAAAGCCCCTCTGCTTCCCTCAGCCTCCTCAGGGTGGGCAGCCTCCTGCTGGCCTCATGCTGGCCATGAGCACCTGACCCAGTTGGCGATTTGGTGTCACTGATACCCAGGGATAGGTAAAAAAAATTCCAATCCATAAGTGACTCAACTGCAGAATTCACCTCAAAGGTTCCACAGGGTGTTTCCCTCTGTGCAAGGTCAGAAGCCAAGTACCTGTAGAACCCTGAGGCTGACTGCCCCTGAGAATGCCAAGGATGAGAAAACACCCATAACCCAAGCTTCTTGGCTATCTCCATATTCTTTCCATTCTCCTGTAATGCCCAAAGACCTTCTTGTGCTCTGACCTCAAGCTCCACCTGGCCTCGAGCTCCACCTGGCCTTGCCCTGGGATTTGAGCCCCATCTGGGGGCTGGCAGGACAGAAGTTCTGGCACCAGAGTCCCCCACCTTCCATGCCCTTTTCTTGCCCACTCTGCTCACAGCTGGCCCTCAGGTCTCCTGGCAGGAAGATGGAGGCCTCTCTTGCTCTGTCCACAGGCTGCTCTTGACATTGAGACTTCTCCCTTGTTTGAAGGAGTCCCTGGCTTTTGTCCTGGTTCTCATATTCCCAGCTGCTAACCCATGAAGATGCCGGTCTTAAGTCTCTCACAGTCCCCACATCTGAGGAGGCTGGCTCACTGCTGCCGCCACTGCCCGGCCCCTCATCACTGTCACCTGGTGATGCCAGGCACATTCCACCCAGCAGAACCCACCACAAGCTCAGGCTGAGCCTGCACAAGGCTCCATGCAGGCCAGTGCCTCCCTCCAGGGGATTCCACACATCCAATCCCAGAAATCCCACCACCATTTGACCCAGTAGCAGGGGTCTCCTCATGGTGCAATGCCAGGAAGCAAAGAGTCTTGTCACATTGGCAGGGTGTGAGTGAGTGGCTCTTGTCTCCATAACACCCGAAGTCGATCTGTGAAATGAGGAAATTTACATCTGACTTAGCCTGTGCATGCTAAAGTGAATGCAGGGATGCAAATGTGGCTCAGGCAACTGAGCTCCTGCCTACCACATGGGAGGTCTGTGGTTCAGTTCCCAGTGCCTCCTAAAGAAGGCAGCAAGCTGGCATGATGGGCAGGCACAGCAAGCTGACACAATGAGATGGTGCAACAAGAGACACAAGGAAAACATAATAAGAGATACAACAAAGCAGGGTATGGAGGTGGATCAAGCAATTAGGTGCCTCCCTCCCACATTGGAGGTCCCAGGTTCAGTTCCCAGTGCCTCCTAAAGACACAGCACACAGCAAGAGCAAACAATGAGGGGGTGAGGAGAAATAAAACAAATCTTTTAAAAAAATTATACAGAATTTTAAAAAATAATAATAAATAAACTGAATGTAAACTCCTTTAGCTCTTCTGACTTTAGGTCATTGATTCCTGTGAGTCCACTTGCAAGAATGGACTTGGCTTCTTCTCAGGGTACTTTCTCCCATCTATAGTTAAATCTATTAACATTTATCATTTATTGTTTCATGAACCAGCATTCATGACACTTTGTAAACACCATCAGCAGTCCACTTTTTAAAAAAAATGTACTTTCATTTGCCAGGATTCTTCACCTTAAATTTGAATCTTTACATGCTTGAAATCATAGCACAGACCTAGACTTAACTCAGCTTCTCTTGGTAGGATGGCACGGCATCATTCTGTTGTCCCATCCACAACAAATGGCTCATGATAGCCCACAAGCCTACTTAACCCTGGAGATTACCTGTATTTGAGTTTTTTTCCAGTTTTTCTCTATCACAACACTGAATTTAAGGACAGCCTTTGTCTTCAAAAAGAATTTCTTCTTGCATATTATTCCTGCTTCCTCTAATTTCTCCAAAGTGGAATTAGCCAGTCAGTGTGAACAGCCTCTTCATCCTGGTAGTGAAATGGCTTCTCAAAAGGGTTGTGTTAATGTCTAGACTAAACACCTCTTTGTTTGTCCATGTGGCCTGCAGGTTATCAAGGAAATGAGCCTCATTTTGCAGACCTTGGGCTACACATGCATGTGCTGGGGAATAATCAATGTGAAAGGAAAGGGGGAACTGAAGTCACATTTTGTGAACACAGAGATGTCACGGTCACTTTCCCAGAGCAATGTGGCATGCTGAAAGACACCTTCATGCACAGAGGACCAGATGTTCAGGAAGGTTCCACACCCTTTCTAACTGTCTCATCAACCCTTCATTTCCTATGTGCATGCTCTGTCCTGTCCCATGGAGCCTTTTAGACTTGTTCCTGTGACCCCAGTGGCATATCATTTGGTGTCTGATGTGTGCCAAGATGGTTTTGCCACTTGCACTATGCTTACTTCCAAGCAAAAGGGAAAGGAACATGATTTCTGGGAGAAAAGAATTCAAGGAACTAACAAAGATGATAGAGGTGAAACAAACAAAAACTCTTATGGCAATAAAACTAGGGGGTGTATATTATTTTCTGATGCATTTAACTTTCTGGAAAATAGGATAGTTCGCCAACTGCATCTGTTAGTCAGATATTGAAACACAGATTGGTGAATAAATTGACTCTGTCTCCCTACATGGAGTTTAACTGTATTTGCACACATCTCATCTGTGGCTGTCCATGGGCCCCAGTTGGGATCTGTGGCCCTTGTCACCTCACTCTGTTGTCTCGTGCCATCGGCACATTGTCATCCATTACCAGAATTATTCCTCACAACCTAGGATGTTTTGTACCAAACATGTCTGATGTTTTGATGCCATTGTCTTTTGTTAGGTTAATTCATTAAAAATTTTTGGTTTTTTAGTGCCTGTATCTTTTTTTTAGTCCTTTCTTCTTTCTCCTGTGGTTTACTCCAGAATTCAGGTTTGGTTTTTTTTTTTTTTTTTTTTTTTTTTTGCCCTTCTCCCCTTTTTACATCCATTTTAGTTTCCTACCTGCTGAAACAAATACCACACAATGGATTGGCTCATGGTTTTGAAGCTAGGAAAACTCTAAAACCAAGGCATCAGCAAGGTGATGCTTTCTCCCAGAAGATCATGGTATTCTGGGATTGACTGCTGGCGTTCCTTGGTCCTTGCCTGTCACATCACATGGCAATGCACATGGCAGAGGCTTCTTTCTCTTGAAGTTCTTTTGACTTTCAGCTTCTGGCTGCTCCCTGACACTCCTTTTCTTTTGTCCAATCTCCTTTCCTTATAAGGACTTCAGCCACGTTGGGTTAAAGCCCACCTCCTTCAGTGCGGACACCTTAACTAACATCATCTTCAAAGGTCCTATTGACAAATGGGTTCACACCCACAGGACCAGGGGTTGGGACCTGAGCCTGCCTTTTGTGAGGACATGATGCAATCCCTAACAACCTCACATTGGCAGTTGTTTCCAATAAAAGCTCTCCAGAAGCCAATATTGAGGTATCCCTGGGTAACTCAGATCAGGACAAAGTTTTTATTCAGATAATTGAGAATGTAGCACCCCAGAAAGAAAGAAAACAGGCTCCATGTATCTATTGACCTAGCATTAATTATAGCATCTCTGGAGAATATTTTTAGGAAAAACAGTATTTTAATGCTGTGGCCATTTAAGATTTTGTGGACTCGAGAAAATCCTGTCCTTAGAGCTAATCCATTCCCATGTGTGTAAACCTACTGTAGGTGGGTCTTTTGATTAAATTACTTCAGTTAAGGGCCTTTGATTAGATTGCATAGCCCAGGGAAGGTCTTGATCCTCTTACTGGAGTCTTTTTTTAAATAAAACAGAGGACTGAAATGCCACAGATACAGAAAAAGCTGCAGAAACAGGAAATGCCCAGAAGCTGAGAGGGAAGGTGCCAGGAACCAGAAGCTGAGAGGGAAGGTGCCAGGAACCAGAAGCTGAGGGAAACCACTCTGACCAGAATCTGAAAGCAACAAGGCCCAGAGGAGAGCGGAGAGAGGAGCAGTCTCCACCACTGTACCTGATCACCCCCAGGGGCAACTCAGGGAGAAAGCATCCCCTGATGAAACCTTGAATTGGACAGTTTCATAGCTTATCATTGTAAGCTTTTAAGCTAATAAATCCCCATTGTAAAAGCCAACCCCTTTCTGATATATTGCCTTGGTAGCCTTTAGCAACCTAACACAAATGGTCAAAAGATTCTCTACCAGCAACAGCACCCATTTTAATTTCCTAGACTGCTCAAGCAAATACTATGATATGGGTTGCCTTAAACAATAGGAATTTAAAAGAAAGCCCAAATCAAGGTCATGCTTTCTTTCCTAAGATTGTGGTGTTCTGGGCTGGCTGCCAGCAATCCTTGGTCCTTATTTGTTTTATGGCAAGACACATGGCAACATCGCCTGGTCTCTCCCTTTTCTTCCAGGTTTCACTGATGTTGAACTTCTGCTCTGTCTGTGGTTTTCTTTGTCTGAATTTCATTCTTTAGTGAATACATTTTGGGGCACTGCTGCACTGCATGGATTATAGTTTACATTGTAGTTTACACTCTCCCCCAGTACATTCAGTGGGTTATGGCAGGATATATAATGTCCAGCACCTGTCCTGGCAATATCATTTACCAAGTCCCCCAAATGCCCCTACATCTCATCTATTCTTCCCTTTCCCTGCCCTCAGCAACTACCATGGCCACTTTCTCCAGATCAATGCTACAGTTTCTTCCATTACTAGTCACAATAGTTCTATAGTAGAATACCGGTAAGTTCACCCTAATCCATATTTTATTCCTCCATCCTCTGAACCCTGGGTTGGTGATGTCCACTCCAATTCTACATTGAGGGGGGCTTAGATCCCATGTGACTGATGGATATGATTCTCTCTCTTGGTGCTGTAGACACTCTTGGTTCCCTGATGTGTTGATTGACCATCTTCACCTCCCTGTTAGCTGATCTGTGCAAGTCAAACTGGAGAGTAGGAGCTGCAACCCTGCTGAGACTCAGAGCCCAGCTGGCACATGGCCAGTCCAGAGATTAAATTCTCCTGGGTATATGCCAACCCCAGCACCAACTAGTAAAAGTGACAGAAGAGGCATGTGTAGAAAGATCACATCTGAGTCTAACTCCATCACACTCAGGAACACAAATTCCAAAGTAGGGCCCACTGATCAGGCACTGAACTCCAGAGCCAACCACCATGATTGCAGAACCAGTGTATCTCCATAGCCCTCAGGAGCACCAGTACCTGGGGTTGTATCTACTTTGGCTGTCTCTGGGATCCTGCTGAAGCATGCATAAGCACAACCTCTCCGATGACCAACCAAGTCTTTTTTGAAGACTTAGCCATATATACTCATTTGTCTTTACCATTTCCCTCTTTTGTTCAAGGTCTTTTTCTAGTTGCATCACCAGTTAGTGATTGGTAGTAATCCCTTGGTGCCAGGGAGGCTCATCCCTGGGAGTCATGTCCCACAGTGGGGGGAAGGTAATGCATGTACATGCTGAGTTTGGCTTATAGAGTGGCCACATTTGAGCAACATGGAGGCTCTCAGGAGGTAACTCTTAAGCACCCTGCAGTTCTAGGCCTACTTCAAATTTCAGGTACACAGGCTCATAAGCATAGTCATCAGTATCAAGAGCTCATCATAGGAGCCTCCTTCTTCACTGGTCTTTGCCCTTGCACTTGAGGGATTGTTGCTGTTCTATTGGGGAATGTGACAGAGCTCCCCCAGTTAGGAACTCAGCACTCCCTCAGTTGTCATTTGTAACCGTAACTACTGTGAAAAATATCCAACATATATTTGAACATTTTTTTGTACCCTACATACATGCCCTGGAGAGCTCCCTCCCAACCATTTGTCCCCCATCAATGACACCCCACACCAGCATTCCTCCCTGCCATAGTTGAATCCCTCCATGGTCCAAAATGTCTTTAAAAATGAAGCCTAATATATTGCCAAATTCAATAATAGGAAAATGAAATTGTAGTGATAGATTTAAAGATTAGAAATAGAATACATACTAATTTAGAAAAACTAAAAGTAAAAATAAGTTGGGGTATTAAAAAATGAAAAATATCATAAAACTTTGTTTTTCACATTTTGTCTTTAATCACTGTAATAGGTATTGCCCTGTGTATACAGTGGGAAGGCAGTTTCTTTCATTTATTCCTCAGTATCTACATCTTTTTTTTCTAATTTTTTTCTCTCTCTATTTTTTAAATGTTACATTAAAAAAATATAAGAGATCCCCATATACTCTCCAACTCCCTCACCCCACTCCTTCTACATCAGCAACTTCTTTCATCATCGTGGGACATTCATTGCATTTGGTGAATACATTTTGGAGCACTGCTGCACCACATGGATAATGGTTTACATTGTAGAAAGTTTTAGATCGCAGTAAAGCCACATATACAATATAAGTGACTCCCATATATCCAACATCAAACCTTTTTCCTCCTTCCCCAGCAATGATGTTTTTACATGTTCATGTTATATTTACTGCAGCTGATGTACAGATATTGAAATGTAGCTATCAAACATGGTCCCATTTTGGTTTACATTATGGCTTATATTTTAGACTGTACAATTTTCTAAACATTATGATTTACATTTTAGCCTATAGACTTTTATACATTTTTGGTGTAATTTAACATGTCCTATATTCATCATTGCACAATCTTGTGAAACACTTCCATTGCCCCCCAGTCACCCTGCCTCCATCCATTCTTTTCCTCTCTCCCTCTCCCCTCAGGTCCCACAGTTACAATCAATCTTCATTGCTTGAAGGACCAGATTCACAGATACTTGCAACAATGCTGAGGGCTTGACATGCTAGAATGTCCTTTCCCATTGGGAGCCACCAATTCTCTCAAGAGACACAATTTCCTCTATTTCAGAACATCAGGTCTCCCTAAAGCTCTTTGTGCTCCAGGCAAATGAAAACACTTCTGTGAGCTAAAAATGCAAATCAGAAGCCTTAGAGTTCATTTCTGTCAGGCCAGTGAACAGTGACATCCATAGGTGAGTAAAAATACCCATCCTCAAGGTTCTCCTAAACACTTAAGGCTTGTAGGAAGTCTTCTTTCATTAAAAGCACTTTAGAGGAAGCAGATGTGGCTCAAGCAGTTGGGCACCCACCTACCACTTGGGAGGTCCTGGGTTTGGTTCCCAGTGCCTCCTAAAGAAGACAAACAAGACAGTGAGCTGCCATGAAGGGCTAGCATGGCAAGCTGATACAACAAGATAACACAATGAGACAACAAGGAAACACTACAAGAGATACAATGTGTCTCAAGACAGATGTGGCTCAAGTGGTTGGACACCTTCTTCCCATATAGGAGGTCCCGTGTTCCATTCCCAGTGCCTCCTAAAAAAAAAAAAAAAAAAGATGAGCAGACACAGAGAGCAGACAGTGAGTACAAACAATGAAAGGGTGAGAAATAAATAAATAAATAATAAAATCTTCTGAAAAACACACACACCTTAGGTTCACACCCTTTAAAATAAAATTTCAGTATTTCAAAGCATCTGTTTAGAAATGACTAGGCTTTGTCTTGAATCCTCTATGTTATTCTTTTTCCAAACTCAATGTGCAATTCATAAAGGCAATAACCACTCCACTTCCCTTTCTCTAGATATGTCTAAAAATAGAAAAAGCATCATTGACTAATGGTGGTAATTTGATAAAGTGAAACAAATTATTTTAATCTAAGAATATGTTTCTGTTTGGTGTGACTTTAATGGGCTTATTTATTACCTTTAAGTTGAAAACATCTCATCTACAAAAATACATTTAATTTCCCTAGCTGCCTAACAAATGCTAGATCTTTTGAAATCTTGCCCAATTCAAACCCTGCTTATTAAAAGTGAGCACTAAAAGGTTAATGGCCTAATTTAAAGTAAATGAAAATAACTTAAGTTTGAAGTTAATTTATTGCAGTCACTTTCAGATGAAGGCATTTCCTATAGATGCTTTGCTTTTCTTGGTAATCGAGACTGAAGAAAGAGTAATTTATAAAAATGTCTATAACCCAAACTTTATATATTTTCTTATTGTATTACCAATATGATGTAATGGATCCAAAGGCACTCTGAATAAAATATTGATAATTGTTTGAAAAAAATAAAAGGCACCTATAGTGAAAAAGCTGGTTTCAAATGAATAAAGAAATATTTAGAAGTCACTCAACCTTGAAATGACCAGTAATTCAATGTCACAGGTCCTTTGAGAATGACCTGGGATTCAAAACAATAAAACCAATGATGGGGGAACAGAGAGGAAATCAATTAAATCACCTCCCCATCAACTGCTAAACTGGAGAATTTAATCACAATAGATGAGGGATTATCTCTTCCAAGGGATCACTCCATTAAAATATAGATGGTATCTCAACACTTGAACAATTTTTCAAATTCTCTCCAAAGTAAACATTTCCAAATGAGGTTAAAAGTGACTGCTTTGAAAACCACCCAAAGTTGATGGTCATCACCACATTTGCTGAGTGGGGTGGTGAGCTGGAGGGCCACCTGTATTATGACCAACTCCAGGAGCTCACTGAGCCCCCCACAGACTCAGTGACGGGAGCTGAGTCACATCTCCCAAGGCATGTTCAAGTCCTGGTCCCCGGTTCTGTGGGTGGGAGTTATTTGGAAGGATCTCAAAGATCTAATTAAGATGAGACCAGATCGAGGCAGGATGGCCTTCTTCCTAGAGGTCTGGAGCCCACAAGGAGAGGATCTGGACAGATGCACCCCTGTGCAGAAGTGGAGACCACAGGAGACAGAGAGCCATGTGATGAGCAGAGGCTGAGCTGTCAGCAAGACACCCTGCTGCAGGACAGCATGGCTGTCGGTCCCTTGATTTGATGTCTAGCCTCCAAACCCTGAGACAATGAATTCCTGCTGCCTGTGGTATGTGTCATGGCAGACCAGCCAGACACAGACACAGACAAGGTTAGGATCCCCCGCTGTAAAAGTGGGGGAATGTAGACTCCAGTAGATGACATGACTTGCACTAGACCTTGGAGCTAGAAAACAAAGGAGCCAGAATTTCACCCAACCCTGGTGAATGCCAAGGTCCATGCTTTCCCCATGACCTCAGCTGCTTTTCACTTGTGAAGTGGCAGCAGAAAATGCTGGACACCAGGACCATCCATCCTTCCTAGGGATTTTTGTCCTCAAGTGAACAAAATTCCATTATTTGCAGTTCAAACCATTGGGGAGAAAGTACATTGCAGTATCTGGAGTTCAATTGTGCCAAAATGTAACTTTCCTTATATTTCCTCTTGAGGAAAGTAAAAGGCAAAGGTTGTTTTGTGTACACTAGAGATAATATCAGGCAGTAGTGGCTTCTGTGACAATTATGAAAATAACTCCACTCCCTCCCAAAATACAAATGCGGAGCCCATGAACAAAAAGCCCAGTCACTTAAGGTGGGGGGAAAGGTTCAATGTCATGGAGGTGCCCGCAGGGAATGAGGCACCAGCATCACTTCATCTGAAATAGTCTCATGTAAAAGCCAGCCTGCCAGATGCCCCCACATCTTAAAGATTCCGCCAGGCCCTGACGGAGGCCCCTTAGGGAAGCTGCTCGATGTTCATCGTCCCCACGTAAGGCTGGATGGGGGCATCGCTGCAGTTCCTAGGTGTCAGCACAACGGGGACGTAAGGCCCCAGGCTCCCCTCTCTGTGGAAGGGGCCCCTGGGCCTTTGGGGCCTGGGGCAACCTCAGGCTGGAGAAATGTGCCCAAAGCCAGGGGCCTTGATGCTGGGAATGTCGTTCTTCCTGTAGAAGTCAGCCCTCACGTGGCTGGCGCGGCCATGGTCGCAGTTCAGTGGCTCGACGGGCTGGTGGATGCGCTTTCCGTAGGTGGAAGACGTCAGCACCCCAATGGGCCACTTGTGCTCCTGTGGGAGATCATGGAGATGCTCCTGTCAGCAGGGGTCTGCCGCAGCAGGTGCCTGAATCCCACCAAGGGGTGCCAGGTGGGCACGCACCTGCACCCCACCATGGTGCACCAGGTGGGCGCCTGCACACCTGCGCCCTGCCACTTTGCCCTAGGTGGGTGCCTGCATGCCTGCACCCTGCCACAATGCACTAGGTGTGTGCCTGTGCACCTGCACCCACCAAGATGCACAAAGGTACACCTGCATCCCCTCCTCCCTGGTCCCTTACAGGCTACTCCAAAGCCTGAGGATGCCTGTACCATGTGAGCCTCCGTGCCCTCTGCTCAGAACCCGCCGGTGTCCTCAGGTCCCTCCGAGGTGACGCCAAAGCTCTTGCAGTGCCTTCAGGCTCTACGGCCTGGGCCCTGCTTCCCTCTGACCACACCTTCATGACCTCCGTCCCTCTTCCCTCTCTCCCAGCTGCCTCCTGCCCACCTTTCTTCCTGCCCTGGCCCTCTTTCTTGCCCCAAACACACAGGGCTCCTTCCAGCTTCCAGACCTTCATCTTCTCTGTTTCCTCCCCCTGGAAACGTGGCCCCTTCTTCCTTCAGTCCCCTTCCCATCAGGTCTTAGTTCAAGAGTCAGTCTTCCCAGACTCCTCCAGCTCAGCCAAAGCAGACCCCCTGCCCCCACCACCTCCCCCTCACTCATTTAACATTTCACCCTACACTGCTTTATTTTCTGCACACCACTGACTACTGCCTGCAATTAGGTTCACTGTGCGTTTGCCTTTTATTTTTCTGTCTCATGGGAATGTAAGCCCTCAGAGGGCAGGGACTTTTGTCTTGTGGCCTTTATGCCCAGTAAGCTTATAGCAGATGATCAAAAGGTATCTGCTGACTACATGGATATAAGTAATGCCAAGCATGCTTTTCTCATGAGAGAAAAATTCAGAATGAATGAATGTGAACAAAAATGATACACCTCATAGTACCTCCAGCACTTTCTTTCACATTGAAATAAAAATTATTGTGAAAAATGACACAGTGACATTCTTAAACAGCAGCAGCAACAGGCAAAAATCCAATGATTCCCACCAGAAGCATGTGTATTATAATTTCTGTCAAATGTATTAAATAAAATCTGTCTACTCAGCAACTGGCCTACATTAAAAGCACTGTCCTCAGATCAGACTTTGTGAGGCTAATGCTGCAGTGTGGAAATGCAGCAGGAGGGCCTAATGCAACAGGCAGTTAGGCCTGTTGAGACCTAATGCCAGGAAGCAATTTCCTGGGAAAGAGTAGTGAAAATCATCCTCAATAAATGGAGGTGCTCCCACTAGGTGGGTTGGGAAAGCATGGAAAGTTGCTCAGGCTACCTCAAGTTTAATAATTAGCTTTTCCCCTATCTGGTGACAATGAAGCAGTGTGATACGTTCTGATAAAGAATACACTTTTTTGCAATGTTAAATGTGGTCTGTGCTGCATCTTATTACATAATCCTACACCCTTACAAAAGAGTGGTCAACTTTATATTAGGTATTATTTTACAGAAGTCTCCTCTGTTCCTGAAGGAGTCAGTGATGGAGAGCAGCTTTCCCGGAGTCTTGTCCTTCTTCCAATGATAGACCTTTGCCTGTAAAGAGGTGCTAGAACCTTCACAGATGAACTTAGGTGGAGTGGCTGAAGCCTTAGCAAAAGGTCCTTATCATGGAATCCTAATGTTGGGGCAGCCAACTGATTATTCACCACATGGTCTTGCCCCTCCCTCAGCCCCAGTTTAGTAAAATACATCCTCCACTCCCCCCTAGTCCACAGCGACTCAAGCAGAAAGATCTAGAAGCAGTCCTGGGTTCCTCTTGCCCACAGCTCACACCAGGTCCATCAGCACACCGGCTAACCAACTTCTCCCACTGGGGTTCTAGCACCACCAGCTCTGCCTGGACTGCTTTTCCCATTTAGACTCAAGGCTGCGCTGTGGGCTACTCTGCACCTACAGCCAGAACAATGTTTTTTTCTTCTTTATTTTTCTTTTAAAAGTTACATTAAAAAAATATGAGGCCCCCATATACCCCCAACCCACCCACCCCAACCCTCCCACATCAACAACCTCTTCCATCATTGGGTGGTCTGGGGGAAAGTGAGACCAATGATTTTTAAAGTGAATCAGGGAAACGGACTTTGGCCCAGTGGTTAGGGCGTCCGTCTACCATATGGGAGGTCCGCGGTTCAAACCCCGGGCCTCCTTGACCCGTGTGGAGCTGGCTCATGCGCAGTGCTGATGCGCGCAAGGAGTGCCGTGCCACGCAAGGGTGTCCCCCGCGTGGGGGAGTCCCACGTGCAAGGAGTGCGCCCGTGAGGAAAGCCGCCCAGCGTGAAAAGAAAGAGCAGCCTGCCCAGGAATGGCGCTGCCCACACTTCTCTGTCATCTCGGTGCAATTTCTGATTATAATCTAGATTCTTCTTAAAAATGCAGTCATAGACGGAAACAATACCTGTCTTGGAATAAAAAGAGAAAGTCATGCATTTATTTGAAGATGAGTCATCAAAACCTGATGAAACACAGATGCTAACCTGTCCCTGATGGAGCGCAGGGGCATAGAGTTTCCAGGCTGCAGCAAGTATTTGGGGGTTGGGGGGGTCTCCCTTTAGAATGGAACTGGCTGTGGCCCAGAGCAGGGAACTGAGGTCCAGCCCAGCAAGAGCAGGTGCCCCTGGAGCCAAGGGGCCTGGAATGGGGCACAGGCCTCTTTTCTTCTCCGCTCATTTTAGCTCCCTCAATTTTTTTCCTTTTCCATTTCTTCTCCACTCCTTTTTCTTATTTGTCTTCTTTTTCTTATTTGTGCTCTGCCCCCTGCTTTTGTTTTAGGCCTGCCTAGTATCCATTCATTTATTCATTCAATCATTCACTCATTCATTCTACAAATATTTACTGAGTACTCTCTGTGTGCTATGCCAAAAATGGTGCAGGGCCCATAACTTGTCTAATAACAATAAGATCACAAACTCCTGAATGCAACAGCTGACGCTGTCCAGGGACAGCTCCCCAGCTCTCTGTCTCTGACTCCATCACTTGTGCACAAACTTAAAGTAATAAACAGTGTGCTCTGTCTCGAGGGGCGTGGGCTGTGTGCTGGTTTTCTCCTTCATGTCTTCTACTGTATTTCTTCAATTTTCTTTAGTAAGCTTGTACTGCTCTTGCAAAATTAACCATTCCTGAATCCTAGGAATGTGTAACAGAAAAGGAGTTACTTGTTACGTTGTCAGCCAAGAGTCAGCTGTGTATAGGCAAATCCCTCTGTAGAGACAAAAATAGTTTATCATGAGCTATCATACTTGGTAATTCATATATCTATGCATACATAGCTCATATATATCCATATGTATATATACATATGTGTATGATAAATATAAAATATTTGTACACTCACATACATCTGTTGTCTAGAAAACAATGCTGTTAAAAGAGGTATCATCTTTTAATACCTCCGTTTTTTTATCCCACCTTGTTCTTAAAGGGAAAGTACATCTGCCTCATTGTCTAATAAAAGAAGAAGAAATGCACATGCTAGTTGTTCTTTAATCCTCCCCTGGTTAGCTGTGGCTCACTCTGGCTGCCTTAGATCCTCCCAGCAGTGAACTGAGACACTTGGTCTCGCTGGATTTGAGGAGTGTCAGGTCTCTAACCTAATGCCAGGTTGCCTAAGCTTGTTTTTGCATTCTTTTTTCTTATGGATAGTAACACTAGGAAGCATTTCTACCAACTACAAGGCACAAGGTAGAAGGCAGCTGTTAGGATAATGCAGCCCAGATGCAGAGTATGTTGGAAAACCCAGTAACCCCCATCCTCACTGACTCCAGGAACTCAGACTGGGTGAACGCAGCTTCAGCTGAGCCTCGACAAAGCTTTCACACACCTTCCATCCTGTGCAAGACACCTGGTCCTTCTGGGGGAGACGTGAAGATAAGTCAGCCTGGCTGTCATCCACAGCCACCCTGCTAAGGGCAACAAGACAGTCCTTAGTATTATTTTAAAGTTCTTGAGAATTCCAGGGTGGCCATGCTAAAGGAACTTGTCACACAGCTGCTGAAATCCTGGTGTGCCTGTGCTCTGAGTTGCTTTACAGGAAGGGGAGGACAGAAAATCTACCAGCACGGGCCCAGGGCTTCTGCTCCTGTGCCGCCCCTGGCCAGAATGAGCCTGCTGTACCCGAGCTTCCTCCCATTGCTGCCTTCAAGCTTGTCCACTTCTGGTGTGGGCACAGGGTGCCAAGGCCCACCATGGCCTTTGCTTCTGCTGAAAGCATCACCTCCAGTATGGCTCATACACTCCTAGGTTAATGAGAAGCCCAAACCATGGCCAGTGATAAAGTTTTCAGTGTTTGATACTGTGAAAATTGGGTAGCTCTTTGGGGAAAAAATAAACTTGTATCTTTTCATTTCATAGTAGACAAAATTCTGGATGGATTTTTAAAAGTAAGTGAAAAATAACTCTAAGAACCTTCTAATCATCAAAGCAATGGGGAAAAATCACACAAAAAATATCAATCGTTTTGACTATATGTATTAGTCAATTAAAGGGGTACTGATGCAAAGTACCAGAAATCTGTTGGCATTTATAAAGGGGATTTATTTGGGGTAGAAGCTTACAGTCACAAGGTCATAAAGTGTGAGCTACTTCCCTCACCAAAGTCTGTTGCCACATGTTGGAGCAAGATGGCTGCCGGTCTCTGCGAGAGTTCAGCCTTCCTCTTCAGGCTCTGTGGTCCCTGCTTCTGGTCTCAGCTTTAGGCTGGCATAAGGTCTGTCTCTCTCCCTGGGCCTTGTTTCTTTCTGGGCTCAGCTGCTCTGTTTTCTCCACAAGGTCAGATGTAGACCATCAGGCTCGCTCTCTTCCTGGGGCCTCTGCCGTGTCTATGGAGCCATCTCTATTCCTCTGTGTTCTTCTCCTGTGTGTTCACTTCAAAGGGCTCCAACTCAAAACTCCAGCTGCTTCCTTTGCCATGTCTTTTTCTTGGTGAGCCCCTGCCCACCAAAGGGGTGAAGACTCAACATCCTACTGACATGCCCATTCAAAACCCCCATCATAATTTAATAAAGTAAAAGTGAAATCTCTGAAGTTAACACAATCTAATATGCCCAGAGGAAGAGACCAGTTTGCAAACATGATCCAATATCTATTTTTGGAATTCATACACAATATCAAACTGCTGCACTACATAAAATTAACGATATTTGAATAAAATAAAATAAAACTTTAAAAAAGTGTAATACACCATGGAGAGATCTCATTATCTTTAACATATGTAACATAGGAAGCTGATGGGCTGGGTGTCATCTCTAGCTGGGAGTGTTCTGTCCTCTTGAAGGAAACTTTATAGGTAATCCTCCAGACCAGAAGGCCCTTCAGGAATCCAAGGAAGCCCAAGCACCCCACCCACTCTGCTGGGATGGTGGGAGGTCAGTTCTCCAAAGGAGGAACTTGATCTTCTGCCAGGGAATGTTCTGGAATCCAGACCCTCCCCTCTGAGTAGAGGTACTGCCCAGCCCACTTGAGGCCAGCTGGCAGGAAAGAAAGATAATTTGCTCCCTATCACTCTCACACCACCCCCACAGGCCCAGGAAATTAAGGACTTAGAAGGAAGTTGGGCTCCTGGTCAGATCTGTGGCTTGAGTCCCTCGGGACCAGCCCACAGTGGAACACATATGTGGTGGAGAACAGCTGCTGGGTCCAGCACAGAGACTTGGCCTCCAGACACCTGGTGGAGAGGTGGGAGGTACCCTCCTCCCTCACACCTGAAACCTAGTGCCAAAGTGGAGAGGGTGGCCAGCCTGGCTGTGCTCTGGTGGGACCTGGTGGGACCCGGTGGGACCTGGTGGGACCAGCCCCGCCCAGCCCGGGGATGGGTCAGCCAGCAGGGGGCAGCTCTAACAGTGGGGGAACAGGGAAAGGGGAGATCCTCAGGGAAAAGGCTGGGCTTGTGCTTCCTCTGACCCTTCTGAGCTGAGCAAGCCCCTAGGGTTCTTATTCTGGGAGGAAGATCCTAAAAGGGAAGAATGGGCTCAAGAACAGAGCATGCAATCACCCTACACTGAATGTGTGAGCAAGTGGTACTTTATTTTGTTCCCTAAGCTGGAGAAACCCAGCATAATAGAGTATGATACGCAACATGACAAAAAAAGCCCATTTCTTCTCCTTCTAGTCAGGTCTAAAACACTCTTTAAAGTAAGAACGATGAGCAAGCAGCAATGCCTGCCTCCCAAGCCCTGGATTAGTTACCAGGAGCCTACCATAGCTCAGAATAGCCTTCTTTAGCACTGTCGGTGGATGTTATCAAAATCTTAGACAGGTTTTTTCTGTGGGGATTTTGCATATTTTGAACTTTTGCAGAACAAAAATGAATTCTTCTATCACAAAAAAATAAAGAAAATAATTTCATCACCAGCCAGCCTCAGTTAGTAACATGACCATCTGTTTCCAACAACTAACCAAACTGAAAAATCTGCTTTTCCTTTATTTTTTTCATCAATTTTTCTTTTCTCTTTTTTTCTTCCACTACTTTATGGGTTGAAGCAGAATGTTAATAAAGCTGATCTAGATTTAGATGCTCTCACAAAACAGAGCTTCTGGGTTTATTGGTATTTTGCTATTACAATCTCTCAAGGGATTTCCTGTTTCACACATGATGCTGCTTTTAAAACACAGAGCAAAACGAACCCCATTTACCTTTCTCTCCTGATGTCCCTCTGGCCCTTTGTGTTTTGAGTATTGTTGAATTCAGTGTTTCCTGATACTGGTTTAGCCCTTGCTGTCTACCATCAGTTTTCCCTCAGGAAATAACTGAGGTGTGAACAAAGTAGAGGGCAGCGCAGAAGGAGGGCTGCCGAGGTCGGTGGGGCTGGGGGTGGGAAATGGATGTGGCTGCGGAGGCGACCTCGCTCCTCAGGGTGGAGCTGTGGCTGAGAAAGGGCACTTGGCCGGAGAAGCATGGGCTTTCCAACAGTGGGAAGGGGAGCCAGAGACCCAACCCAGAGGGCTCTTCAGGGTCCCCTGAGTGGTAGAAGGCACCAAGAGCCCATTCTCCTCCACTCCTGGCCACCCAGAGGAGTAACCATCCCTGCTCCTCTGCTAGGTGCTTCCATGTGACCAAGGAGTTACGTGCAACTCTTCAGTCAGAAGCACGTAAGCACTCATGACCAGGGGCTCCCGAGGCTTCACACTGAAAGGACAGCAGGCTGAGCAGTGGCCCTCCCACCACTGGGCTGCTGAGACTGGATGGAGTAGAGCCTCCCTGCCACACACACACACACACACCTTGGCATGGGAACTCTATCTTTACATTAAGCCACTGTCTCAGTTTGCCTGGGCTGCTATGCCTCCACGTTGAAGCTTCAATCATGTGCATCTCCTACAGTGACCAGATCAGGGAGGAAAGACTTTGGGCCTCTGGGCACTGACCATCACTAGCCAAAGCCAATAACAGTAATGAGCTCCACCAACCCAGGGCTCACTGTGGCCCACTGTATGCACACTAATTACATTCATTCTCATAAGTGCTCTGTGAGGTTGGTTCCATTTGATCTGTCCTAGAACAGCAAAGTGAGATGGAGAGGCTGTGACTCGTGAAGCCATCACAGCTAGTCAACATGGAGCTGACACTTCCACCCAGGACTCCCCAGCCTGGGCTGCTAACCACCACTGACTACTGTTAACTGTGCTCCTTGGAAATGACTTAGGAAGTAATTTGCTCAGCTTTGGTAGGGCCTGAAATTACCTGCAGTGAATTTTGGGGCAGTTCAGTCCTTCAGCAAACCTGCCCTACAGAACTCACTCTCTTTATGTCCATGATCCCAAGGTCAGGGGAACTGCTCCTGGAGCCCTGGAGCTGATCAGATACCAGTGCCCATAATCCAATAACGTGGCATGAACAGTGGTAGCTCACCCATGAAATGGACTTTGAAATGCCTTTTGCTGTTCTTTGTGCTTTTAAGGCTCTTTTCTTTAGATTTTAATTAATATTTATTTTGGAAGCATCATTTACTTTTGTCATACCCAAAGCCTCAGGACTTGAATTTGCCTGTGACCCCAGCTAATCAAGTCTGCCCTGAAATGCTTTAAACACGTAAAATCCCATTTGAATGAATGTGTTCTAAAGACACTTCCCTTTTCCAGGAGGCAGTAAGGCATTCGAGCAGGAGTCGGGGACTTTCTCTGTGGAGGGCCAGGTGGGAACTCTCCTGCCCCGTGGGCTCTGTCACGTACAATCACTCAGCCCCAACATCCTAGACTGGATGATGGGGAAATGAATGGGTGTGGCTGTGTTCTTAAAAAACTTTATCAAAACAGGCAGGGGGCCAGATTTGGCCCACAGGCCTTAGTGTGCCGGCCCTGTCCTATAAAGTGGCGTGCTTATGGCTCCTTCCTGATTTCTCCCCAAGAGACAGAGCCCGGGTCACTTCCTACCTCGGGGCACCTCTCTGGCCCTTGTTCAGTCAGCCCTGGAAGGTGGGGCCACTTATCAGACCGCCAAATTCAGGAAGGAGAAACTGAGTCTTCAGGCTCACTCTGCCCTTCTCCATCTTGGGCCTGGCCCACAGGGGGCAAGGGTTCTGCTCTGCTTTTCTACCACATTTGAGCTTCGGAAGCTGCAAATCCCACTGTGCAGCCCTCAGCAGTACCTTACATCAGTGACACCCCACTGAGGAGCAGTCTACAGTCCACCTTAGGGTGCTATGGAAAGGGACTCCTCAAAGGTACAAACGGTGTAGTGTGAGCTGTCTTTGTTATTCCAAAAATCCAGGTGAATTTTATATTCTCTCAATAAAGTGGCATAGAACAACTTCATACACCAACATCCTGGCTTTTTGGCTATTATCTCACGAAGGCCATCAACTCACTGGCAGTATCATAGGTGCTGTATACTTAAAATGTAAAGGCCACTTAATAAGTGAAACTATTTACAGCTGTTTAAAAGCTATTGCTCACAGGGAAAAAAAAACATAAGAGGTGTGTGTTGCAGAAGGTTGGGACCCCTTCCGTTCCACCCCACTCCTGTTTTAATGGCCAGCAGAGACAGGTATGGTGTCAAGAGACCTTCCTTCCTCCCTCCCTCCAGTCCTTCCACAGGCTCAAAGCCAGACAGAGGGGGCCTCAGATTCAAGAGATGACTCCGGGGCAGGCTGAGGGCCACGTCGCTTCTACTGGAAACTCTGCTTCTGTGTGTGAAGTGAAGCTCGTGAGCGTCAGAGGCCTCCCACCAGTACTCCAGCGAGGGCTGACCTGAACTGGGAACTTACCTGCGCACCACTGATTGTGGGCTGCTAGGAGAGGAAGGAGGCATTTTGCGGGGTTATTTTATACACCATTAACTGCCTTTCCAAGTGGATCTGTATTTTGTGCTATGGGTTGAACTGTGTCCCCCAAAAAGATACCTTGAAGTCCTAATCCTGGGTACCTGGGAACTTTTTGCAAAAGCATTATTGTGAACGGAATCATTTAAATTGAATGAGGCTGACTGCAGTGGGTGGGCCCTTAGTCCAGCACAGCTGGTGTCTTTAGAAGGGGGGTGTGGGCACAGGCAGACAAGAGGGGAGGGCGCCATGGGAAGAGAGACAGAGCAGGCCACAGGGCCACTGAGGAGGCCCTGAAACCCACGGCTTGCTGGCCAAGCGCCAGGAGCAGAGCAGCCAGGATGGACCCACCAGCACCGGCCCACTCACTTGTGGCTTCAGCCTGCAGGGCTGAGAGCCGGGTTTCTGGTGTTTTTAGCCACCCAGTTGTGGCACTTGTGACAGCAGCCTGAAGAGTGAGGCACCCCTATTCTGGCCATCCCATCCCACCAGGAGGGCTGAGGGATAGCCCAGGTGCCCAGCTGTCCGCCAGGCTTAGGGACCCCAACCAAGGCTCTTATCTAATCAGATTCCCGGGGACGCCCTGGGGACTACAGAAACAATGTTGAAAAGAAAGGAATGGGTGACCTGGACAACTCTCAACACGCTTCTCTTTCTCCCTTCCGCCCTCTCTTGGGGGCTTTGGCTGCTCAGACCCGCCCGAGCTCTTCCCACCACGCACACCTTCCCAGAGCCGCGGCGCCAGATGGTGCAGACCTAATCCTGGTTCTCCTTGGTGGGTGGGAAGGCGGCCCGAGGGTCCCCGGGACCCAGGACCGCCATCGGCCTGGCTTCTTCCTCACGGCCTGGGGACCACCGCACAGACCGCTCAGGGGGCCGCGCCCACACGCTGCACAGCCTCGGCGCGCCCTTTCTAGACTGTGCACCCCCGGGTAGCCGCGAGGCCCCTCCAGCTCCGGAGGGTGGGTGTCACTGTGTCTCGCAGTACTAGAAGCTCTGCTTCTCCGGGGTCCAGGCGCCCTTCCCACCGACTCCGCCGAGGAGCCCCTGGCCCCTCCACCCCGGGCGCCCCATCGAGTCCTCCTCCCCAGGGAGCATTCCCTTCTTCCCCCCCCACCCACTCGACCTTCCTGGTAGCCCTTTCCCAGTGTCCTGTCCTGCTCCCACCCCCAGAAGCATCCCTCAGGCTGCCCGGGCCCCGCCCCCACGCCCTGCCGGGTCCCCAGACCCCTTCCACGCAGTGCAGCTGGATCTCCAGTCCCCGTTCTGGGTGGCACAGCCCCCCCCCCCAACCCTCCCGGCTGTGAAGCCCGCCGCAGACCCACTCCAGTCCCTAAACTTCTCCCCCCCCACCCCGCTTGAGCCCCGCCCCAGCCCCGCCCCCAGCCTCTAACCTCTCCCCCCTTGCAGCCCCGCCCCAGCCCCAGTCCTGACCCGCCCCAGCCCCTGGCCTCTATCCCTTCTTGCAGCCCCGCCCCGAGCCCCTAACCTCTCTCCCCGCTTGCAGCCCGCCCTGGCCACGCCCCTACCCCGCCCCCAGTCCCTAACCTCACCCCTCGCTTGCAGCCCCGCCCCCGTCCCGTCCCCAACGTCTCCCCTCGCTTGAAGCCCCGCCCCAGCCTCACCCCCAGCCCCTAGCCTCGCCCCTCGCCTGCAGCCCCGCTCCGGCCCCGCCCCGGCCCCGCTCCTCCCCCGGCGCCGCCCCCGCGCCTCACCCGGGCTGGCGGGAGTAGTGGCTGTGCTCCTTGGGGTCCGGGCGCCGCGGTGGGACGTAGCTGAAGGAGGACAGCGCCGAGATGGGCGGCGGCCGGGGCTTGCCCCGCAGCGTGGCGGCGGTGATCTGGTGATCTCCTCCTCGTCCTCCAGGCCGCCCTCTTCCAGCTTCTCGGCCGAGGTCATGTCGTCCCGCCCGGCCAGGGAACTCGAACGTGTCCTCCTGCCCGGCTGCCCCGCGCCCGCGTTCGGCGGTTGCCAGGGAACCGGGGCCTCGCATTACAAAACTGGGCGGAGGGAGCAGGGCCGGGAACCAGGGCGGGGGGCGCAGAGCGGGGGGCGCAGGGCGGGGGGAGCAGGGCGGAGGGCGCAGGGCAGGGGGCGCGCAGTGCAGGGGGCGCAGGGCAAGGGGAGCAGGTCGGAGGGCGCAGGGCGGGGGCGCAGGGCGGCCGGAGCAGCCGGACTCGGGATGGGGCCGCACCCTCCTGTCTCCCTTCGGGTCCCTGGAGCACCCACTTGGGACGCGAGGAGCCCCATCTGCTGGGCAGGTGCAGCCCCCCCCGGCGCACCCCCGCCTGCTTGCCCTTGCCCTTGCCCTCGCGGAGGGGCCCAAGCAGGGAAGTACAGGCCGCCTGCGCGGGGCCTCTGAAACCCTCCAGGAGCCACGGACCAGCAGTGGAAGACGCAGGTGGAATTCACCGCCACCGCGTATTAACCCAGCGTGTCCGCAGCAGCGTCTGTCAACATGCAGCGAACCGTGTTTCAGGGCCTCAGTCACCCCCGGTGCGGGTGTTCAGCAGCACGAATCGAATCGAACCACGTGGAATCTGGCAAAACAGCTGTTCCGGAGCGCTCTCCTGTTTCTTGAGCCAAATGCTGGTTCAAGAGGTGTGTTACGTTTGTTGAAAGTTAACTCGAGGAGGAAGCAAGATGGTCGCTGAGTGAGCTTGCCTTGCGGTCTCTCCTGGGAAGAGGCAGCTGGGCGCCGCTGGAGGTTCTCCGGGACCAGGCTTTTTCGGGATTTTTGCAGGGCAGGAAGTGTCTGGACATCGATTTGGTGGGAATGTAACGGAGAGGATTGGTCTATAAGATAGAATTGGGGTTCTACTGCACTGAGGTGAGACCTGCACACGGGTTGCTCCCTCCTTGGGGGGTGGGGTGGGGAATGGAGCCGCGGAATTGGCAGTGCAGCCGTGCTTTTTGGAGGCTCTGCGGTACTGGGGAATTCGCGAGTCCTGGGCGGGCTGTTGGGGGGTTGATGGGACGGGACGCCTTTGCAGACTGATTTGGGGAGACAGACGGTGTTTTGTTGTGAAGCAGGGAATTTTTGATTGCGGACACAAGTAATAGCGCTTCCGCCTGGAGCCCCGCCCCCCAGGCCCGGCTGCCGATCTGCAGCGGAATTAGATTGCTGGCAATAGAGGGACGTAATTGGGAGGTTGCTATAGGGTGCGGCGAGGGAGGGGGACACGTCTGGAAGCCGACTGGGGAATATTTTTGCAAGCTTGGGAACTCCGGTTTTGGACTCTGTTGTCGGCGTTACAGGCTGAAGCCCCACCCACGGGCCTGGCTTCTGATCTGTGTCATTAAATTGGCTGCAGTGTAGAGGCGCCCTCCGGTGGCCGTTCTGGGGATCACAGGGTGGGAGCTGTCCAAAAGCTGAATTGACAATCTATCCACATAAATAAACCCAGTGAGTAAGTGAATTGCAGGGTTCAGACATAACATAGAGTTTGCAGATCTGACTTCCCCTATAAGGCTGGCACCCACCTGCAGGGATCCCTGAGGGCTGTGTTACACTGCGGTGCTCCTAGGCTTCCTGTTGACCAGATTTGAGGTTGCCAGGTCTGAGTCCCCTAAACTCTGGTGACCTACACCCCAGAGACTCACACCTCTTGAGTCTTCAATATCTCAGACTTTCCATCCTTGAATCCACCACGCCCTGAGGTCCATCTGAGGTCCTTGAATGCCCTAGCCTTCAACATTTGCGTTTTTTCTTTTTCGTTTCATTTTGTTTTGTTTTTATTTTCACTTTATCTTATCTTTTACTTTTTTTAACATCCTGATTGCTAATATTGCATTATGCCCTAGTCTTTTCTCCCAGAGTATCCCCCAAAGTCTTTTTTTTTTCAGTTATTTAGGGTTTTTTGTTGTTGTTGTTGTAGTCGGTATTGCAATTGTGGTTCGTGTATATCTTTTTTTCTCTTTCCCCTACCTCTTCCCCACCCTTTGCCCTCCCCCTTTTTCTTTCTTCCTTTCTTCTCATCTTTTTTTTTCTCTGTTTTTTCTCTCTCTCTTGTCCCTCATTTCTACTTATTTTATTTTAACTTAATTATACAATAGGTGCTGCAGGGAACACCTCACATTTGCTCGGTTTTCTCATCCTCCACTGCCTCATTTCTGTGTGAACTGATTTAGGCTACCTACACTATCAGCTTTCCCCTACATCTTGATATCCACCATCATCTACTGTCTCTCCTATATTCCACCTCCCTTTCTTTGATCCACAAAGTGTCTAACTCTTGATTTCTAATACCTTTGTTTTCTGTCTGTTATCCACTCTTGAAACTACTACCATTCTTTTCTCTCTCCCTCTCTCACAAAAATACTAGCTTTTTAATTCACACCATATTCCTCCCATATTCAGTCGACTACCTCATTATAGATACTATACCTACTGTTATAACTCTACTCAACTTACATGAATCTAATATCCATCCTCCCAGATCTCATATTTTTGCTCTGTTAACATTTATCACCAATACTACTACACACTGTTTCCTTGCTTACACAATTGCCTTTCCCTGGCACTAATACTTTCCTTTAAAGTGAACACAACCAGCAATAAGAAATTAGAATAAGAAGAACAAAGTGTCAAAGAGAAGATATAACACTCATGCAAAAACAACAGCTAATGAATCCCCAAGAATACACAAAGAAGCTAAGGAACTGATTAAACCCGTCAAGATAAAATGATGACCAGACAGCAAAAAAATCTACAAACCAAACCAGTAATCAGGAAAACATAGCTGAAACCAATCAACAAACTAAAAATCAGGAAGGGGAGCAGAACTTCACACAAGAAATGAAAGATCTCAGAACATTTATCACTGACAAATTTAATGAAGTAAAGGAAGAGGTTAACAACATGAAGACAACACTTGGAGGGGAAATTGCAGACATACACAAAAAGATAACAGATATGATGGGAATGAGGACCACAGTTCAAGAAATCAAAAATACACTTGCAGCAAATATCAGCAGACTAGAAAGGAAGAGCAGAGAATTAGTGATGTGGAAGACAGTATATCGGAAATCAAACAGATAGTAGAATTGGTCAATATAAAGGTAGAAAAAATCCAGCTAGGACTTAGGGACCGGAATGATAATGCAAAACGCTCAAACATATGTATTATAGGCATTCCAGAAGGAGAAGAGAAGGGAAAGGGGTCAGAAGGAGTGATGCAGGAAATAATGGCTGAAAACTTCCCAAATCTACTGAAAGAGACAGATGTACATATCCAAGAAGCACAGCGCACTCCACTGGTCATAAACTCCAACAGGCCCACCCCAAGACATATACTTGTCAAATTATCCAATGCTCAAGACAAAGAAAAAATTCTAAAAGCAGCAAGAGAAAAGAAAACCATCACATACAAGGGAAGCTCCATTAGATTAAGTGCTGATTTCTCATCTGAAACCATGGAGGCAAGAAGGCAGTGGTATGATATAGTCAAGGTACTAAAGGAAAAAATTTCCAACCAAGAATACTCTATCCAGCTAAACTAGCATTCAAAAATGATGGAGAGTTCAAAATATTCACAGATAGACAGAAACTGAAAGATTATGCCAACAAGAAACCTCCCCTTCAAGAAATTTTAAAGGGAGTTGTGCAGGAAGAAAGGAAAAAACAGGACAGACAGAGTTGGAGGAGAGTGTAAGAGCAACAAAAAAGACAAAAATAGAAGGGGGAAAAATACAAACAAAATATGACAAACACAAATTCAATCAAAATATGGCTAACACAAATAATTCCTTGAAAGTAATAACACTGAATGTCAACAGATTAAACTCACCTATCAAAAGATTCAGACTGGGTCATTGGATAAGGAAATATGGCCCATCTATATGCTGCCTACAAGAGACACATCTTAGACCCAGAGACTCATGGAGGTTGAAAGTGAAAGGCTAGAAAACAATCATACAAGCAAACAATAACCAAAAAAAGGCAGGAGTAGCTATATTAATACCAGACAAAATAGACTTTAAATGTAAAACAATTGTGAGAGACAAAGAAGGATACTACATTTTAGTGAAAGGGACAATCTGTCAAGAAGATCGAACAATCATAAATATTTATGCTCCTAACAAGGGTGCCTCTAAATACGTGAGGCAAACACTGGAAAAAGTAAGTGAAACAATAGATGCATCTACAATTATAGTGGGGATTTTAATACACCACTATCTACCTTGGACAGAACATCTCAAAAGAGAATCACTAAAGAAACAAAACATTTGAACAGTATATTAGAGGAGGTGGATGTAATAGACATATATAGATCACTACACCCAAACACAGCAGGATATACATTTTTCTCAAGTGCACATGGATCATTCTCCAAGATAGACCATATGCTAGGCCACAAAGAAAGGCTTACTGAATTCAGAAAGATCGAAATCATACAAAATAATATCTCTGACCACAGTGGAGTGAAGCTGGAAACTTGCAAGGGACAGAGGCCCAGATTTCACACCATGATTTGGAAATTAAACAGCACACACTTAGAAAAACAGTGGGTCAAAGAGGAAATCTCAAAAGAAATCAATGACTACCTTGAAACAAATGATAATGATAACACAACATACCAAAATTTATGGGATGCAGCAAAAGCAGTACTGAGAGGGAAGTTTATAGCCATAAATTCATATATCAAAAAAGAAAGAGCAAAAAGTGAAGAACTAACAGCACATTTGAAGGAATTAGAAAAACAACAACAAAGTAACCCAACAGGAAGAAGGAAGGAAATAACAAAGATAAGAGCAGAACTAAATGAAATAGAACATAAGAAAGCACTTGAAAAGATAAACAAGACCAAGAGCTCGTTTTTTGAGATCAACAAAATTGACAAACCTTTAGCGAGACTAACAAAGAAAAAAAGAGAGAAGATTCAAATACACAAAATAAGAAATGAGAAAGGCGGTATCACCACTGACCCCACAGAAATAAAGATTATCATAAGAGGATACTTTGAAAAACTATATTCCAACAAAAATAACAATTTAGAGGAAATGGACAAATTCCTAGAAACAGGTAAGTAGCCCATATTGATGAAAGAAGAAATTGATGATCTTAACAAACCAATCACAAGCAAGGAGATAGAATCAGTCATTAAAAACCTCCCAACTAAGAAGAGCCCAGGGCCAGACGGCTTCACAGGTGAATTCTACAAAACATTCCGGAAAGAACTAACACCAATCCTGCTGAAACAATTCCAAAAAATTAAAACAGAAGGAACATTGCCGAACTCCTTCTATGATGCCAACATTATCCTAGTACCAAAGCCAAACAAAGACACCACAAGAAAGGAAAATTACAGACCAATTTCTCTAATGAATCTAGACGCAAAAATACTTAACAAAATACTTGCTAATCGTATTCAACAACATATTAAATGAATTATACACCATGACCAAGTGGGATTTATTCAACATAAGAAAATGTTGATTTTCAAGGATGATTCAACATAAGAAAATCAATCAATGTAATACACCATATAAACAGAATGAAGGAAAAAAATCACATGATTATATCTATAGATGCAGAAAAAGCATTTGACAAAATACAGCACTCTTTCTTGATAAAAGCACTCCAAAAGATCGGAATACAAGGACATTTTTTGAACATGATAAAGAGTATATATGACAAACCTACAACCAACATTGTTTACAATGGAGAAATCCTAAAATCCTTCCCTCTAAACTCAGGAAAAAGACAGGATGCCCATTGTCTCCGCTCCTATTTAACATGGTCTTAGAAGTACTTGCTCGAGCACTGAGGCAAGAACCAGATATAAAAGGCATTCAAATTGGAAAAGAAGAAGTCAAAATTTCATTATTTGCAGATGACATGATCCTATACATAGAAAACCCTGAAAGATCTACAGCAAAGCTCCTAGAATTCATAAATGCGTTTAGTAAAGTCGCAGGTTATAAGATCAATGTGCAAAAATCAGTAGCATTTCTGTACACCAATAATGAGCAAGATCAGGAGGAAATCAAGAAACAAATACCATTCACAATAGTAAATAAAAAAATCAAATACTTAGGAATAAATTTAACTACAGAGGTAAAAAACTTATACACCGAGAACTATACAAGACTGTTCAAGGAAATCAAAGAAGACCTAAATAAGGGGAAGAATATTCCTTGTTCATGGATAGGAAGACTGAATATTATTAAGATGTCTATCCTACCAAAACTGATCTACACATTCAATGCAATCCCAATAAAAATCAACACAGCCTTCTTTAAGGAACTACAAAAACTAACTATGAAATTTATTTGTAAAGGAAAGAGGCCCCGAATAGCCAAAGACATACTGAAAAAGAAAAACGAAATTGGAGGAATAACACTACCTGACTTCAAAACATACTACAAAGCTACAGTAGTGAAAACAGCATGGTATTGGCATAAGAAGAGACACACAGACCAATGGAATTGAATTGAAAGTTCTGATATAGAGCCTCACATATATAGCCATATAATATTCAATAAAGCCACCACACCCTCTCAACTGGGAGAGAATGGCCTATTCAACAAATGGTGCCTGGAGAACTGGATATCCATATGTAGAAGAATGGAAGAGGATTACCATCTCACACCTTATACAAAGATCAACTCAAGATGGATCAAAGACCTAAATATAAGAACCAAGATCATAAAGACCTTGGAAAGTAGTGTAGGGAAACATCTACAGGACCTTGTAATAGGAAATGGCTTCATGAATATCACACCAAAAGCATGAGCAGCAAAAGAACTAATAGATAAATGGAACTTCCTCAAAATTAAAGCCTTCTGCACCTCAAAGGAGTTTGTCAAGAAAGTAAAAAGAGAACCCACACAATGGGAGAAAATATTTGGCAACCATATATCTGATAAGAGACTTATAACTTGCATATATGAAGAACTCCTATATCTTGAAAATAAAAAGAAAAACAAACCATTTAAAAAATGGGAAAAAGATTTAAAAAGACACTTCTCCAAAGAAGAAATAGAAATGGCTAAAAAGCACATGAAAAAATGCTCCAAATCTCTAGCTATCAGGGAAATGCAAATCAAAACTACAATGAGATACCATCTTACTCCCATAAGATTGGCAGCTCTGAAAAAAACAGAAGAATACAAATGCTGGAGAGGATGTGAAGAAAGGGGAACACTCATCCACTGCTCGTGGGAATGCAGAAGGATCCAACCATTCTGGAGGACAGTTTGGCGGTTTCTCAAAGAACTAAGCATAGATTTGCCATATGACCCAGCAATACCATTGCTGGGTATATACCCAGCAGAACTGAAAACAAAGACACAAACCGATATATGTACACCAATGTTCATAGCAGCATTGTTCACTATCGCCAAAAGTTGGAATCAACCCAAATGCCCATCAACAGATGAGTGGATCAATAAAATGTGGTATATACCTACAATGGAGTACTACTCGGCTGTAAGAACAAATACACTACAAACACACGTGATAACATGGATGAATCTTGAGAACCTTATGCTGAGTGAAGCAACCCAGGCATTGAAGGGCAAACACTACATGTCCTCAATTATATGAAATAAGCAAGCTGCCTCAGAGAGCTAGAGACTGGAAGATAGGCATACAGGAAATCGGGGGGTGGAGGGAGGATGTGAGCCGACGTCTGCAGAGGTGGAATCTATGATGAGCTGGCGGTAAGTATGAGCACAAAGAAGAGATAAAATGGAGGCAAGGGGTTGCCTTTGGGTGGGGCTTTGCGGGTTTGAGGGTGGCTGGGGATGGGCGGATGGGTAATAGTGCCCAAAAAATTGGGGGGAGGGAGGGGCAACATGCGAACAAGAGAATGTCAGTTGTTGGTTGAGAGTAAAATGCTGAGAAAACCGTATCAAAATATAATTAAGAGGGTTACCATTTTAGGATGCTCAGAGGGGATGGTCTGACGCGGGACGGACTCCCGGGGAATGTCTCACTGCTCATTTTGAGAGGTTGGGTTGTACCATTGGATAGAGACCCAAGTAGTGAGAGTGGGGGTGGACCCACATCCTGGGGAGGACTAATGCCATCAAAAAAGAGGGAACTGTATCTCTCGAGAGAAAGGATGGCTCCCAGGGCATTAGGGCAGTTGAGCAAGTCAGGCCCTGAACACTGTTGCAAGTATCTCTGGACATGGCTCCTCGGGAAGTGGAGATTGGCTGTTGCTGTGGGCCCCAAGGGGAGGGGAAAATGGATGTTGAATGGATGGAACCAAGGTAAATGTGGGGATAAGAGAGGAGTTTCACGAGAGTAAACAAGGATGGATATAAAACATGTAATATTGCACCAAAAACATACAGGGGATGACTGACTAATAATGTAAACCATAATGTAAAACATAGGATAACTAAAAATTTAGAAAACTGTATATTCTTAAGTATGGACCACAATGTAAGCACAGATGTCACCTTGTTTGAAAGCTATTGTCTCAGAGTCTGTACATCAGTTTAAGTAAATATGATATGAATAAGTTATAAGAATATCGCTGTGGAAGGGAAAAGGTTTTATGGTAGATGTGTGGGAGTACTGTATATTGTATATATGAATTACTGTGATCTAGGACTCTTGTGAAGAGAAGCTCAATAATTAGGAAAAAAGAAAAGAAAAAGATAGGATGTAGAATTTTTCCAAATCAACACGTATTCTATATCTAACCTTTAAACCCATCGCTATATTCCATTTTACTAGTAAGGGATCCTGACATTATATTGGGATTCTCTTTTCAGGAAGTTTTGGATCACAGAGTGGTTCAACAATGGCAGCAGAGGAATACTGGTATAGGATACTATTGACAGGTGATATATGGCTGACAGGGACTATACAGTGCATATGTCCAGGGTGCATGGTAATGTTTGGATACGCTCATAGTGGGAACAATTAAAAACTACAGCTGAGGGGGTACTGGGTTCCGGGCCAGGGGTGCTCTATCGTGGTCCCTAGGGGAGCAGCGGCAGCCCCCAGGAGCAACGGTAAGGACCAAGAAGGAATGAGGGTCCAACAGTGAGACCATGATACTATTGACTATGCTTGTGAGCCTATATGCCTGAAATAAGAACAAGGCCTAGAGCAGCACTGTGCCTAGGAATTTCCTCCTGACAGCCTTCATGTTACTCAAATGTGGCCATTCTCAAAGCCAAACTCAGCATGTAGATGCAGTGCATTCCCCCCAGCGTGGGACATGACACCCGGGGATGAGCCTCCCTGGCACCAAGGGGGATCACTACCAAGTACCAACTGATGTTGCAACTAGAAAATGACCTTAAATTAAAGGTTCAATGCGGATCAGCAGAATATCCCTGTCTACGTATAATAACATGACTTTAAAATGCTGTTTGACCTAATGTAAGGGGGAAATGGAAAGGACAAATGAGTTTATATGGCTACGAGTCTCTAAAAAAGAGTCTGGAGGTTGTCAGAAGGATTGCCCTTATGCACAACTGAGCAGAGTCTAAAAGACAGATAAAGTAGATACAACCCCAGGTATTGGTTCCTTTGAAGACTAAAGAGACCCACGGGTTCTATGGTCATGGCAGATGGGGTTCACTGCCATGTCAGATGGCCCTTCTTTGGAACTGGTGTTTCTGCATGATGAAACTGGACTCAGATGGGATCTCTTTTCACAAGACTTTCATGCTACTTTATTGGAATTGTAGTTGGTGTTGGGGTTTAAGATATATCTAGGGGACTTGAATCTCTGGACTGAGAATATGATAGCCAGGCCCTGAGCCTCAACGGACTTCAGCTCCTACACTCTGATTTATTGGACTCACCCCACTCAACTAAAATGGAGTTGAAGAAGGACAACCACTACACCATGGAGCCTAGAGTGCCTACAACTGAAAGCAGGAGGATTGCATCCAGTATCCATGTGGAATCTGAGCCTCCTCTTGACATGGAGGTACAACGGACACAACCAATCCAAGGTCCACAGAGAAAAGGTGGCATTGGAGTGGGAAAAGTGGCAATGGTGGCTGATGGGTATGGGGAATGGCAGGAAGAGATGAGATGTGGAGGCGTTTTTGGGACTTGGAGTTGCCCTGGATGGTGCTTCAGGGGCAATCACTGGACATTGTAAATCCTCCCAGGGCCCACTGGATGGAACGTGGGAGAGTATGGGCTATGATGTGGACCATTGACCATGAGGTGCAGAGATGCCCAGAGATGTACTTACCAAATGCAATGGATGTGTCATGATGATGGGAGTGAGTGTTGCTGGGGGGGGAGTAGTGGGTGGGGGTAGTGGGGTTGAATGGGACCTCATATTTTTTGAATGTAATATTTTTACAAAATGAATAAAATTTAAAAAAAAGTTAACTCAACTTGAAAGCATGAGATATATGTGTGTGTATCAATAAAATGAAAAGGGGAACAAAACAGGCTCGGGAATACTTTAACCAGGCCTGCTCTAGGAAGGTTGGCCTGAAATACAAACGATAATGAGGAGCCGGACTTGTGAAATCCGGGGGACAGTGGGTTGTTCCAGGCAGAGGGAAGAACATCTGTGGTGGCCCTGAGGCTGAGCCCATTGATGTGCGGGCAGCAGAAAGGGAGGACGAGGACAGTGCAGCTTCCAGAAGGGCAAGCCAGTAGGGACTGCAGGTGAGAGGCAGGCAGGGGAGGGGGCGGTCTCAGATAATGACCAAGGAGCACCCCTCTTGCGAGGCTTCTTGCCTGCCGGTCCTTGATGCAGGCTCGTGTGGTAGGACGCCCCCTCAGTCCAGGCATCTCTCTGCTGAGGTGGCCTTGGGGAGGCCTGAGGTCCCTTGGGCAGGATTTCAGACAGCACTGTGCAGTACCAGGTGTCTCTCACATGGCCGCCCATGCTTTGATTGCCCTCCTCACCCATCTTTCTGCTCCAGTCAGAGCAGATGTGTCCCTCATGTGTTGGCCAGAACGAGGTACCAGCCTCCCATGTTCCCATGCTCCGGGGGGCTCATCAACCTCAGGGACCACTTGGAGACATTGTCCCTGGAGCTTAAGAGACATAGTTCCACCTCTCCTACTCATGAGAAGTCTCTCATCCTTCCCCCATGGGCAGAGACCCTCACGAAAGCACCAGCAAATGTTTTGTTTTCTCTAGGTAAAAAAAAAAAAAAAAAGCTTTTATAATCTCCAGCTATCTCTCCAAACTATCTTATCTACAGGACGAGGAATCACTAAGGGCCACAGATTAACTTGCATAGGTGATCGGGTATCATATATGGGAATCTGGAAGTAAATGGCACCAATTATCTGGAGAATTCAGATGGAATTTGAGACAAATCATTTCATTGTAAAAAAAAATTTAATGTGCTATCTTGATGTGACACTGTAGCTTCAATTTCAGGTGGCATTTTGTTCTGCACTTGGCTGGCAGCTCTGGAGGGCACAGTACATCTCTGTCATCACTGATGGCTTGTCTGGCCTACAGTAGGTACTCAGCTAATATTGATGCTAAGTACAAACTCCACTGCTGTGGCTGGGGCTCCTGCTGAAAGCTGTGGCTGATATGAGGGCAGGGTTCATGAGGTTCCTTAGTCAGCCAAAGGGGTGCTGATGCAAAATACTGGAAATTGGTTGGTTTTTATAAAGGGTATTTATTTGGGGTAGAAGCCTACAGATACCAGGCCATAAAGCATAAGTTACTTTCTCACCAAAGTCTATTTCCATGTGTTGGAACAAGATGACTGCTGATGGCTGCAAGGGTTCAGGCTTCCTGGGTTCCTCTCTTCCAGGGTCTTGCTTCTCTGGGTTCAAGGTTCCTTTCTTCCCAGGGCTTGCTTCTTCTTGGGGCTGGCTTCTCTTTCCTCCATGAGGTTACTTCCTGGGGCTCCACCTTAAGGCTTCAGCATCAGACTCCAACATCAAAAACCCTCAGTTCTGTCCTTTGCCATGCCTTTTATCTGTGAGTCCCCTTGGTGGGTGGGTGGGGACTCAACACCCTAATGAAATGGCCCAGTCAAAGCCTGATCATAACCTAATCATGCCCAGGTACAGACCAGATTACAAACATGATCTAATGTCTATTTTTGGAATTCATAACCATATCGAACTGCTACAGAAGGTAAGTTCAGGAAGCAGGAGTGAGGGCCTGGGGGGACACTGTCAAGGTCCCATGGAAGAACTGGAGCTTGACGCTGATCGGAGCTTTCTGAGGAGTGGAGAAAATGGCTCTCAGAATTTTCCACCAGAGGACCAACTTGGAGGAGCATTTAGCTCCCCCTCCCATTCTCCCTTGGCTGAGGTTTGTCCTTGGGTGGTTCATGCACACCCCTGCCAAGTGCTGTGCAGGCTCCCTTTGGGCATCCCCACGGGTGTCAGAGAAGTCCTGGGAAGAGAATGAAAGACACGAACATACATCTACTGGCAACAAGTTATTTTCAAGAGCCTCACCAAGGGGGCTGAATCCCACGGGAGACCAAGAGAATGCAGGCAGGGCATCAAGAGAGAAGCAACAGGTAAGGCAAACTTCACTAGTTTCAATTAGGAGGAGGTTTTAGTTTCTCTCCTGTTCAAAAATCTCTTCCTACATGATCCTATCAAGCATTCCAGGTGCATGAGTGGAATGTGAGGTCAAAGAACCTAATCTGATTACATTCCCCAGGTCTGCAATGTCTATTTGCAAAGTTCTATGGCAACGGAAGGCAAAGATAAAAGAAGACTGGAAAATCCCACTCTCGAAGAAGGAAAATTAATAGTACAAGGGTGCTAACCAAGCATGGCTTAAGTGTGCAGCAGGTCAGTCTCTATCAAATGACATCAGTGGTATGAGATGTGTACCTTCTAGTCCCATCCAGCATCATGGGAACAGCCTCATACTGGTGCTTAGAACGCCACTTGGGGTCTCACTGGGCACTGCTCTGGCACAGACCAGACACAATGTGGCACCCCTATGCTGATGGCTCAGAAGAGAACAAATGCCTTGGAGGGGCGGCTACCAGCTGAAGGAACTTGGGGCACTCTGCAGGATCTTAAGAGGTGCATATCCACATTGCAGCTGGAATCCAGTGCCTTGGCTCCTGACACCTGGACAGAATATAAGCTTGGAGAGACTCATGGAAAGGATTTGTTTTCTTAAGAAAAGGAGAAACCAAACAAGACAGTCTTTGTGTCACCTTAGCTGTGGCTTCAGCTCATCTTGATGGCCCACTAGAGATGTTTATCATGAGTTCTCATGAACTCACAGGCTTCCTTTGAGTTCCAACCACTTAGTCTTATTATAAAGCTGAGATGTAGTAAGAGTAAGTGACTTGGTTCAGGTACCATGGTACTCCTGCTGAAAGCTGTACCAAATACTTATAGGGGGTATTTTAGTTTGCTAAAAGCTGCTGGAAGCAATATAATAGAAATGGGGTGGCTTTTACAATGGGATTTATTAGGCTTGAAGTTTACAGTTGCAAGGCTGGAAAAAATGTCCAAATCAAGGCATCAGATGAAGGTTTCTCCCCAAAGGTTGGCTCCTGGCAATCCTGGACTCCTGCCACATGGAATGGCAGCTCTTCCAAACCCTGCTTTCTCTTGCAGGCTCACTTTCTCCCTGAGCTTAGCTGTGGGTGATCAGGCACATGGCAGGGCATGATGGTGGCATTGGCTGGCCTCTCCCCTCTCCTCTGGACCTCCTTGCCAGTTCTGCTTCAGGCTGTTCCATCTGTGGCTTTTCTCTCACACAGGTTCATTAACTTCAACTTCTGGAGGCCCCTCTCTGTCTCTGAAGCTCTTTTCTGTGTCTGAGGATTCCTCTGTTTATAAAGGGTGCCAGTAAGAGGATTAAGACCCACCCTGGGCTATGCCCTACTGGAGCAATCTAACCAAGTGGTTCTTAATGGATCTAATCTAATCAAAGGCTCAAAACAGGTTCAGTTTAAGAACATAATTTTCTCATGGCCCACAAAAGA
Organism: Dasypus novemcinctus; assembly: GCF_030445035.2. Lineage (NCBI taxonomy): Eukaryota > Metazoa > Chordata > Mammalia > Cingulata > Dasypodidae > Dasypus > Dasypus novemcinctus. Next base: position 7,798,434 of record NC_080702.1, on the reverse strand, counting down.
CTCAAACCAACCCAGGGCCCCAATCTCAGTGAAAGAGATTTCTTCTTGGGACTCTTGGGCCATTCACTCACGGAGATAGGGCATCAGCTGTACAACATGTTAACTATTGACTCCCCATGGCTGAGAAGCATAGCAACATCCACACTTTCTTCACTCCACCTTGGAAACCTTTTCTCACTGAGGTGGAGAGAAGGAGGAAAATAGCCTGTGAATACATTAAAACAGCACACTTCTAAAAAAAAGTCTTTTGTTGAAAATGCAGAGCTTATTAGGAATGCAATGGATTGGGGCACACCAAATATAAAAAAATGTATGAGTTCATAAACCTTCTTAAACTAAACAAACTGGTTCACCAACTTTTCTATAAAAAAGCATTTATTTTGCTTTTTCTGTATAAACCTTATTTCAGAGTAAACAAACAGCTAATGGGAGATATTTCTTCTTTGTATGAAAATATGAGTTAATGTAGAAGGAGTGATAGCATTAGGATTTTTTATTTGTAACTCCTAATAAAAAAATAGATCGACACAACAATCACAACATTAGAACAGATACTAAAACCATTAAGTGACAGTGGGTGGGTGTGATGGTCAAGTTAATGTGTTAACTTGTTTAGGTTATGGTGTCCAGTTGTGTGGTCAAGTGTAGGTGGTCCCTGAAGTAATGTGTGGGCTCAAGCCACATTGCTAGGGAGGACCAATGTGCTCAGAGAGGTGAGGGTGTGGCCAACCGTGTCTGTACCTGCAAGGAAGCAGAAAGGAGCTGATGTCCTGATAGGAAGGAACTCTAAGAAAACCCTCCTCAAAGAACTTCATGCCTGATAGCCCCTGCTCTGAGAACAATGACCTAGTTAACTGCTTTAAATAGAGCTTGTAGTGCCAGCTTGGGGCCTTGGCTTCACCATCAGCTAGCCCTGGCCCACCTGGTCCCCTCTAAACTTGTCTTTGTGTGTCTTTCTTAAGCTCCTGTTGCCTTCCCTCAGCTTCTCTGTTCACCCGTGCATGTCGCGGCAGTCAGGCAATAACTGGCCTGGTTATTAGCATGACGGAATTTTGTAGCTGAGTTTGCAGCTACAGCCAGTTGATTACATCAGCAGTTGATTGTATCTACAACCAACAAAGGTGATTACTCTCAGCAATGTGGGGATTCTCCTCATGCAATCAGCTAGAGACCTTAAAAGGTAAAAAAAAAAAAAAAAAAAAAAAAAAAAAAAAAAAAAATTTCAGAAACCAGAAAGAATTTCTGCCCCTACTTCCATCAGCTTCCCCAGGGAATATGGAATTATCAGCCTTCACAATCACCTTTATCAGAGTTTCCAGCTTTCAACACAATTTTTCATATTTTAGAATATCAGCTTGTATGGATGACAGGGGTATTTGCTTCTTAATCATTCTGAATAAAATAAATATTCCTAAAAGCCCTGCTTTAGGGCCTTCCATTTTCTTTTTCTCTTCAATGCCATTATACTGGTTTATGCTCCTTCTCTCCACCCATTTGGAATATCCTTTGTCTTCTCTGGCTCACCCTGCTCTCAGATCCTAGTCCTTGCCCATATATGGCTCCTCACAAAGCCTTCTTTCTTAAGGATTTCTGATTTTCTAGTTGTTGTTGACCTTGAGCCCTTCCTTGCATTTCAATTGGACATATTGTATAAATACTGCCACACACAAGATGGCCCATGCCTGCCCTCCATCTCACTGCTGTCTCCTTCTTTTGTGCAAGTACCACTTTACTTATTATTTAATCTTTCTTCCATCCAGGGTCTCTTATATTTTTCAGGTTGTTTCAGGATTTGACCTGTAATAGCAAATTCTGAATTGGCAGCAGCTCTGGACTTAGAGAGGAACTATTCACACAGATTTCAACAATGATCACTATTTACCAAGTGTAATGCCATCCAGTAATCTGGAGGAAAATTCAGAACATCAGATATCTAAAGAAACCACAGGCTCAGTCAAATTATTGTGGTGTACAGAAAATAGAGATAAACTTGTATTCATGATTAAAGCCTATTTATTAGTTGCTTATTTGTTTTACAGCTATCATTAGGTGATAATTGAACTTACCAATAAATGACAATCATATTTCATGGAGAATTATATGCATCCCTTATGCTGTTTTCAAAAGATTTACATTTAGGTTTCATTTCTGTCAGTTTCCTACACAGTCCATCTCCCATTCTGCTTATTTTCATTTATTTTACTTTAAAATAGGGAAGAGACATAAATTGACCACAGGAAAGGCACTGATTTTTTTCTCTGCTCAAGACCAAAATTGTTTACTAATACATCACCTTTTTTTTTCTTTTTTTATGGGAAAAAAAAGAAAAAGAGAAATAGGAGCAAAAAAATCCTTTCTTCTCTGCTTTCTAACAGTTGCCCAGTGACATTCTCTATTTATTACACAGTGACAGATAATAGAATTGAACGGACTTCCTTTACTCCTGTCCCCTGCCTTTATGCCATCGACTCTATCTAATCTTTTCTAGCAGGCACCCAGGCTTTGTCCACATCACATCAGAAGACACAGTGTTTCAATGTCATTCTTTATGTTCTCTCCATGATCTTCTTCCAATGTGGTCCCTGACTTCAGTTTGGGAAGAGACAGAGGTTGCCTCCTCCCAAACCAGAAATGTGTCTGGAGAATTTGAGATGGCAGATTATTCTTTGTGACTATTTAAACAAATATTGTCTATTTCTGATTCTGACTATAAATAAGAGCAAATATTTATTGGGCCCTTTTGAAGTTCCAAGTCACTGGGGCCAAGGAGTTTGCAATTGTGTTCTCATGTAATCTTCATAACAAACTGAAGAACGAGAGATGGCATAAACTACTACTTAACCCTCGCTATAGATTCTCCCCTTTATCCTTTAATAATAGTAGGAACTTAGGTGTAGTTGGACACAGGATGTCCATCTACCTAAAAACTACATTTCTTAGATTCCCTTGCAGCTAGGGTGGCCAGTGGGTTAAATTATCTTTGGCAAATGGGTGGAAGTGATACGTGAAGATTCCAGGCCATAGCTTAGAAGGTGTTCAAATAAAAGCTTGAGCAAATTTTGGTTGGATCTCAGAATTTTAGTGAATTGATTCATGAAATAGAGAAATTAATTTTTACAGGTAGAATAAACAAGTACATTGGGAGAAACATTTTATTGGTTAGCTCAGACTATGTTTCCTAAAATGGTTTGTGCAAGTGTTGCTTGGGATGGATGAAATTAGTTGGTGATAACTAATTGGCTGTATGTAAATTTGGTTTTCTGGGTGAGTCAGGCATTTATAGGAAATAGAGATTTGCTTAGGTTTTTGATCTTGCTGATGTGAGGCTTAGCATGGGTGCCTCCACGATGGGCTTCTTAGGTTTTATTTATCAAAAGAAAGTAATGTCTTTCCTTTTTTCTCTTGCTGACTAACAACCCCCCTAAAAACTTAGTGGGGTAAAACAACAACTATTTATTTTTACTCAGTTCTGCAGCTGACAATTTGGGCCAGGATCAGTTGTTTGATTCTTCTGGCAGTCACTGAACTTCTACAGTTGTGGTAATCTGGCAGCTACTTGGGGGGCTGACTGTGAGCTGGAGCCATAGGAGCAGTGGGGCTCCACATCTTTTTTCATCCGGTGGACTAGTCTCTGCTTGTTTATGCAGTGGCTAGCAGGTTCCAGGTGAGCAAGCAGAAGAGTTCAAGACCTCATGAGACAGTGATTCAGAACTCTCACAATGTCATTTTTGCTGCATTTTATTAGTTAAAGCAAATCACAAGACCGCACATATTCAAGGGGTGGGAAAATTGACTACTTTCTAGGAATTGCTGCAAGTCATGTTGTAAAGGGACATAGATACAGGGAAGGGTGGAGAACAGTGACCATTTTTGTGGTCTACCTCACTTCCTTTTCATTTATTCATTTTCCCACTGGCAAATATGTAAACATGAAACTAGAGCTTAGGCAGCATTCTTTGGACCAAAACATGGAAGTTATATATTGAAAATGGCAAAGCAACATGATAGAACGAGCCCTGTCCCTGGTACCCTAGAGGTGCTATTTCAATCCTAGACTGCTTATGAGCAGAGTTATTATCTGAGAGAAAAATAAACTTCTATCTTATTTAATTCAGTATCATTTTATTGTTTTTGCTATAGCAGTTGAACCATATACCGATTTTACAAATGATGAATTTGAGGCATAGAAAAGACAAAGTAACTTGCCCAAAGCCATCCAGCAGGTAAGTAGCAGTGGCTCCATTTGAACCCAGGACCTAGCTGATTCCAGAGCCCATGTGCTTAGCACTGTACTGCATTTGTATATTGCCACAGTATTTACTTCTCTTATCTACAAGAAATAAAATTTGAAAGGTCTGTTTTTCATCTTCAGAAGGAATTTATGACTTCTATTGAATGGGTACACCAAATTTAAGGTCTCAATCATTTGTAATTCAAAACATGTTTGACCTGTATAATTTAAACATATATACACACATACACCCTTTATTTTTTTAATCATTTTTTTTCCTTTTTTTAAAGATACATAGATCACACAAAATGGTACATTAAAAAACATAAGAGGCTCCCATAGACCCTGCACACATATCCTTTAAGCATGTAAATATTGGTGTTTTGACCAGTCAGCTTTTAGGACTTTTTATGATATTATTAATGTCAAACATAAATGGTTAACCAATCAAAACAGAAAATATACAAAAGAGCAAAACATACCAGATACTCTTATAATCTATATGTCAGTCTGAGTGTGATAAGAAAGAGGGTCTGTATTTGTCTACTCTTGGGATAGAAATAGCGGAATAAGTAGAAAATGGCATAAGTATAGCATTCAACCTTAGGCATTGTGTGGGTATATCCATAGTGACAGACAACTTAAATATGTGGACATTAAGTCATCCCTGGTTTCTATCTGTAACAGCACATTCTACTAAGCTACTTAAGTTTGAGACGACATCATTTGTTGGACTTCTCTAGAGATATGTTGAAATTGGGAATGAGTGCTGACTCTGTGTTGAAGCTCAATTTTTGTCTGTGCCACAGGTAAAGGATATTGGTGATCCAGAGAAACTGTTTACCAGTACCAGTACTTTGCTTTCTTATGTCTTGGGCCATTGTATTATTCCTTTCATTTCCAGTCCTTTCTAAACACTTAAAACTAGAAATTTCTATGTTCGAGTGAAGGTTTTTCTACGTCAAGTTATTGGGTGTGGGAGCAAGTCTCAATACTGCCTGTGTAGGAAGCTGAGACTCTTCTACAGTTTCTTTCAATCCTTTTTGTACATGATGAGCTGGAATAACCTCACTGAACTGAATTATCCTTCCATGGTATGGTTCACTGAATACCATAATATTTTAGCACAGCTTGAGTGATTTTTAATGCCAAAAACATCAGCAAGAAATATGAATGTTACAAAATATTGAAACAATGTAATAAAAAAGCCCAGGATCATAAAAACTTCACTTTACAAGGTCTCAGAGGTCAACATAGCAATACTATGGAAAATTAAAATGCTCTGTGTGAGAGCCTTTCAGGGGAAAAGACACACAGACATGCTCAGCTGTTTACTATCAAGATGCAGAAAACTGCTCTCTGAATATATTTTAGGCTGATTAACAAAGAAAAAAGTAACTGTTTTCTGGGAGTAAAAATTTATGAAGTTATTCATCTGCATGTTTCTCTATTTGGTTTTAATTACATTCTAATTAAAGGAGAATTACAGCCCGTGATAGAGAGATAACTTTTATATAAATTATGTCCTGAATCACACAAAGGAAAACAGCTTGCAGTAGAAGTGAGCTGAGGATTTGGATTTGGGCAGTTATAGTATGAAAAACCATTAACTAAGAACAGAGGCTTTGAATCTCGGAAACTTCCTTTCAGCCAAGGGCTTTTTGAGCGACCCTGCCATAGGGATATATAAGATCAATCAGAAGAGAGAAAGAAAAAATGTTGTAATATCTGTACACGGAGCTATGAAAAGCTGGTCTTCATGCATTCTGTGGTACTCAGGTGTGTGCTGGCTCCTAATTGACTGTCCACTAAAGGTTAAATCTTCCTAGCCAGTTTTCCTGAGTGATGTGTCAGCTTCAGCTGAAATCAGTGGATCCATGGAAAAATAACCCACCCTGATATGTCTAATAAGAATATGTTGGAGTCGGGACAAGATCCTGCCCGAGTGAACTGTTTTGGGAACCCACAGAGCAGGAGGCTTCAAGGCATTGGTCTGGAGAGAGCTGGACAAAGAGATAAACTGTTCAAGGAAAACGCGTGAGTTTCTTGCCCTTGAGGTTGGAAACTGCAGGACAGCTAAGCCCTACCTCAAGGCAAAAAGCCAGGGAGAGCCCCTACCCAGCTGGAGGAAGAGTTCTCTGAAAGTGGGAGGGTTCTGGTGGAGGGCGGAGAGGAGTTTTCTTTCTGTGGATTTGGTTGCCTGGACCCCCTTGGGCTTTGAGGAGCATACCAGCTGGCTTGAGGTGGCACCAGGAGGAGGAGAGAGGCAAAGCTGCTGAGGCACCTAACTGCCCTGGGATAGGGAAACTTGGCCTGCGAAAAGGTAGTCAGGCAATTGACTAGTCCTGTGCTGAAAACTAAAAATTTCTACTCCCCTAAGGGAGGTGGGCAGTAGGAAGTGCTTAATAAGCTTCCAATAGTCTAGTTAGGGTCCCCTGAGAGGAGGAGGTGGTCTGGAAGATGGTTGGCAGTCATTTCTTTCTGCAGTGGGTTAAGGCACCAAGGTCCCATTTGAATTTTAGGTATCTTGCTTCATAATACTGCAGTCTCAGTTAGGTCCATTATTTTATTTGCTTCATTTTTAAAAGTTTATCAAAGAGTTTGAAATATCTGGCCAATTGATACATATTTTTTTGGAATGGAGAATTTTTATTATGGCATAATAACTGGAGTTATTAACAACTGGGCCCTTACACTATGGCCCTACTCAGGCATTGACCAGGGATTGCCCAGAAAAGAATACAATTTCCTCCCAAAAGCTGAGACAGACCCTGAAGGAGCTAACAGCTGAAGAATGCCATACTCTTGGCAGCTGGGCAGCAAGTGCTTTCCTGAAGGGAGTTCTGCGCAGGCACATCCATGCCTTCCTCAATGGTTATTATGTGGGGTGCTGGTCAAAAATGATTCTGAGGAAGTGTTGGTATTCAGTGGGCAAAGGCAAACAGAGATGTCATAATTGATTTAGTCTTTGTTCAAGGATGTTGAGCAAGGAGGAGAGGCCAGCTTACCAGGAAATTATACCACTAAAATAGATTGTCTCAAAAATCTCCAGCTCTGACAAATTTAGTTCTTTGCTTCCTTCTTCAGCAGTTCTCTCAGACCCAAGCTGACAGGATGTCCTGAGCCTAAGGCTTGCTGCTCCCTTCAACATAAAACTGTCTATGCTATCTCCTGAGAGGGAGAAAAGTATTCAAATATCAGGAAGCTCCAGACTCATGGAATCATAGCTAACTGTTCAAAGTCCCACCCTCAGTTTTGGCTCATGTGTCCTTCTCATAACCTTGTCCAAGGCCAGGAGTTTCTCAGCCACCTTCAGAAGGTCAGTCCCAGGTCTTTAAAACAACAGTTGCTTTTCTGAGTGTGTAACCAATTCCTGGGTTCCCTGAGAGTGTTCTGGAGTTCAGAAGTCCAACATAAGTCTCACTGGACTAAAATCAAGGTATGACAGGTTTGTATTGCTTTGGATGCTCCAGAGGAGAATCCATCCCTTACCGTTTCCAGCTCTTGGATGCTACTTTCATTCCTTGGTTTGTGGGACCCTTTCACAACTGATGTCACTTTGACCTCTGCTTCCATCATTGCAACTGCTTCTCTTTCTCTGCTTCCATCATCATGTAACCCTCTCTGACACTGACCCTCCTTCTTCTTACCAAGGCCCTTGTGATTACATTGGACCCACTAGCATGATTCAGACTAATAATCAGATCTTAAAATCCTATATTTAATCACATCTGCAAAGTCCCTTTTGCCACATATGGTAACATGACAGGTTCCAGGCACTAGGATGTGGACATCATTGGAGATATAATTGAGCCAAAATACAGTGACCCTGCAGCTGCAGAGGTAACTTCCATCTTGATTCTCTAAGGTTGCTTGTTGTAGTCTCATGGGACAGAAATAATGTCTCTTCCTGGGCACATAAGAAAAGCATGTTCCTTGACTTCTTTGCAATTAGGTAGAGCAAATGAAGGATTCACGCGAAAGGGATGTATTCAGAAGGAAGTTGAGTCTCTGCTTCTCCAGGTGTGGGCTATGAGACAGCAGCACCACTATTACCTCAGGGCTTGCTAGAAATGCATATCCCAAGCTCAATCTCCAACCTCCTCAATCAGAATCCTCATTAACGATTCCAGGTGATGCACGTTAAAGTAGAAGAAGCACTGATGTAAGTCACTTTCAACCATGGCACTTAAAATATGGTGCAAAATCCAGTCCTCCGTCTCTTTCTCTACTGCAATGACCTTAGAGGCCAAGAGTTCTAGAAGTAGAAAACATATTTTTTGTCACCTTAGATTAAGCAAATATTTCTTATTTATGACATCAAAAGTACAATCCATAAAAGAAAAAACCCCAAAACTTTGGCCTTTATCAAAATTTAAAATTTCTGCTCTTTGAAAGATAGCATTAGGACAATGAAAAGTTACTGGTTGAGGGAAGATTTTTGCAGAACATGACTGTATTCAAATATAAAAAATACTTTCAAAGCACAAATTTAAAAAATACTCCATCTAAAAATATGGGAAAAGGTTTTGAGTGGATACTTCACCAAAGAAGATATATGGATGGCAAAAAGGACATGAGAATATGTTCAACATCATGTGTCATTAGGAAATTAAAATTAAAATTACAATGTGATACTCCATACCTATTACTAACAATGAAATCTGGAAAAGTCCACTGCTGGTTGGAATGAAGAGCAATTGGAATTCTCATACTTTGCTGGAGGGACTGTTAAATGCTACAACCAAACTGAAAAACAGTTTATCAGTTACAAATATAGTTAAAAATATACTTACTGTATCACCCATCAATTTCATTGCAAAATATTTACCTAAGAGAAAACTGATGTTCACAAGCAAACTTTTATATAATGTATACAGTGGCTTCATAAATAATTGGCAAAACCTGGAAACAACCCAATGCTTTTAAACTAGTGAATAAATAAACAAACTGTTGTGCATGCATACAATGGAATAAAACAGCAATAAAACAGAAGGAACTGTTGAAGCTTCTAATAATATGGATGAATCGCACATGCATTAAACCAAATCAAAGTAGCCAGATTCAAAAGACTACAAACTGATTCCAAATACGTTACACTCTGGGAAATGCATAACACAGAGACAAAAAGTGGATCAGTTGCTGCCATTGGATTGAGTTAATCACAAAATGGCATGAAGAAATTTTGGGGGCTGATGGACCCATACTATATTTTGATCATTTTGGTAATTACACATTTGAGTGATAGTAACATACTGTATTTTTTAAAAAATTTTATTTATTTCTCCCCACCCCCTCATTGTTTGCACTTCTGAGTCTGTTTGCTGTTTCTTTAGAAAGGCAACGGGAACTGAACCTGGACCTCCAATGGAGGAAGGAGGTACCTAATCACTTGAGCCACCTCCATTCCCTGCTTTGTTGTATCTCTCATTATGTTCTTTCTTCTTGTGTCTCTTGTTGCATCATCTTGTTGAGTCAGCCTGGTGTGCCTGTCTGTTGCACCAGCTCTCTTTCTTCTTTAGGAGGCACTGGGAACCAAACCAGGGACCTCCCGTGTGGTAGGAGGGAGCTCAATCGCTTGAGCCACATCTGTTTTCCTGTACTGTATTTTAATTATATTCATAAGTGTATGTGTTTGTCAAACCCATAGAATCTTACACTAAAAAGGGTCATTTTACTACATTTAAAGTATAGCTCAATAAACAGTACATTAAACCAACTTAGGGAATTTGTTGAATCTATCATTAGAGTCATTCGTTATGATAATAAATAAAGACTTGAGTGTATTATAATTTGTATCTTACCAGGTCATTAGTATATATAGATCATACTCATCGAATACCTTATTCTGTGCCAAATATATTTTTGCTTTTATATGCTGTTTGGGTTGGAGTGTTGGGGACAAGGTGTTGAGGCAATGGGGTTAGGAGAATAAAATAGCAAATCTGACACTCACTTATATTTTCCCCTGTATTGCTACATTGCATATATACATAAATAGCTTGGGTAGCCATTTTAATTCTTAGAAACAACTATTTAACTTCTATCCATACTCATGTAACCATGGACACAGAAATATACACACACAGTGAAGGCTTGCCTTCCTCTTCAATATCACCTCCTATCACCACCCCCCCCCCAATCTTCTATCAATAATGAGTAACTGAACAATTCCCTAAAGGGCTATGCATTCCATGCCACCCTTTCTTTTTACTCACCTGAGATCTTCCTGGATTGTTCTTGCTCCACTTATCTGACTGGTGAACTCCTCCTTATTTCTTTACATTTTGAGAACTAAATTAAGCTTTATATTCTCACTGAAGCTTCCTGCTCCCTCAAGGCAGTCACCAATCAACTTTGTTCTGAATTACTGTTTCCTCCATTCTGTCACTTCTGATGCCTTCATGGGATTGATTACAGTTATGTTTATTTTACACAATAAATAAATATCAAATTACTAAACAAAACTCCTTGTTTTAGAAATTTTCTATCCCCTTATCTCCCTGTATAGTGTATAACATATAGTGCGTTCTCAGCATATTTTCACTGAGTGAACTAATGGAAAAAATACACTTTCTTGAAAAATAGCAATATGGCTGCCAATTGTATTACACATTAATTTTTTTTCCTTTTTTCTTTTTGGTTTCTTCTTAATTGACTTGTAAATATAGGTACTCCTATTCCTTCACATGTAAAAGGGTAAAGGTTATAATTTCTTCAAAATGTATTCTTTAATTTTAAAGACTATCTACTCATTGCATAAAATAAAAAACTAAACAGAAAAGTAAAATGATCATTTTAAATGGGTTTAGGCTACTGATCCATTTCTATTTCTGGAACACAAAATTTGCTTTACTTTAGGATAATAGGGGTAAAACATTTTGATCAGAAGTGTTCCCATTATGATCAGCCTTTTGGAAAGTGTAAGCAATCAATTGGCCTCTTCATTCATTAGCATTTAAAGAGCAGACTCTGGATGAAGCTAGAGATATGATTATTGACAGTCCCATGAGAAACACAGAATTTATTAATCATAGTCATATGATTACTTTATGCTCATGAACAGAAAGGATTGCAGCATCTATTTTTGATGTGTGGGCAAGGCTCGTGAGTATACAAAGGTTGACAGTCTTTGACTGGTGGTCATTACTAATTTAATAAGCAGTCTTCAAAGTTCTTGCAGATACAAAGGAATCTGAAGTTACATGTGTAATGTAACTTAGCATGAGCAAAATACTTAATCCATTCACTATGACACTTAGTGGACAGTTATTTAAATTTTATGGTGCAAATTAAAATTTAAGTTTAAAATACAAGATCAAAAGAATTTTTCCTTTTCCCTCAGTGCTATTAAGAACCACCTTTTTTAGTAGAGGGGTTCAATGTCCAATGTCATGTCCTTTCTCTCTGGAGAGCCAGATTAGAGCTAATCAAAAGTGACTAGAGAAACATATCTCTCTGTATTTTTCTTCAAGTGGGAAGTTTTTTTATAACCTCTTTGTATATAATGTAACTGTAGTCACAGAGTAGAAAATACAAATCAAATATGACTGTGGCAAATTTTGGAGAAGCAAGTGTGGTGTGAGACAAGGCAAAATTTACATTGATGATACTCTTAGCACTCTGAAAAAGCATACCCTTTAAGGACAACAAACACCTGAAACCTGAGCAAATACAGAAACACAATTTCACCTCTAACTTGACTACTTGTGATTTTAAAAAGGCATCAATTACCATATGACCCAGCAATCCCACATCTTGGTATATACTGAAAAGAACTGAAAGCAGAGCCTGGAACACATCTTTGTAGACCAATGTTCATAGCAGTATTATTCACAATAGCTGCAAGGTGGAAGCAATCCTAGTATCCATCAATAAATGAATGGGTAAACAAAATGAAATATTAGTCAACCATAAAAGAAGTTGTGATATGTGCTACAACATGGATGAATCTTGAAGTTATCAGGCTGAGTGAAATAAGCCAGGAACCAAATGACAAATATTATAATGATCTCACTTATATGAAATATCTAGAATAAACAAATTTCTGAGAGAAAGATAGGAGATTACAAGTTACCAGAGTCCAGGGGTGGGGAGGTGAGGGGTACCTTATTGCCTAATGAGAGCAGTATTTGTTTGAAGTGATGAAAAAGAGTAATAGATATTGGCAATGGCAGCACAAGAGTGGTAATGTAATTAACAACACTGAATTGAAAGTGTTAAATGGGAAATGTTCTGGATGTCATTTTAGGTGAGAAAAGAACTGGTACAAAGGAAAGCATTCTAGATAGTAGAGAGTTGAGAAATGATGGCCCAGAAGGAATTGTTGAAAGAATTTAAGACATTTAACCTTAAGAGAAAACCTAGAAGGGTAAGAATCTTGGATTGCAAACTCAAAGGCATAAAGACTGAAATAGTCCAGATGGGCAGACCTTAAAAAAACAGGTAAATTGTTGCCATGTGGACCCAGTATTTCTGGATCTTCAGATTTTATAAGAGGAGGCAGAAAGCAAGGTTTTCATGTGAACTTCTTAATTTTTAAAAAATAAACCTCTGTCATCTATTTTTTTTAAAGATTTATTTTATTTCTCCCCACTCCCTTGTTGTTTCTCCCTTGCTGTGTCTGTTTGTCTTCCTTGTTTCTTTAGGAAGCACTGGGAACTGAACTCAGGACCTCTGATGTAGGAGGGAGGTGACTAATCACTTGAACCACCTCCACTCCCTGCTTTGTTGTGTCTCTCATGCTGTTTTTCCTCCCCACATCTCTTGTTACATCATCTCATTGTGCCAGTTTGCCACACCTGCCTGTCACATGACCTAGTTGTCTTCTTTAGGAGACACAAGGAACTTCTGCTCCTTGCTTTTGTTGTGTCTCTCAGAATGCTTTTTTCCTTCTTCTTGTGTCTCTTTTTGTGTCAGCTTGCTGCACGTGCCTGTTGTGACAGCTTGCTATCTTCTTGAGGAGGCACTGGGATCCAAACCAGTGACCTCCCATGTGGCAGGTGGGAGCCCAGTCACCTGAGCCACATCTGTTTCCCTTCTCCTTATTATTAATTGTCAATGTTCTCTCTTTTAAAAAAAATCACTTGGTGGTCCAAGGTATATCTGCAGATCTTGTATGGATATTGTGTGTCTATTGGTTTATGCTAGTAATCAGAAAACTATGGCTTACGTGTCAAATCAAGCCTGCCACCTATTTTTGTATGGCCTGATAGCTAAAGATAATTTCTATATTTTATTACTGGTTGACAAAAGCAAAAGAATATTAATATTCCATGGCACATGCAAATTATATGAAATTTAAATTTCAGTGTAGAACATGTCCATGCTTATTCATTTGCATATTGTCTATGGCTGTTTTGATCATACAAAAGCAAATTAAGTAGTTGCAACTTAGACTGTATGTGACTTTCTCATCAGACTCAGCACATTACAACTTGCAGTGACAGTTACAATTTGACACCATTTCAAAACACATATTATCATACTACAATGTTTTATTTTATTTTTAAAATTATCAATGCATATCCACCATTTCAAAACAATTAAAGAAGAGAAAAGTAGGCTTTGTATGTGTGGTAGACTGAATACCCCAAAGGTGTCCATATCCTAATCCCTGAAACCTGGGAAATTATTACCAAATTTTTTGGCAAAAGGGACTTTGCAGTTATGCCTAAATTAAGGATCTTTTTTTTTTTTTTTTTTTAATTTTTTTATTTTTTATTGACTTTGTAATAATATTACATTAAAAATATATATGTGAGGTCCCATTCAACCCCACCCCCCCACCCCCCCTCTCCCCCCCCCCAACAACACTCGTTCCCATCATCATGACACATCCATTGGATTTGGTAAGTACATCTTTGGGCACCTCTGCACCTCATATACATTGGTTCACATCATGGCCCATACTCTCCTCTATTCCATCATGTAGGCCCTGTGAGGATTTACAATGTCCGGTGATTACCTCTGAAGCACCATCCAGGGCAGCTCCATGTCCCGAAGACGCCTCCACCTCTCATCTCTTCCTGCCTTTCCCCATACCCTTTGTCCATTATGTCCACTTTTCCCAATCCAATGCCACCTCTTCTATGCGGACACTGGATTGGTTGTGTCCATTGCACCTTTATGTCAAGAGGAGGCTCAGATTCCACCTGGATGCTAGATGCAATCCTCCCATTTTCAGTTGTAATCACTCTAGGCTCCATGGTGTGGTGGTTGTCCTTCTTCACCTCCATCTTAGCTGAGTGTGGTAAGTCCAATAAATCAGATTGTAGGTGCTGGAGTCTGTTGAGGCTCAGGATCTGGCTATCACATTGTCAGTCCAGAGATTCAAATCCCCTAAATATATCTTAAACCCCAACATTAACTGCACCTCCAGCACATTAGCATGAAAGTCTTATGAAGGGAGATCCCATCTGAGTCCAGATTCATCACACATAAACACCATTTCCAAAGAGGGGCCATCTGCCCTGGTAGTTAACCCCATCGGCCATGACCATAACTCCCATGGGTCTCTTTAGCCCTCAAAGGAACCAATATCTGGGGGTTGTATCTGCTTTATCTGTCTCTCTGACTCTGCTCAGTTGTGCATGAGGGCAAACCTTCTGCCAGCCTCCAGACTCTTTTTTAGAAACTCGTAGCCATATAAACTCATTTCTCCTTTCCATTTCCCCCTTACTTTAGGTCAAACAGCATTTTAAAGTCATGGTATTTTATGTAGACATGGATATTCTGCTGATCCGCATTGAACCTTCCGTATAAGGTCATTTTCCAGTTGCATCATCAGTTGGTAGTTGATAGTGGTCCCTCGTTGCCAGGGAGGCTCATCCCCGGGTGTCATGTCCCACGCTGGGGGGAAGGCATTGCATTTACATGCTGAGTTTGGCTTCGAGACTGGCCACTAAATTAAGGATCTTGAGATGTGGAGAAAATCCTGGGTTATCCTAGTGGCTTCAGTGTAATCACAAAGCTCCTTCTAAGAAGGATGCTGGAAAGTCAGATGTAGAGAGAAGGCGATGTAATGAGAGAAGCAGAGATTGCAAAGATGCAGGGAACTGCCAAGGAATGCCAGCAGCCTCTAGAAGCTGGAAGAGGCAAGGAATAGATTAATCCCTGGAGACTCCAGAAGGAACTGCCCAGTTGACACCTTGATTTTAGCCCCATAAGACTCCTTTCAGACTTTGAACCTCCAGCACTATAAGAGAATAAATTTGTGTTGTTTTAAGCCACTAAACTCATGGTAATTTGTTACATTAGCAATAGAAAGCTAATATGGAATGTCACACATTTAATGAACAATGGGATGTGAATTATTTTATTATTAAATCCACATCATTGTGTTTATGATGCAGTGACAGTATGGATGTGATAAAAGAATATGTCATATATGGACATTGCCAGAATGAACACTCATCAAAATATACCAACACACAGGAAAATATTGATCAGGAAAATTTGAAAGTTTTTTTTCTTTAATCTCATTTCAACAGAAATTCTTCACAAAAATAAAAAATGGACACACAACCAAAGTAAACTTTCAGATGGCTCATTTATTAAATAAGCAAGAAAAGCCAGTGATTTATGATAAACTAATTGGATCATGTTTGATTGAATACTTATGTGAAGAGTTGAGGACATTTGTAACAACAATTGCAAATTAAAATAAAGACAAACAACTTTGAGAGCATTTCCTTGGGTGAGTTGACAGATGCAACCTATACTGCTCAGTTGTTTGTTTAAGGGTCAATTGACTATGAGGTGCAGAGGTGCCCAAAGATGTACTTACCAAATCCAATGGATGTGTCATGATGATGGGAATGAGTGTTGCTGGGGGGGTGGGGTTGAATGGGACTTCACATATATATTTTTAATGTAATATTATTACAAAGTCAATAAATAAAAAAAAAATAAAAATAAAAATAAAAAAAAAATAAAAATAAAGGGTTTGAAGTATGTCAAGAATTAGCCCTATAAATACTCTCTGTGGAACATTTACAGGCAAGAATATTTTCAAAGAATTTAAGAAAACACTAATTCAGTACTACCTGAAGTGGAATCTGCTAAGACCTGTAATAAGTAAAAGTAGTAAAAATACAGGTCGAGCAGCAATCGATTTGGTCAGACAAATTTACAATGCTTGTGAAAATGTAAAATGTATAAAGCCTATGGTTATTCATTATATTATTTATTGGCAGGTAGCTTACATAAAACATTTGAATCTGTAATGTGTTCTTGAACTGGTAGTGTCAGAGGTGAACTTCATTTACTCTTGTGAAATAATCATGATTTTTTCCTGAATTTTTATAAGCAGTAGAAACTGAATGTCCTGATTTGCCCTACCACACAGAAGTGTTATGGCTTCCCAATGATAAGGTTTATTTAGATTGAGTTCAGTACTGAGATTGAATTTTTTCTGAATGAGAACCATCTTCAGCCATTATTATGAAACACTGCATGTTTTTTTAAATTAGCTTTTGCTATAGGTTTGATAATATTTCTTTGTGAATTAAACCTAAATTTACAAGGCAAAACAGTGCTTTTGTGTGAAATTATCCTCTGGTAAAGTCGTTTTGAAAACAACTAACACTGCTTGAATCACAAGTAATGTTGAACTGCTTTCTATACTTCCTAGACTCTTAAAAGTTAAAATAAGAAGTGAGAAATCCAATCTCTCACAAAAATTTGTCTATATTTTCCAAGCTCATACTACAGTCCTGAAGCATATTTCAGATCTCAATACAAGTGCTTCCACCTAATCTTCAACTGGAGGTGACTAATCTGCATGGCAAAGACGTACTAAAAAACAAATATCAATAAAAGAATCTAATAGACTTCCAAATGACATAGATACTGAGTTAAAACCAAATGCTTATGACCTGGTATCAGTACTTAGCAGTGCCTGTCTGTCTTAAAAGACATTTTCAAAGATACAATACATAAAATCACATTACAAATCAGCATTAACAGATTAACAGTTGCAATTGATTTGGATAATAAGGATTTCTAACTTTTAATCCAATTAAGTGAAATCTAATCTTCCAAAGAGAAAATAATCCCTTTCTCCTTAGTAGACTTGTATTAAAAATAAATATTATTATAATTTCATTTTTTTCAGTAAAAATTTTTGGGATTTGTTTTCCTTTTTGTTATACAACTTTCCTACATTTTGCCTCTTAGTTCACAAATATTGAGCAAAATAGTTATTATCTGGCTCTTTACAGAAAATCTATTGACACTTGCTCTAGTTGGTTTTTTCCAACACCTGACTTGAACTGCCTATGTCTGTCTTGATTCGTGTGGATGGAAAGTATGTGCAGGAGTGAGGGGAGCTCCCAAAGTACAAATTGAGGATGTTTCTGGAAGCAGAAAATCTTCTGGTAGGCAAACAAAAATGAACAGTCACCCACTGTATACCTGAAGTTCATCTACCTTCAAACCAGCCTCAGAGTAATTATTTCCCTTCCAGAGGAGCCCTTCTATAGAATCACTGATCAGCCCTCGACACTCATAAGTGGCCAACCCCAAGCAGTAGAGAGCCAATAGGCATTTGAAACTTTAAATCAGAGGAAGATAAGGTAAAGTACACCACCAGTCTAAGTACACACCCAGGCCTTTGAAGTATTCCTGAAGCCTCACCACTGGTACCTCCTCAGGTGTTAGGACTGTCTTGCACCACTTCTCTGATTGCCAATTTCCTATTGATTATCTCTGGCATCCAGAGCCTCATCTCCACAGGCCCCTGGCAAACTGGAATAGGCAGAGAATTAGCACTACTGGGAATTACCTTCTGCAGACTATCCCTCCAGTAGCATGACTCTGATACACATGGGTCACACTGACCCCCAGATCCCCAGTCAATCCCCAGATCCAGAAGAATGACTTGTTAACATGTACTTCATAGCTACCTCCCATTCTCTGTCTCACTTTCCTGATCATCTTTTCCTTCCTGGGATCACTTACTTCTGAACTCTTCTCTCAGGGTCTACAACCTAGAAGTCAGGGTTGTAAATATTTCCTGTGAAATACCTATCTTGTACCAAAGCATTAAACATAAGACTGGGAGAGTTTGCATAATCTCTTGGCCCAGAAGTCCACTTTTAGCATGATTTCAATTAAAATTAAAAACAATATGCACTTATATAATTGGAAGATATAAATAGTATGAAGGGAAAAATATTAAAACTGAAAACCCACACACTCATCTCTTCACAGATAAGGCTATTAATTATCTTATGATTCTTCTTACAGAAAGAATAAATGGAGAGAGAGAAAAAACAAACAACAAAAAGAAAAAAAAAAAAGAGAGAAGTATCATTAGTTTTTGAGGAAAGCCAGCTACTAAATGGAACGAAATATGTTTCTTAAAACTTGTACCAGAAAGATAGTTTGATTTTTTAATATCTTCCAATAAGATAACCTGTAATTTTACAGGTATATTTAAATGACAGTGTGGTACTGGTTACTAATTGTGCTCAGTTAAGAGGAAAAATACAATAAAATCTTTGCTAATTGAGAATGGTGATTGGCACTGAAAGTCTTGCCATATCTTTGAAGAGAATATTTTTATCTCCAGGGTAGCCAACATTTTACAAATGAGTCTATTAAAACTCATGTATATGAGTTTACCAGCCAATATTTTCAAAGCTTATTGAGCCATGCTTTTAAAAGCTATACATTGTTCCTTTGATTTTTAAAATTTCCTTTTTTTACCTTTCTCTTTGATTTTAGTGATACTACTTTTATGGAAGGAATGAAGTAAAGAACTAATGTTTCCTATAAATAGGTTCAGCAGCTTTTCAAGTGGCAAATTAATGGGCAGTAACAGTTCATACACAAAAAAGCCCACACAGTATTTTTAGAAGAGAGGTGGTCACCCAGGAAAGGAGGAGACACAGCACTTCTCATAGGAGCTTCCATTGGTGTTTAGAGCCTTGAATTATGCACAGCAACTCCAGGTGATTTATTCTCACAACAGAATCTGCTAGACCTGGAAAGTTTAGTTAATACCATGCTACAGTCTTTTTGATTTGATATTTTTATAATCCCTTCAGAAAAATGCACATGCACACACATGCAACTAAGCATTTCCATTAATGGAAATACATAGAAATACTGAGTTTCCTTGTATAAATTCCAGGTCATCAGGTCTATATTATCACTTGTGGGAGAAACAGAGGACAGTGCCCAGTTACTCCTGGACAAACGTCTCAGATTCCCATTTCCCTTCATTCTGGAAATCCATCTCTTTGGCTACCCACTTGTCTTATCAGATTATGTTGACTGCAGCTTTCTTCCCAATTATCTGGAAAACCTCCTGTATTGATTTGCATGCCCCAAATTCCCATTGGCATTTAGATCAATTTCTAGATTCTACTCTGTTTCCTTTAATTTTGTCTCTATCCTGGTATTATACCAAACTGATTTAACTGTGGTTGCTTTCTACTATGTTTCTCTCTCAGATGGGCTAGTTTTCTCTCCTAATCCTTATTTTTCATGTATCTTCTTCATATATTATTTTCCTACTTAAACTGGTCTGGGTGCTCTGGGTCAAGTCTGACAGGAGAAAATCAGAGTTATTTCCATGGTTTGTAATCTTAATAATGAAGCTGTCATTATTACAGCTATGCTATATGCCTGCTGAAATGGGAGATAAATATCTATGTATGCATGTGTGAGTGAATATAGCTATTTAATATTCATTGTTTTAAGAATTATTGAGAGGCCAATAGTATTTTGGTTAAAACTTAAAAAGTAGAAGTCAAAAATCAGAAATCTTTTCACAAAATAAGTAACATAGGTTAAATACTTTTTTAAAAAGTTAATATTTCCTTTATAATACTTCAGATTCTCCTCAGCTGGTCTCAAAATCCAGTGGGTTTAGGACAGGTTGGGGTCAAGACTTTCAAGAGCTTCTGGGAGAAATTTTGGGGAGGATATAGGGGCCTGGAAGACAGGGACCAGCAAGGTGGGTGCTATGGGCTGAGAGGAGCTATCAGAGAGGCTTTCGGGCAGAATGCCCATAAAATGATTTTGCTGCACAAAAATTACTAGGTCTGACTAATTAAATTATTTGGCATGGGGGGGGGGTCCTAGCATCTCTCTCAAACTTGTTGGGTGCCCTTTTAGTATCTGAAATAACATCTACATTGCCAACTCATGAGTTTATGTGGGTTTGTTTGTGTGTGTTTAATCAAAATGGAATAGTTTGGGTAAACTTGAAAGATAGCATAATTTTATACCTGGGTTCATACAAGCAAGCAGAAAGGTGGCAAAGCTGGAGTTGAGGGCAGAGAAATACCGAAAGTGTAACGTACTAAGAATTTGCAAAAAAAATTATTGAGAAAGCATCAAACACTCTGGGCTATGGGTTTGATGGCATCAAAGCTGAAAGCACCAAGGAATAAAGCAGGAACAGTTCCTATCTGATGATATTGTACTGAGGTATACATATGCTATTCTGTAACTGTGCAGTTGGCTGTACTGTGGGGTCTTTAAGGTGGGGGAGGGGCCCTGGCCCCTCCCTCTGCCCCTCCCCCACCCTCTCTGATTGTTCTGGGGCTCTGTGATGTGGGCCTGTATCTCCAGGCAGCGCAGGCTCAGCTCTCAGTACTCAGTGCTGCCTGAGGCAGCTGTGTGCTGGGAAGACGGAGACAGATTTCTACTTCCCGAGAAGCCACAGTGCCCCATGGATGAGCACAAGTACTTCCGCATGGATGCTTGTATGCAATGTGTTCTTACTGTGTGGGTTATTGCTCTTCCTATTTCTGTTCGTAATCCAGATGAATCTATTTGAGGAAGATGGAGACAGAGATGAGGTAAGGGAATCCCAGATCCAATCCCCATCATAGATGGACTCTTGCTTTCTCTGCTCCTTCCACTTCACTAAATCATTTATGTTTCCACAGAGATGGACCCTCTAAGGAAAGATGAAACCTTTCTTTAGGGAAACAGGGTGAGGCAGCAGAGAGGCTTCTATCCACACTCTTGTCTCCTTGGGGGTGGCAGAGGACACCAGGGTAAATTTCAAGTGCTGTGACTCAGGGTCCCTGGGCTGGGTTATTAAAAGAATATAGGAAATATTTGGGGGAGAAATGTCTCTTAATGTCAGCATCAAACAGCCGCTATGATAATTATTCATCATTCTCCTTCCCAAGTCTGGTGTCTCTGGGTGAAGCTGACCCGAAGAGTGAGACTGAGCCTTGGAAGGCCTCTGGTCAGATGCTAAGCACAAGCTCTGGCCTTGGAGCAGAATCTTACAAGGCCCCCCAGGCACCTAAAGATTGGAGATTACACTCTCCTCATCACAGAGCACTGACTGCAGTATCAGTAGAGGATCATGTGCATAAAGTACTTTGAGATGTTCAAAGAAGGAAAAGGAGAAAACATTTTATTCTCTTTAAAAGAATAAAAAGAAAAGAACACAGTTCTTTGCATTCTAGGTAGAAAGTCATATAGTTTATGAAAAATGAAGGTCTGCAGTTTGCCTAAGAAATGACAGTAAGAACTGGGTCCCAGGCCCTCATTCTTTCTGGGTCAATTCAGAGTCAAGAGGGATGTCCTTAGCTGGGCCCACAATCTCAGGATATCCCTCTCTCCCCCAAGTCCACCATCCCATGAATCCCATGAATCACTCGCCTGCCATGCTCCACCACCCGCTCTTCCATTCCAATACCACATATGCATCTTATACTGACTCAGTCTGACTTGCCTCCTTTTCTATTGAATACTGGCCCAGAGAGCTCAACTCCACATTGTCCCTTTGGATTAAAGCCTTCTGTTCTAACAATATCAGGCCTCAGGACTCAGGCTTGCTCATTTCAGCCTTCTCCTGGAGGCAGTTACATGACAAGAGCTTGTCTTTTCCACATTCCCACACTGTGCTCCATAAAGTGTGTCTTTCTCTTCATCTTTCACAGGCCTCATCCTGGGCATACCACGAATGCTGTCATAAGGCATCAAGTGGCTTCTTTGGCCTTCACCATTTTCTTCAGGAGCCCCTTGATAGAACAAGGATAGTGGTTGTCCAGGTGGTGTTGGAGAAAGGAAAGGAGGAAGAAGTATTTCCAAGAAAATACAGATGGAAATGTGGACTCAATTCTGAAAAAACTGTAGTTTTACCTGATATTGATGGGGACTTCCCAGGGCCCCCTCCCTTCCTGAGCACTGGCGATCAACCAGGGCAGTTGTATGAGGAAACCATCAAGGCTGGGGAGACCATTGTCTCCAGACCCAAATCAGGAGATTCCCCATGGGCTAGTGATTTTGCAGATTCCCAAATTATCGAACAATTGTTCAATATAAGGAATATATCACCTGATGAATGCCCAACAATACTGAACCTAATGGGGGAGCAGGACGTAGGGAAATCACCTCTGCAAGTTTATCCTGATAGTGAGCCAACGCTCCAACTGGAGGGAGAGCCACAGAGCCAGTCTCCTCCTGGCTGTGCTGCTTAAGGGTTCCCCAATTTACCTAGTTTGTCTTCTGAGGACTATGAGACCTGGTTCCCAAATATGTGTAGAGGAAACATGGCCAATTCCCAGGGCCTCTATATCCACCTAGAGAACAGAGGGAGCAACATGCACCTGCAGGAACAAAGGGATTCTAAGGTTAAGACCTCTTGCATGGTCAAAGATGCCAGTTTAAATACAGGAAAAGAGGACCCCGGGGATTTCCCATTGGGAGAATACCCAGAAAGAGAGTCAGGGTCAGGGCCCTCCCTTGGAATAGAGATGATGGACGACCCTTCTCAGGATGGGGGATCAACAGAGAGTGTGATGCCCCAGTTCTTGCCCCAAAAGGGACAGGGACCTCAAGAAAGCAAACATCGGAAGAGGCTTAGCCGTATGCTATGGTGGATTTGTCTAGGGAGAAAAAGAAATAGCCACCAAGCTGCATTGAAATCAACTAGGTCAGTGTTAGTCTCCCAGCAACTGCGTCCAAGCCGTACTTCTACCATTCCACCCATGGAATTGATGACTCCCATCAGGGCCCACCAGCATGTACCAAGAGTGCAAGGTCCCCGAGACCGCCGTCACCACTTCCCCCTGCTATGCTTTATGTCCTGTGTCTCCCCCACCGAATCATAAATCTTCTTCCCCAAACCCAGCCCCATTCCACATTTTCTGTTCTAAATTTTTAAAAAATTCTTTAAAGATATATTTCTTTGTTCAAATAAGGGTGTTGTGTCTGTCTCTGCCACATTTGGGTTGAGGTTTAGAGTATTCCAATAGCTTGAGCTTAAATAAAGTGGTAGTTTTAACACCTATTAGGTGCCTGTTTTGGCCTCTAAAAGAAGCCCTTGTTCATAGAGGGAATTTAATACTGACATTGCACATCCACTGCCACCAGGCAGCTCATTTTCATGTGCTCAGATATCTTACATTTAAAATATGTTTTCCTTACCTTTTCATTTTAAAAATTTCAAAAAGCATCCATTAAAATTTCTATGAATCTATAAAGTTCATAGAGATCCAATCCCAGTCCTGCCTCAGGAAGGTCCTCCCTATCCTCCCTTTCTTGAGAAGGATGGGATGGATGGGGATACACAGGTTTACTAGAAACAGAAATTGCCATCCAGGAAGATGGGAGACCTGCAGCATCACATATCTCCAATGTGAGAAGGGGAAGTCTGGGGCTGCCTCAGTGCTGAGATCAGAAGGTGGAAGTAATCTATGTCTATCAATTTATTGTGAGAAAAGAAGACACCTTCACCGAAGTCTCCTTTCTTTACTGATTAAAATGGGGGAGATGGCCCTGCTTTCCATTTTTTTTTGTTTAGCCTTAATGAATTGGAAAACATTCTACCACTTGTAATTCTTCTACCCCTGAACACACTCTAGAGCTATTGTATCTATGTGTGTACACAGGGAACAGCCAGGGAGTCTACTGTGGGACTTGTTTTCCTCTCAGCCCCAATGAAAATTTCAATGATCACGTAACCTCTCTCAAGCCCAGAGTCTGGGCAGGCAGGTCCATGAATGGTGATAGCTGCACACACAGGTGTGGTGACCTTGGCTATTGACTGCTGGACACAGTAGCCCTAGGTGGTGGGTTTGTGGGGACACACAGAGAAATTTCCTTTCTCTGTTCTTTTTTCCTCTAAATGAAAGGGTATGTGATAGAAGGGAGTGGTTCAGAGGAATAAACCTTTCAAATTGGGTTGAGAAGAGGAGAGGCTATTTACAAGCTTAGCCAAGACATCTCTTCACATATTCAAATGGTTCACAGGTTTGTTTATAGCCATACGATGAGAACTGGATTCAAAAGTGGAAATATGAAAACTGACCTCAGGCCTGGGTCAGGTGTCCCCACTGTCCCCTCAGCACAAGTCAACCCAGTTGTAGAGGAGTTCAGGGATGGGAACACTTTCTGAAACATTGTGGCTTTTATAATTTCACAAAATATATACTGTATTTGGTGGGGGGCATATGTATGATGTGCTCTCGGATGGATGGTGTAAAGTTGAAGAACAGACTATTAGCTTAGGGCAGTGAGTTTTAATTTAAATTTTAAAAAGTATTATTTTGGGGATGTGTAGGTGCAGATGTGACATATTAAAACACTGTATAGTGTGGACTTAGTAAGGGGTCTGTGGTTTTCCCCTGACTGGCAAAGTGGTCCATGGAACCCCTGGCTTAGGGGATGTTTGAACTGGGCAATGATATCACCCATTGGGTGTACTTTATCTGGAGGGGAATTCCATCTCTATCAAGTCTTTGCCAGGATATGGCTTGATGACTTTTATTGTGGGTAAAGGAATTAGTCCGTCATTCATACTGGAAATGTTCACATTGCCCAAGGAAAAATGTGGCAGAGTGAGAAAAAATGTGGGTATGGTGGACATCGAGGAAAGAGAATGAAGAATCCAAAAGAGCATTGAGATGTTAGAAGGAGTAGGCAGGTCCCTAATGTCCTAATCAAGGCTCTCCCCTTGAGATCTTGATGAGTACAGGGGAGTCATGACATATTTTCCCCAGGGCCACCCTCAGCTCATGTCCACATGTGGGTCCTGTAGCTTTTCCTCTGGGTGCAGTGGTTCTGGGACTTACCTTGGCACCAAAGTAGCCAGGTCTCCATCTGTTTCATCTCCATGTCACCTGTGCTAAAGACATTAAAAGGCCAATTGGAGTTGCTGCCGGCAAAGAAGTTATGAAAGGGGTGGGAACCACTAAAGAGGCAAATGTTTTGCGGGAAGGTCCCCATGAATGGTTTATGAGAGAAGCCACCAGAGCTCCCTAACTTATCAGTCCTAAATTTTATGGTGATAAGTTGGCAAATTAGAGGCTAATGGGGTACATCCTGGCTTCACCCCAATGCCTCCACATGTCCCAGCTCCTGAACCATAAGCCTAGAAAAGTTGTTTTTTCTAATAATTGAGTTTTATCTTATTTTTTGTTTCTAAAGCCCCCATGGGATCTAATCTAAGAAATCTAGAGGCTTGCCTCCTGAGTTTGTGACCTTGCCTTGGCTTTCCTGCCTTTTACTCCAGACCCTCCTCTATTGGAGCCCTGTGTTATTTCCATTCCTAATTCCTTTACAAACTCTGGAGCTCTGTTACTAATAACAAAAATTATGATCGACTCATTACTGTTTTCTGAGTTCCTAATATATTGGGTTAGCAAGTAGTGGAAGTGGATTCCAGAGTCTGGATTCTCAAATGCAACCTCTGGCTATGATGTTTCAACATCCATGCTTTCTATTTTCTAGATAAAAAAGGAAAGGACAATAGCACATAATAAGCACCTGCTCTATTGTATCTGCATGAAGTTTGAGAAATCTTTTCTTAACCACTGCATCACATGAATCCAAATTATTGGTTATTTAAAAATGTGAGGAACTGTATAATTTTCAATAATTCAAAAATAATCCGAAACATAGATTAATATTAATCTAGCTAAAATGTTGCTTTCATACAAGTATGCTGATGGTTTTATCTAAAAGCAGTGATAAACTGTTACTTTAGTCACTTTTCCAGATTAGCATTATGGAGAATCATTTCCCCATCTGAAATAACTTGGCCATACAAGTGTCACACTCAAGAATCCTGTGCAATCAACTTTCTAGATCCCACTTCAAGGCTGTCACACTGCTGCCTGTGCTTTTAAATTGCCATAAACAGGGGTGGGGCAAGATGGTGGCTGAGTGAGCTCACCTGATAATATCTCCTGCATAGAAGTGGATGGGCAGTGTTGGAGGCTCTTTGGGACCGGGCTGTTTCAGGATTTTTGCAGGATGGGAGGTGTCTGGACGTTGATTTGGTGGGAAGGTAACGGAGAAAATACGTCTATAAAATATACATGGAGGTCCCGGCTGCGCGCAGAAATCTCCCTCCTTGGGTGGGCGGAGCTGTGGCACCAGGCGCTGCCGTGGTGTTTTTTTTTTTTGGAGGCTCTGTGGTACTGGGGAATTCATAAGCCCCAGGCAGCCTGTTGGGGGGTTGACAGGAGAGGAGGCGCTTGCAGACCGATTTGGGGAGACAAACAGGAGTTTTATTTTGAAGCGGGGGAATTTTTGATTGCAGACACAAACAGTAGTGCTTCCGACTGGAGCCCTGCCCTCTCCCAGACACGGCTGCCGATCTGCAGTGGACTTGGGTTGATAGCAATAAAGAGACGCCACCAGGGTCTGGCAGCATGGGAGAAGTTTGGAAGCTGATTAGGGGAATAATTTGCGAAGCATGGGAATTTTGGGTTTGGACTCTGTTGTTAGCATTTCTGGCTGTAGCCCCACCCCTGGGGCCTGGCTATTGATCTGCATCATTAAATTGGCTGCAGTCTAGAGGCGCCCCCAGGTGGCCATTCCGGGGGATCACAGGGTGGGAGGAGTCCTGAAGTCAGTTGGTGATACATTGACAGAATAGACCCCAGTGAGTGAGTGAATTGGGGGGTACAGAACACAGGATAGAGCTTGCCGATGTGACCTCACCTATAGGGCTGTCACCCAGCTGTGGGGATCCCTGAAGGCTGTGATGCACTGCAGTGCTCCCAGGCTCCCTGTTAACCGGACTTGAGGTTGCCAGGTCTGAGTCCCCTAAACCCTGGTGGCCCAAACCCCAGAGACTCACACCTCTTGAGTCTTCAATATCTCAGACTTTCCATCCCTGAATCCATCATGCCCTGAGGTCCATCTGAGGTCCTTGAATGTCCTAGCCCTCAACATTTGTGTTATTTCTTTTTTCTTTTGTTTTGTTCTGTTTTTATTTTTAATTCTATTTTATTTTTTTTAATGTTCTGATTGCTAACATTGCATTATCCCCTAGTCTTTTCTACAAGTGTATCCCCCAAAATCTTTATTTTCAGTTATTTAGGTTTTTTTTTATTGGTATTGTGGCTGTGGTGGTTGGTGTATATCTTTTTTCTCTTTTCCCTATCTGTTCCCCATCCTTTACCCAACCCCTTTTTCTTTCTTCCTTTCTTCTATTTTTTTTCTCTCTCTTGTGCCTCATCTTCTTATTTTATGTTATCTTAACCATATAATAGGTGCTACAGGGAACACCTCACATTTGCTGGGTTTCCTCATCCTCCACTGCCTCATTTCTGTGTGAACAGATTTTGGCTATCTACACTATCCCATCCCCTTTCCCCTACATCTTGATAGCCTCCATCATCTACTGTCTCTCTGATATTCCACCTCCCTTTCTTTGATCCAGAAAGTGTCTAACTCTTAATTTCTAATACCTTTGTTTTGTTTTCTGTTATCCACTCTTGAAACTATTGCCTTTCTTTTCTCTTTCCCTCTCTCACGAAAGCAATAGCTTTTTAATTCATACCATATTCCTCCCATATTCAGTCGACTACCTCATTATAGGTACTCTACCTACTGCTATAACGCTACACAATTTACATGAATCTAACCTCCATCCTCCCAGATCTCATATTGTTGCTCTGTTGACATATATCACCAATACTACTTTACACTTTTTCCTTGCTTACACAGTTGCATTTTCCCAGCACTAATACTTTCCTTTAAAGTGAACTCAACCAGCAGTAAGAAATTAGAATAAGAAGAACAAAGTGACAAAGAGAAGATATAACACTCATGCAAAAACAACAGCTAATTAATCTCCAAGACTAGACAAAGAAGCTAAGGAACTGATTAATCCCATCAAGATAAAAGGATGACCAGACAGCAACAATAAACTACAAACCAAACCAGTAATCAGGAGAACATGGCTGAAACCAATGAACAAACTAAAAATCAGGAAGGGGAGCAGAACTTTGCACAATCAATGAAAGATCTCAGAACATTTATCACCGACAAATTTAATGAAGTAAAGGAAGAGGTTAACAACATGAAGACAACACTTGGAGGGGAAATAGCAGACATACGCAAAAAGATAAGATATGATGGGACTGAACACCACACTTCAAGAAATCAAAACTACACTTGCAGCAAATATCAGCAGACTAGAAGAGGCAGAGTAGAGAATTAGTGATGGGGAAGAAAGTACATCAGAAATCAAACAGATAATAGAATTGGTTGATAAAAAGATAGGAAAAATCCAGCTGGGACTTAGGCACCTGAAGGACAATGCAAAACGCTCAAACATATGTATTATAAGCATTCCAGAAGGAGAAGAGAAGGGAAAGGGTTCAGAAGGAGTGTTGCAGGAAATAATGGCTGAAAACTTCCCAAATCTACTGAAAGAGACAGACGTACATATCCAAGAAGCACAGCACAATCCACTGGTCATCAACCCCAACAGGCCCACCCCAAGACATATACTTGTCAAATTATCCAATGCTCAAGACAAAGAAAATTCTAAAAGCAGCAAGAGAAAAGAAAAACATCACATAAAAAGGAAGCTCCATAAGATGAAATGCTGATTTCTCATTTGAAACCATGGAGGCAAGAAGGCAGTGGTATGATATAGTGAAGGTACTAAAGGAAAAAAATTTCCAACGAAGAATACTCTATCCAGCTAAACTAGAATTCAAACATGATGGAGAGTTCAAAATATTCACAGATAAACAGAAACTGAAAGAGTATGCCAACAAGAAACCTCCCCTTCAAGAAATTCTAAAGGGAGTTCTGCAGGAAGAAAGGAAAAAACAGGAAAGGCAGAGTTGGAGGAGAGTGTATGAGCAACAAAAAAGACAAAAACAGAAGGAAAAAAATGCAAACAAAATATTACAAACACAACTCCAATCAAACTACGGCTAACACAAATAATTCCTTGAAAGTAATAACACTGAATATCAATGGATTAAACTCACCTATCAAAAGATTCAGACTGGGACATTGGATAAGGAAATATGACCCACCTCTATGCTGTCTACAAGAGACACATCTTAGACCTAGAGACTCATGGAGGTTTAAAGTGAATGGCTGAAAACAATCATACAAGCAAACAATAACCAAAAAAAGGCAGGAGTAGCTATATTACTATATATAGTAGCTATATTAATATCAGACAAAATAGACTTTAAATGCGAAACAATTGTTAGAGACAAAGAAGGATACTACATGTCAGTGAAAGGGACAATCTGTCAAGAAGATCGAACAATCATAAATATTTATGCTCCTAACAAGGGCACCTCAAAACACGTGAGGCAAACGCTGGAAAAACTTAGTGAAACAATAGATGCATCTACAATTATAGTGGGGGATTTTAATACAACACTATCAATTCTTGACAGAACGTCTCAAAAGAGAATCACTAAAGAAACAAAACATTTGAACAGTATATTAGAGGAGCTGGATCTAATAGACATATATATACACTTAAATACAGCAGGATATACATTTTTCTCAAGCGCACATGGATCATTCTCCAAGATATACCATGTGCTAGGCCACAAAGAAAGGCTTAGTCAATTCAGAAAGATCGAAATCATACAAAACAATATCTCTGACCACAGTGGAGTGAAGCTGGAAATTTGCAAGGGACATAGGCCCAGATTTCATACCACGATTTGGAAATTAAACAGCGCACTCTTAGAAAAACAGTGGGTCAAAGAGGAAATCTCAAAAGAAATCAATGACTACCTTGAAACAAATGATAATGATAACACAACATACCAAAATTTATGGGATGCGGCAAAAGCAGTACTGAGAGGGAAATTTACAGCCATAAATTCATATATCATAAAAGAAGAAAGAGCAAAAATTGAAGAACTAACTGCACATTTGAAGGAATTAGAAAAACAACAACAAAGTAACCCAACAGGAAGAAGAAGGAAGGACATAACAAAGATAAGAGCAGAAACAAATGAAATGGAAAATAAGAAAGCACTTGAATAGATAAACAACACCAAGAGCTGGTTTTTTGAGAAGATCAACAAAATAGACAAACCTTTAGTGAGACTAACAAAGAAAAAAAGAGAGAAGATGCAAATACACAAAATAAGAAATGAGAAAGGCGATATCACCACTGACCCCACAGAAATAAAGACTATCATAAGAGGACACTTTGAAAAACTATATTCCAACAAAAATGACAATTCAGAGGAAATGGACAAATTCCTAGAAACACATAAGCAGCCCATATAGATGAAAGAAGAAATTGATGATCTTAACAAACAATCACAACAAAAAGATAGAATCAGTCATTAAAAACCTCCCAACTAAGAAGAGCCCAGGGACAGACGGCTTCACAGGTGAATTCTACAAAACATTCCAGAAAGAACTAACACCAATCCTGCTGAAACTCTTCCAAAAAATCAAAACAGCAGGAACATTGCCGAGCTCCTTCTATGATGCCAACATTACCCTAGTACCGAAGCCAAACAAAGACACCACAAGAAAGGAAAATTACAGATCAATTTCTCTAATGAACCTAAAAGCAAAAATACTTAACAAAATACTTGCTAATCATATTCAACAACACATTAAATAAATTATACACCATGACCAAGTGGGATTTATTCCAGGTATACAAGGATGGTCCAACGTAAGAAAATCAATCAATGTAATACTCCATATAAACAGACTGAAGGAAAAAAATCACATGATTATATCTATAGATGCAGAAAAAGCATTTGACAAAATACAGCACCCTTTCTTGATAAAAAATCCAAAAGATCAGAATACAAGGAAAGTTTTTGAACATGATAAAGAGTATATATGAAAAACCTACAGCCAACATTATTTACAATGGAGAAATCCTAAAATCCTTCCCTCTAAACTCAGGAACAAGACAAGGATGCCCATTGTCTCCCCTTCTATTTAACATTGTCTTAGAAGTACTGGCTTGAGCACTGAGGCAAGAACCAGATATAAAAGGCATTCAAATTGGAAAGGAAGAAGTCAAAATTTCATTATTTGCATATGACATGATCCTATACATAGAAAACCCTGAGAGGTCTACAACAAAGCTTCTAGAACTCATAAATGAGTTTAGTAAAGTTGCAGGTTATAAGATCAATGCGCAAAAATCAGTAGCATTTCTGTAAACTAATAATGAGCAAGATCAGGAGGAAGTCAAGAAACAAGTACCATTCACAACAGTAAATAAAAAAATCAAATACTTAGGAATAAATTTAACTAAATAGTAAAAAACTTATACACTGAGAACTATACAAGACTGTTCAAGGAAATCAAAGAAGACCTAAATAAATGGAAGAATATTCCTTGTCAATGGATAGGAAGACTGAATATTATTAAGATGTCTATCCTACCAAAACTGACCTACACATTCAATGCAATCCCAATAAAAATCAACACAGCCTTCTTTAAGGAACTAGAAAAACTAACTATGAAATTTATTTGGAAAGGAAAGAGGCCCCGAATAGCCAAAGACATATTCAAAAAGAAAAACGAAATAGGAGGAATCACACTTCCTGACTTCAAAACATACTACAAAGCTACAGTAGTGAAAACAGCATGGTATTGGCATAAGGAGAGACACACAGACCAATGGAATCGAATTGAAAGTGCTGATATAGGACCTCATATATATAGCCATATAATATTTGATACAGCCACCAAACCCTCTCAACTGGGAGAGAATGGCCTATTCAACAAATGGTGCCTGGAGAACTGGATATACATATGTAGAAAAATGAAAGATTACCATCTCACACCTTATACAAAGATCAACTCAAGATGGAACAAAAACCTAAATGTAAGAGCCAAGACCATAAATATCTTGGAAAGCAGTGTAGGGAAACATCTACAGGACCTTGTAATAGGAAATGGCTTCATGAATATCACACCAAAAGCACGAGCAGCAAAAGAACAAATAGATAAATGGGACTTCCTCAAAATTAAAGCCTTCTGCACCTCAAAGGAGTTTGTCAAAAAAGTAAAAAGGGAGCCCATACAGTGGGAGAAAATATTTGGCAACCATATATCTGATAAGAAACTTATAACTTGCATATATAAAGAACTCCTATATCTTGAAAATAAAACGATAACCCATTTAAAAAATGGGAAAAAGATTTAAACAGACACTTCTCCAAAGAAGACATACAAATGGCTAAAAAGCACCTGAAAAAATGCTCCAAATCTCTAGCTATCAGGGAAATGCGAATCAAAACTACAATGAAATACCATCTTACTCCCATAAGATTGGCAGCTATGAAAAAAACAGAAGGGAAACGGACTTTGGCCCAGTAGTTAGGGCGTCCGTCTACCACATGGGAGGTCCACGGTTCAAACCCCGGGCCTCCTTGACCCGTGTGGAGCTGTCCATGTGCAGCGCTGATGCGCGCAAGGAGTGCCGTGCCACGCAAGGGTGTCCCCCGCGTGGGGGAGCCCCACGCACAAGGAGTGCGCCCCGTAAGGAGAGCCGCCCAGCGTGAAAAGAAAAGAGCAGCCTGCCCAGGAATGGCACCGCCCACACTTCCCGAGCCGCTGACGACAACAGAAGCGGACAAAGAAACAAGACGCAGCAAATAGACACCAAGAACAGACAACCAGGGGAGGGGGGGAAATTAAATAAATAAATAAATCTTTAAAAAAAAAGAAAAAAGAAAAAAACAGAAGACTACAAATGCTGGAGAGGATGTGAAGAAAGAGGAACACTCATCCACTGCTGGTGGGAATGTAGAAGGATTCAACCATTCTGGAGGACAGTTTGGTGTTTCCTCAAAAAACTAACCACAGATTTGCCATATGACTCAGCAATACCACTGCTGGGTATATACCCAGCAGAACTGAAAACAAGGACACAATCCGATATATGCACACCAATGTTCATAGCAGCATTGTTCACTATCGCCAAAAGTTGTAATCAACCCAAATGCTCATCAACAGATGAGTGGATCAATAAAATGTGGTATATACATACAATGGAATACTACTCGGCTTTAAGAACAAATACATTACGAACACATGTGATAACATGGATGAATCTTGAGAACCTTATGTTGAGTGAAGCAACCCAGGTATTGAAGGACAAAAAATACATGACCTCAATGATATGAAATAAGCAAGCTGCCTCAGAGAGCTAGAGACTGGAAAATAGGCTTACAGGAAATTTGGGGGTGGAGCAAGAATGTGAGCTGACGTCTGCAAGGGTGGAATCTATGATGAGCTGGCGGTAAGTATGAGCACAAAGAAGAGGTAAATGGGGGCAAGGGGTTGCCTTTGGGTAGGGCTTTGCGGGTTTGACGGGGGCTGGGGCTGGGCGGATGGGTAATATTGCCCAAAAAATTGGGGGGAGGGAGGGGCAACATACGAACATAGGAGAATGTCATGTGGTGGTTGAGAGTAAAATGCTGAGAAAATAGTATCAAAATATAATTAGGAGGGTTACCTGTTTGGGATGCTCAGAGGGGATGGTCTGATGTGGGACAGACTCCTGGGGAATGTCTGAATGCTCATTTTGCCAGGGTGGGTTGTACCATTGGTTAGAGACCCAAGAAGTGAGAGTTGGGGTGGACCCACATCCTGGGGAGGACTAATGCCATCAAATAGAGCAAACTGTATCTCTCGAGAGAAAGGGTGGCTCCCAGAGCATTAGGGCCCTTGAGCAAGTCAGGCCCTGAACCCTGTTGCAAGTATCTTTGGACGTGGCTCCTCAGGAAATGGAGATTGGCTGTTGCTGTGGGCCCCAAGGGGAGGGGAAAATGGATGTTGAATGGATGGAACCAAGGTAAATGTAGGGGCAAGAGAGGAGTTTTGCAAGAGTACACGAGGATGAATATAAAACATGTAATATTACACCAAAAACATATAGGGGAGGACAGACTAATAATGTAAACCGTAATGTAAAACATAGGATAACTAAAAAATTTAGAAAACTGTATAGCCTAAAGTATGGGCCACATTGTAAGCCCAGATGTCACCTTGTTTGAAAGCTATTGTCTCAGAGTCTGTACATCAGTTTCAGTAAATATGAT
Organism: Dasypus novemcinctus; assembly: GCF_030445035.2. Taxonomy (NCBI): domain Eukaryota; kingdom Metazoa; phylum Chordata; class Mammalia; order Cingulata; family Dasypodidae; genus Dasypus; species Dasypus novemcinctus. Next base: position 7,763,913 of record NC_080702.1, on the reverse strand, counting down.
ATGAATAAGTTAAAACATTATTGCTGTGGAAGGGAACAGGTTTTATGGTGGATGTGTGGGAGTACTGTATATTGTATATATGAATTACTGTGATCTGAGACCCTTGTGAAGAGAAGCTCAATAATTAGGAAAAAGGAAAAGAAAATGGTAGGATATAGAATTTTTCCAAATCAATACGTACTCTAGATCTAACCTTTAAACTCATCGCTATATTCCATTTTACTAGTAAGGGAACCTGACATTATATTGGGCTTCACTTTACAGGAAGTTCTGGATCACAGAGTGGTTCAACAATGGCAGCAGAGGAATATGGGTATGGGATGTTATTGACAGGCAATATATGGTTGACAGGGAGTTATACAGGGCATATATCCAGGGTGCATGGTAATGTTTGGATATACTCATAGGGGAAACAATTAAAAACAACAGCTGGGGGGGTACAGGGTTCCTGGCTGGGGTGCTCTGTCATGGTCCCTAGGGGATCAGTGGCAGTCCCCCAGGTGCAACGGTAAGAACCAGGAAGGAATGAGGGTCCAACAGTGGGCTCCAGATACTGATGACTATGCTTGTGAGCCTATACGCCTGAAATAAGAACAAGGCCTAGAGCAGCACTGTGCCTGGGAGTTTCCTCCTGACAGCCTCCATGTTACTCAAATGTGGGCAGTCTTGAAGCCAAACTCAGCATGTAGATGCAGTGCATTCCCTCCAGCGTGGGACATGACACCCAGGGATGAGCCTCTCTGGCACCAAGGGATGACTACCAAATACCAGCTGAAGATGCAACTAGAAAATGACCTTGAATTAAAGGTTCAACACGGATCAGCAGAATATCCCTCTCTACAAATAATAACATGACTTTAAAATACAAATAATAACATGACTTAATGTAAGGGGGAAATGGGAAGGAGAAATGAGTTTATATGGCTATGAGTCTCTAAAAAAGAGTCTGGAGGTTGTCAGAAGGATTGCCCTTATGCATACCTGAGCAGAGTCACAGAGACAGATAAAGTAGATACAACCCCAGGCAGGTATTGGTTCTTTTGAGGGCTAAAGAGACCCACGGGTTCTATGGTCATGGCAGATGGGGTTCACTGCCATGTGAGTTGGCCCTTCTTTGGATCTGGTGTTTCTGCATGATGGAACTGGACTCAGATGGGATCTCTTTTCACAAGACTTTCATGCTAATTTACTGGAATTGTAATTGGTGTTGGGGTTTAAGATATATTTAGGGGATTTGAATCTCTGGATTGACAATATGATAGCCATGCCCTGAACCTTAACAGACTTCAACTCCTACACTCTGATTTATTGGACTTACCCCACTAAGCTAACATGGAGTTAAAGAAGGTCAACCACCACACCATGGGGCCTAGAGTGCCTACAACTGAAAGCAGGAGGATTGCATCCACTATCCATGTGGAATCTAAGCCCCCTCTTGACATAGATGTGCAATGGACCCAATCAATCTAATGTCCACAGAGAAAATGTGGCATTGGTGTGGGAAGGGTGGCCATGGTGGCTGCTGGGTGTGGGGAATTGGAGGAAGAGATGAGATGGGGAGGCGTTTTCGGGACTTGGAGTTGTCCTGGGTGGTGCTTCACGGACAACTACGGGACATTGTAGATCCCCCCAGGTCCCACTGGATGGAACTTGGAAGAGTGTGGGCTATGATATAGACCATTAACTATGAGGTGCAGCAATTCCCAGAGATGTACTTACCAAATGCAATGGATGTGTCATGATGATGGGAGAGAGTGTTGCTGTGCGGGGAGTAGGGGGTGGGTCAGTGGGGTTGAATGGGACTTCATATTTTTTGAATGTAATATATTTTAAAAAATGAATTAAAAAATAATAAATTGCCATAAACAGACTGTACTTAAATATTAGCAATTTATATTCCACTATCTGTACACATAAAAGCAGAAATCTCCTTCTGTGTAAGAGATTCTTACAGAATCAGTTCTTATACTGAGAAGTAAGCATTTTGAAGTTTGATGTAATCTATGAAAGAGTAATTTTGAAAATAAAAGTAGAGTCATAGATATAAAAAATTGGATTTTTTCATTGGAAATGAATGGGGAAATTTTATGTAACCCAAATGACTATATATACATTTCTATATGTATCTCTTTACTCATTGATCATACAGACTATTATTACTGTGGCTTAAAAATGGGACCGAATAGGCATAGGGAATTGGAATAAGCTTTATGGGGTTATAACTTGCAATGTAAGTCCTAGGCAAAATTTCAGAATCCAGAGGTAAGTACATCATTGTGAAAACAAGGCAGACTGAGAATTTTGGAATTGGGGGTATTCAGCATCACTGCCACACAGGGAACGTAATATTCAAAACAAAGCAGGATATTGGGGGATTTTCAAAGCCCTGTCCCATCAGGAAGCATCAAGGCAGACTGGTCATAGAAAGAGACCTGTGATGGCAGAGGGGTCATGAAAGGCAGCAGGATGGGCTGCAACTAGACCACTGATTACTTCACTGGTGGTGGAGAGGTCCTCCAGGCAAGGGACACCTCTATGGGGAAAACTCTGAGGTGAGAATTAAGGCAGTATTTTTGGAACAACCAGGAAGAAAGACATACTGAATTAGTTTATTTAATAGAAGTAGGAAGATTACTAAGGTAGAAAATGTTTAATATGAGTGGGAAGATTACTGTTCTAGGAACTGACAAGCAGTAGTAGGGGCTCCTGCTCTGTTACTGTCTCTGAGAAATTGAACCAGTGACTGAATGTACTTCTGCATCATTTTTCCATGGATGAGAAGGTGATATTAGTTGTATGAACTTCAAGATGCTTTTCTGAAATTCAATCCAAACATAACCCCAGTTATTGTTTATATACAGAGTCAATTATAGGCAGAAGACTCAAAATAACAGTTTTCAGGAGGCATTGGTAAACAGTAGAGGCAAGAAAAACAAAGACATCTTGAATATGGTGGTGTGAGGACAGGAAGCATGAAAAGAATGGACAGATATAATTGATGGAACAAAACCAGATGCTCTTTCATTTCCAAGTGCTATATTTCATGGTTAATTCCTATTTCTTCCAACATTAGACCAAGAATAAAATATTTAGAAAATTTACTAGGTTTTCTTGCCTTGGTATTCCTATGTTACTAAATTTAGCAATTTTTCCTTACTTTTTATCCATTTATGTGTTTATATTCAGTTCTACATGACAACTCAAAAGCCACCTAATCTGAGAGACCTTGCCAGACCACCCTTTCCTGCATAGGGCATCTGTTGTCATTCGATGGCCTTCTCCTCTGCATTTTTTTGCTTCATAAATCAGGGCACCAACTGAAAGATAAAATATAAACTCTAAATACTAACTCACTAAAATATTAACTTGGAGGGCCAAAATTAAAATTAAAATTGGTGACTTGAACATTTAAAATATGTTTTTTTAAGATTTATTTATCCTCCCTCCCCTCTCCCTCCCCTCCCCCCCCTTCCCACCCCACCCTGCTATTTTTGCTGTCTGTATCCATTCACTGTGTGATCTTCTGTATCTATTTCTCTTTTTGTCTTCTTTTCTCATTTCTTCTTCTCTTGGATTTGATCCTGGGGACCTCTAATGTGGAGGGAGTTTCCCTGAGTCTCCCTGTCAGCTGCACCACCTCAGTTCCTGGTCTCTGTTGTGCTTCACCTTGACTCTCCCCTTCATCTCTTTTGTTGCATCATCATCTTGCTATGTGACTCACTTGTGCGGGCACTGGCTCACTGTGGGGATACTCAGCTCACTGCATGGGCACTGACTCACTCCACAGGCACTGGCTCACCACACAGATACTCGTGCAGGCACTGGCCTTGCCATACATGCACTCAGCTCGCTGTGCAGGCACGTGCATGGGAACTTGTGTGGGCACTCAGCTTGCTGTGCAGACACTGGCTCACCATGCAGGCATCCTTTCTCTTCTTCATTTTCACCAGGAGGCCCCAGCCATTGAAGTCAGGTCCTCCCATATGGTAGGCAGAAGCCCTATCACTTGAGCCACATCAGCTTCTCTCAAAATATGTTTTAATGAATTGAAGCATGTAAAATGCTCCTATGCTAATAATGAAGAAAATTTCCTCCAATTAATGTCCTGAACAGTAAATATTAAAAATGAACATACACTAGAGACTGAAAGATTTTGCTTTTTTGACACTCTCCTCACTTTTTGTGCAAGATAAGTTAAGATTTTGCTATCATGTGAAACAATACTTCCTGAAATCACATATTTTTCTTTCCTTTTTTGAGTTGGTATTAGCTGTGTACTTGGCTATCCAGTTGTTGGAAACTGAGGCATGGTGGTCTCAGAAAGGGAGATATGCTGTTTCCAGGGCTAAACTTTTAACATAGGAATGCAGCAATTAAGCCTTTCGAGTCAGCAGGACAGAGCTGTCCCGGGCAGGGAGAAATACGAGTAAACACACTTTGTAGTTTGAAAGGAATACTAAATCTTTGTATTTAGAGATAAGTTCTTTAATTTACCAGTCTTGTTAATGGGTAGTTACACTGTTTGTTTTCTCAATAGTTTGAGTATATATAATGCCACAGGTAGAAAATAAATTTGTCTGATGAGTGACTACTCGCAGACCCCCTGATCCCAGCTTTCTCTTTCTTTCTTTGTTTCACTCTCTCCTTTTCTCTTTCTTTCATTCCTGATACCCTTCAGGTCCAAATCTCCAACATCCAGTTTTCCACTCTCTTGACCTTTGTTTTGCTTATAAAATCTTAATGTGCTTCTCTGCAGTGTTCCCAGGTGTAATTGGTTTTTGTTTTTTAAAGATTTATTTTTTATTTATTCCTCTCCCCTTTCCCCTAACCCCCCATTGTCTGCTCTCTGTGTCTATTTGCTGGGTGTTCTTCTTTGTCCATTTCTGTTGTCAGAGCATCAGCTCTCCGTGTGTACAGTGCCATTCCTGGGCAAGTTGAACTTTTTTTTGCCCTGGGCTGCTCTCCTTATGGGTCGCACTCCTTGCACATGGGGCTCCCCTATGCAGGGATACCCCTGCATGGCACGGCACTCCTTGCGTGCATCAGCACTGTGCATGGGCCAGCTGCACATGGGTCAAGGAGGCCCGGGATTTGAACTGCAGACCTCCCATGTGGTAGACCGATGCCCTAACCACTGGGCCAAGTTCTCTTCCCTCCCAGGTGTAATTTGATGCAGTCTCCAGTTTTGCTCATTTTTCATACAGAATAAATAATTTTATCTTCATGGTCTGTATCTCTCCCTTCCTTTTTCTCTCCAGTTCTATCTCTCTTCACCTTTTATTATCAGCTAGAAATCCATGCCATCTATGCCATTTATGTGAAGCAATAAAGCAATATACATTTTTTGTGATAGCCTTCATATGGTAAGATCCTGAGTGCCTTCGGAATCATCAGTGCATGATATTCTAACAAAACTTTGAGAATTAATATTTCAATAAAGTACTGTGATAACTTGCAACTAAAATTGGGAGTCCTGACTCCATTGTCATATTGGATAATAGAGTTTGAGGTATGCAATTTTATTTATCTTTTACCACAGACTGCATTTGGATTCTGTTGCTCACACTGATTAATCAAATCATTAATACTGTAGAATATAGGGTAGGGCAAAGGGTAATAAAAGATTGAGCTTTTTTAGCTAGTAATGATAATTATTATTTTAGCTAACATTATTGTCCCAGGCCTGATATTGAGTGCTTTAGTATGCACTTGTTCATTTCATTCTTACAGCATTCCTATGAAACAGATACCAGTATAAATCTCATTGCACAGAGAGGAAATAGAATACATGGAGAGCTTTTTAAAAATTATCAAGACCACAGAACTAGAGTGAGATGGATCTAGGACTCGACACTACTCCGGTTTGACTCTAAAATCTATCCTCCTAACTTTATCCTTGTTATCATTTGGTTGTGTCTATTTTATCTACTGATCTGTTCATCTCTCTGTGAACCATTTGCAAGTAAGTTGCAGACATCAAACCACCTCACCCTTAAATACTTTAGTTTGCATATTCTAAAAGAAGAATATTTTCCCACACCTAAGAAAACTGACAATAACCTTCTAATTCTATAATCTTATGTAAATGCTGACCAAATTAAAATTTCTTCTTTAGTTTCATTTAATCTAGACTAGTCCCCCACTTTTTCTTTTATTTTTTTGAATATGATATTGACTTATGAGAAGACCTGGCCAGTTGTCTTTCAGAAATTCCCCTTCTTGTATTGGTCTTATCGTTCTGCCATGTCATTAACTTGTTTTTCTATGCCATGTGTTTTTAGTAAACTGAAAGATTAATCTAAAGGCTTCCCTAGATTGGGGTTGCAATTATTGAAAAGAATACTTCATAGAAAATGTTGAATTTCATGCTGTCACCACTGTATTGTCTCAGTATAAATGATGCTACCTATGATGATTTGGTTAAAGTGGTGACCACTTCATTGAAGCCCATTTTTGGTTTATGATTTTTTCCTAACTAAAAAATAATCTGTAGGATGATACTGTGGCAAGATATAAATAGTGTATTCCCCAGGAATGTTTGGGTGATCACAATAATCCTTGCGTGATTCAATTATTACTCTGGAGCTGCAAAGTACATATTTCTAGCATATCATATTTCTATTATTCCTTTCATATTTCTTGCATTATTCTTTAAAGGAGTGTCCATGATTAATTTGTGATGTTTACACATGAGCAGGAGTAAATGGTGAAATGTGATTATTTTTGTTTCATTTCTGATGTAAATATACTCTCTCTCAAGTTTCAGAATTTAATGTTTAAAATGGCTTAATTTTCATTCAATGTGCTGAACAGCTGCCATATACCCACTAATCTCTGTTTTATACATAACTGATAAGTTATGATTACCTATATCAGATTATTAAGTTTTACTCATGAAACCTTAAAATAAGTCTTCCAGGTATTTCATATAAGTGAGTCATATAATATTTGTCTTTTTGAGTTTGTGAATGTAATTAATACCAGTGAGTTGTGTACTTGAAATTAGTTAAAATGGGAAACTTTGAGTTGTATATATATTACTACAATAAAAAGTTAAAAAAAAACTGCCAGTGATTTTCACCAATTTATAAATCTGGAAAATTTCATTTTATATTTGGTATAATTTCCAGGAGTTTCATGACTGTTATCTGATTTAATTCTTTAATGATTATGTGAGATTGCTTTGACTACAGGTGAAAAAATGTTAAGAATGAGTAAACTCGGAGTCAGACAATGCATAACTAATCCATGGTTAATCCGGCATTGAACCCTAAGTCTTCAGAGTTTTTAAAAAGTTTTCCACTCTAGCATATAGGTTCAACATAAGTTCCATAGACTTGAATATAGGTCCTAGGGCTGCAGGTCAACATCAGAGTTGTGCCAGGTACTATGAGCTGGAATTGATAGGCTGGTTGTTGTTTCATATTTACCAATAGTTTAGATGTGGTCAAAATCACCTAGGTGACCAGATGGCAGCATCTTTGTCTTATAGCTGATATGGCATCAACTTCCCTTATCTCCATTTAAAAATTATGGAATAGTATAGAAAATACACACATATATTTAAACTTTATAAATGTTCATACTAAAATGTATAATATGGGAATCAGCTGTACCTCAATCAGTTGGGCTCCCATCTACCATATGGGAGGCCCTGGGTTCACATCCCAGGGCCGCCTTGGAAGGCAGCGTCGCCCACATGCTGCAGAGAGCCACTGGCCTGGGCACCGTGGAGTGCCACCCAGCTCACAAGCACTGCAGAGAGCCAACTCAGCAAGGTGATGCAACAAAAAGGGAGACAAGCAAAAATGCAGAAGAGAGTGCAGTGAATGAATACAGAGAGCAGACAGCAAACAAGTCACGGGGGGGGGGGGATAAATAAAAATAAATACAGACACAGAAGAAAGCACAACAAATGTACCCAGAGAGCAGACAGTATGCAAAAAAAAATCACAAGGGAGGGGAATTTAAAAAAAAGTGTGTTATGATTAACCATAGGAGTTACATTTCACTATTTCATACAATCAAAAAAATATGAAATAACCAGAATGCACAAGAAATTATGGCACATTCATAAGTTTATATTACACAGCATTATAAATAAAGTTGTAAAAATATATAAAGCTTTGTAAAGCACATTAACTTTATCTACTCAAGCTGAAAAATATTTATACCTCATGTGGTAAGTAGAATAATGACTTCCCAAAGATGTCCATATTCCAATTCCTAGAACTTGTGGATATATTAGATTACATGATAAAGAGGAATTAAGATAGCCAATAGAAATATGGCTGCTAATTAACCTTAAGATAGGGAGATTATTCTAGGTTATTTGGGTGAACACAGTGGATGTAACAAGGGCCCTTGGAGATGGAAGAGGGAAGCAAGAAGGTCAATGTGAGAGTATTAGGATATGAGAAAGACTTAATCAGTTAGAGCTGGTTTTTGAAGTTGCAAGGGGACTGTTTTAGTCAGCCAAAGGGGTGTTGATGCAAAATACCAGAAATTGGTTGGCTTTCCTAAAGGGTATTTATTTGGGGGTAGAAGCTTACAGTTACCAGGCCATAAAGTTTAAGTTACTTCCCTTACCAAAGTCTTTTGCCACATGTTGGAGTAAGATGGCTGCCAATGTCTGCCAGGGTTTGTGCTTAGGTTCCTCTCTTCATGGGACTTGCTTCTCTCTGGGTGAGGGTTCCTCTCTTCATGGGGCTGCATATCTCTCCGGACTTAGTTGCTGTGCTCACTCCACAAGGCCAGCTGTAGACTATCAGGCAAATGGCTCCATCTCTCTGCCCAGGGCTTCTGCCATGTGTAAGGAGCTGTCTCTTTTCCTCTGCGTTCATCTCCTGTGTGTACACTTCCTGGACTCCAGCTCCAAATTCCAACATCAAAATTCCAACACCACAAAACCCAACATCAAAATCCCCAACGCTGTCCTTTCCCATGTCTTTTATTTGTGAGTCCCTACCCACCAACACCCTACTGATGTGGCCCAAGAGAAGCAGTAATCATAATTTAATCATGCCCAAGTATAGAGCAGTTTACAAACAAAATCCAATATCTAATTTTGGAATTCATAGCTATATCAAACTGCTACAGGGACTCTAGCCAAGGAATGTGGGCAGTCTATAGAAACTGCAAAGAGCAAGGAAATGGATGTTCCCCTAGAGCCTCCAGAAAATAACAGCCCTGTTGACACCTTGTTTTTAACCTAATGAGGCTCATTTAAAAAAATCGAATTGGTACATCAGTTATAGGAAACTAATAATTTGCAACCAAAAATACTCCTTATAGAACATTAGATCATAGGAGCCTGAAAAAAATGTTCGTTTGTTTTAGCATTTTTATGGCAAATTATGAACATTGCTCTTTCAAACACTCTTAATAAAATTTAAAAAAAGAATCCTTAATTCCGAGGTTGGATTATACCAAAAACTTATCTACAGTTATTCGATGCAGTATTCCATATATGCCTGTCAGTTTAAGTTCATCAATTCTATTATTCAAATTTTCTATATCCTTTCTGATTTTTTTGGACTGCTTCATCTAACAATTACTGAGAGATGGTGTAAAAATAATTGACTGTGGAGGTGAATTTATCTATTCTGTTTGATAATTCTTTCCATTTTTGCAGTATATACTCTTGAGACTAACATTATGTACATTATATTTCAGAATTGCTTTTGTTTTCTTCCCAGAGTATTTAATCTCTTTTGATTAAGAAGTAATCCTCTCTACCTCCTCTCAAACTTTTTGTTCTTTAGCCTATGTTGCCTTAAATGTCATCCTAAAGTATATAACTGGATTTGCTTAATTCCAGTTTGTAATCTTTCAAATTTAACAAGTGCACCTAGTCATCTACATTTCTTAGAATTCTTTCTGCTATTTTTATTTCATGATTTTTATTTGTTTTGCTTTTTCTGTGTTTCTTCTTTCTCCATTAACTATTAGATTTTTCATATTTTTTTATTCATGTAACCACATTTTAGTGTTTGTCATAGAAAGTCAAGTGTTTTTAAGCTTTTCAACTCTAAAGTTACTTAATAACTTATGCTCCTCTTGAAGAATATGAGGACATTAGACCTTAGACTATTTAAACATTTTAACTCCTCGTTTGAGATATCACTTGCATATTTTTGATCTACCATTTTTAACTTGATAGTACATTTTCATTTATTCTGTTTGGGATTATTTGGGAATTTGGATTCTGTGGTTTGCTACCTTTAATCATTTCTGAACATTTCTCCATTATTTCATCAAAACATTTTCTCTGATCCAATAATTTTCAGTTATTCATTTGAAACCCCTAGTAGCTGTATTTGAACATCCTCATTCTCTTCTCCATGTTCAATACACTCCTTTTAAAAATGTTTTCCATCTTTCTGTTCTTTTGGTACTTCATTTTTGGATAATTTCCAATTGTATCTTTCAGGCTGTTAATTTATTCAACTGTATTATGTCTGCACCTAAACTGCTTTTAGCCCTATTTAGCTTATTATTGCTTCAATTATATATTTCATATATATTTATAAATCATAATCATATATTATATTTCAGTTATAAAAATATTCATTCCTAGAACATTCTACTTTGTTTTTCAAATACTCTTAGTCACTATACTTTACCTCAGTGTTTTTAAAAATATTTATAAATTAAAAAATACTTATTTTATATTTTGTTTGACAGTTCCAATATTGGAATTTATAGGTCAGATTTTACTCTCTTGTTTCTTTTGGTTGTTATTCATAGTACATTGTTTTCACCTGAATCTTGTATTGTTTGCTGTGAGCCCATATTTCTTGGAATTTTAACACTGTGAATACTTTTCAGCCTGGGATGAACGTGGGTTCTTTCAGAGAATATTTCCAGTAGTTCTTGCTATATGACTGGTAGCACCACCAAATTGAGACCATTAAATCTGAGGAACTATTCAAGGGAAGGCTGTTTGTGGTTATTAGTTCTCAAAGAGAAACATTTTTTAATTTTTAGCTTTTTTTTGTAGAGACATATACACAACTCAAAATTTCCCATTTTAACCACTTTCAAGTGTTCAGTTCAGTAGTATTAAGTACATTCACATTGTTGGACTTTTCCCCCTTATAGTGACAGAACTTGAGAGAGCCAGTCTTCTTGCAGGCCCCTGTTGGTACGAAAAGGCAAGGGAGCAGAGCTTTTTTTCTGATCTACCTTGCATTGAAATGTCTAGCCCTGTAGGGGTCACAGGCTTATAAATGAGTGTCCTGTCATATTCCCCATCTTGGAGGTGGGTCCTGGTCTTTGTCTCTGTTCTCTGATATTCTTCTGAGTCCATAAAATCTAAGCTTAAGTTCCCTGGGTTCAATAAATGCCTTAAATGCAAATGTGAGCTTTTACTTATTTCTGTAGGTTCCTGTCTTTCTCTGGATTTTGGCCCAAATATGCCCTACGTAATGTATTGAAGAAGATATTTTTATATTTCATCTGGAAATTTTAGGGCAAATTAATTTTTATTCTATGATTCTATTTATCATTATCTTATTTGATTGGATAAGTTTTCCTTATCATTTTTATTTTATTTTTGCATTCCTGCCTTGGAAGTTATACGTTCTAAAATTTCAAAATATTCTAAAATTTAAAAAATGATAACATACCCATTTGACATGAATTCTAAAGCAATTTATATCCTTTTCTCCTAAGAATACAAAGATTAAAATGCTTTTATATGTTATTTGACTTCTGACATTTTAATTTTGCTCCCCGCCCCATCCAACCAGAAATCATTTTTATTATTATCTTATATAGCCAACCCTTCTTTAGATGTAGCACTGTATCCAGTACATTCCTTTCTCACCACTCCTTCTTCCAATACATTTCTTCCTTCTGAATTTAACTTCTTTTACCATGAAGTATATCCTTAATTAGAGGAAATCGTCTCTCTTTTGTTCTTGATTTAGAAATTTTTTTAAAAATTTTTTCCTTATTTTAGAATCAAAGTTAAGCTGGATAGTGATTATAAACAATTTTCTTTTAGCACATTAATTTATTCCCATATATTCTGGACTCCATTATTGCTACTAAAATATTAGTAAAGGTAAAATTTCTTTTTTTAAGAAAATTATTCTGTTTCTTACTCTTTGACTATTTTTACAAACTCTTCTTTGCCTTTTTATTCAGCAGTTTAATTTCAGTGTGGTCAGGTGTACATTTTACTTTTATTTTTTTTCTATAGTTTATTAAATATGTTTCTGTAGTCAAGGACCCTTATCTTTAATCAGTTATGGGAAATTCTCAGTAGTAATCTTTCATATCAGGTTTTTCTGTTTTCTGGATTCTTTTCTTCAGATACTTTAATTAATATGTTAGACCTTCTCCTTCTATCATCAAGGTCTGTTAACTTTTCTTCCTTGTCTTCTATTTAACTGTGTTCATTCCTGGGTAATTTCATCACATACATATTCAAAGGTACTAAACCTGTTCTGAGGATGTATTTTTTATTTCCAGAAGTCTAACTTCATTCTTTTTAAAATTTCCCAGGTCTTTTGTGATTATGCCTTTTTGATTATAAATTATGCCTTCAATTTCTTTTTCCTATTAATATAATTATTGATATTTAAATCTATCTGACATGTCTTTTAAAGAGTTTAGAAAGGAAATACAAATATTTTATTAAAGAATTTATAGAAGGACATACACAAACACAGTAGTTCTCTGTATGGTGAGATTAGAGTGGATTTTTCATTTTGCTTATTTGTTGTTGTTGTTTTTACTTTATTTCTACATTGCTTATGTAATAACAGATACCCTTCAAAGCCAGAGAAAATAACTAGTTTTACGGTGCCAGGTTACCTATCATACAAACATCCTGATAATAAATAAATGTCAAATAGCCAAACCTACCATATGACAACCTACTGAGATCATTCAGATACCTAAACTGATTAGGGATCAGGCATAACTGTGGTTTAATACCACACATTGGATATCAAAAAAAAAAAAAAAAAAAAAAGAAGTCAAGGTTTTAAAAAAAGACACACTTTCTAAGATATTTTCAAATACATTTTATATCCACCTCTAAAGTGTTTTCAAGCCAATGGAATGTCTATAGCTTTCAGAATATTGTGCAATTTTCCTTTTCATATAATAATATTTCCCATTATGCATAATCTAACTGCAGTATGATTCTGTTTTAATACAAATCAATAATTTTCAAGCATTTTTAACAACCTACTTCATGCCATTTTAGAAAATCACACATAAACATACAGCCCAGAGTATACACCTCTGATTTATATAAGAGGAATTGTCCATTTAGCTTTTCTACAAAATACTTTAGGCTAAAGAAAATAAGAAATAATTTGAAAATTGCATAAAGAGAGAAAAATCATTGTGGCATCTTCCAGCTAACAATTTTCAAAAATAGCAAAACTTTTTTTCGTTATATATTATACTACTATGTTTCAAGAATTCTTTACAGTCATTCTGTAAGTATTTATATTGAAATTTATGAAGCATGTATATTAAGACAATGAAAAATTCACCAATTTTGATTAGTACACTTCAACAAAAATTTTTTTAGCTTAAATGGCCAAAGCATTACTTCACGTACATATAAATTTTATTGGACCCAGAAGCTGACAAGTTTGTTCAAAAGTGATGACGGACAGATTTCTGAAACAAAAGAAAGGCTCAATAGCAACTTTAAAAGAAAAATCTTTGTTCAAAGAAACATTTTAATGCCCCACATAGTGAGAACTTTCTTCCTTTTCTAGTTTTAAAGTGTTTTTTTAATGGCAAAGTCCATATTTTCTTGAAATTCTGTAAACGTATTAGTTATTGGAAGAGATACTACACTTGTTTCTAATAGGAAAATCCATATGCAGGCACTCAGTTGAAGGAGTGAGTTTAAATTCAGTAGGTGGAATGGAACTGCAACCAGTTGCAAAAATAAGAATATCTTCCATTGTTGTTGCAGATTTACAATTTTCAATAGCTTGTAAGTAACTATGCCAAAATCCCAAAGTTTTATGTTAGACAATGGGTAAACTGTAAAAAGATCACTAAGAATTTTTACAGAAAGATTATAAGGTTTATGATAGAGGATGCTGCAAAATGCTTCTGGAGAAGTCAGAATTTTCTCTAAAATGCAGAGTTTTCAGACCCTGCTTAAAACTTTCAAAAGGTGTTTGGGCTCTCTTAATTACATGGTCGAAAAGTATGTCTTTTACCAACATATATTTGTCACTTAATGTCTAAGACATCCAATAAGCTGTAGGTAGTTAGAGCATTCATATATTGCTGAGTTAAAGTCAGCCATATTTGTTGTAGTATTTATCTTGGGCATTAAGGGACAAGTTCAATGCAAGATGCTGCATTGAAAGACTCAGAAATTCTTGTTTTGATCCAGGATGCTCTTGGCCAAATTTATCATTTTCGTTTACATAGGCTATGTCAATTGAGTATACAGGATTAAAGCTTTGATTTCTGAATCTATCTAAGGCACTATTCCAGATATTGGCTTTGTTGATATATAATCTTTTAGTTTTTCTTTTAATTGGGAATCCTAACTCTATTAATACAGTTTAAAAACTCCTCTAAATTTGCTGCCTTGCCTTCTTCTAACAGGTTGATTCCTTGCTCCTTTCCAGACCAGTGGGACTTCCAGGGGTGTTCTCATTAGATCTGGGCTCCAGGTGACTGAGTAATTTCGGTGATGACTCTTCTAACAGACAATCATGTAATATCCATGTTATTTGAATTAGGCTAAGTGTGCTTTTTGGCTTCTTTTGAAATCCCCTGAATTGTAGATACCTTCCACATTCCAAACACTCCCAATTTTGTTCCCATGATTGTGGTGAGCAACAGTCTAAATGGGTTCCACTGGAACCACAACATTGACAGTGTTTTATTTCTCATTTGCTGTCAGGTGCATTCTATTCTTGCCCTTTACAGTGACATCCTTGGACATCACAAGGCTCATGGTGCTGCAAAAGCTCTCAATAAGCATTTTCCTCTAGTTCTCAAGACACATCTTTCTCAGGAATATGAATTCCATTCTCAACATCTCTTTCTGAAATGTATCACTATCATTGAATACATGCATCTGAAGAAAAACACTCCTGCGTTTATTGCTTGAAACTGTAAACCGTTTCTGTGAAACCAAGCATTCTTACTACTAGGATTTCATAATATACTGTATGTTGGACTAGGCTCAATAAATTCCAAATGGCACATGGTAAGGACTGTCTATAACAATTAGATGTAATTATATGAACAGGTTGATGGTTCCAACGAAATGACCCAAAATTGCCAGTAATCTGGAAAATACATTCTCTCTGAAGGCCACATGGAAAATGGTAATAACTATTTACATCGGGGTGCAACATATTCAATTAAAGCACCAGGTTCCTTGCAAAGACAGGTTTTCAGTTTAGAACCTCTCTTCACTTACTTCCTGATGTCTTCTATAGAAAACCATAAACTCCCTCTTCTTTACCTCTCTGACAAATTCCACTTGACATCAACGAGGTTCTGTGTGTCACCAGATTAATTTTCATTCATTTTACAAGGCGCTCTTGGCAGAAGTTCCGGGACCGGCGGTAGCACTTTTCCATTCTCACGCCGCGGGACACGCCAACCGGGAGCCGCCCCATCCAACGGCCAGTAAGATTCAAATGTCCCTGCAGTTTTATTTAAAATCTTTTGTTTTTGTCAGGTCTGCTGACCATATGGGCTACCCTGCAAGAAGCAAGCTCTCAGGTATGTTATATCCTTCAGTGTTCAGTAACTGTGTTTTGCGCGATTGTCGTTAAAAGACCTTTATCCTTTAAAGGAGGTTTGCATCTGTGTCTCCCAAATGTCTTTAATGATTATCACTGGCCCTTTTATGTTCATTTTACAGATTGGCAGTGCCCAGAGCGAGCAGATTTGAAACACAGGCCTGTAACTTCTCAGGGAAGACTGTTTTCCCAATCAGATTTCAACCTTAGAAAGTTATCATTCCCTCTCATTAACTCGTACCATTTGTTGGATGATTGGTCATTTAGAGGCTTTTCACTCATTTATTAATTACCAAAATGTACTGCCTTCATCTGTGAACCTGAATGTTAACTCCCTCTCCTCTCCCGTATTTAAATGATTTTAAATTCTAAACCCTTTGATTTTGAGACTAGTAACTCTCCATACAGCTTCTACGGATTCAGCTCATTCACTAGATCATCTGGTTTCCAGTTTTCTTGTGGCTTTTATTACTTGAGGGAGACAAATGCATTCATATAGCTATGCTTTTTTTTTCTTTATTTTTAAAGAAGTTTTATATTATATAAAAGTTACATCAAAAATACAGGCGAGGAGAGGGGGCAAGATGGCGGCTGAGTGAACATCCCTGTTAGAGTCTTCTGCAGGGAATCGGCTGGGCGGCGTTGGAGACTCTTTGGGACCGGATTGTTTCGGGATTTTTGCTGGTCCGGAGGTGTCTGGACATCGATTTGGAGGGAAGGTAACAGAGAGGATTCGTCTGTGAAATATACACAGAGATCCCAGCTACCTGTAGAGGATTCCCTTCTTGGGTAGGCGGAGACGAGGCATCTAGCCCTGCTCGGTGGGGCTGAGCCAGGCCGGGCCGCAGCGGCGGACGCCGGAGCCGGGCCGCGCTGCGCCGGCGGTGAGCGGGGCCGGGCGGGGCCGAGCCAGGCCGAGCCGGGCCGTGGTAGCGTTTGGAGCCGGGCGGGGCCGGTGCAGGCCCCGGCTGCGGGCCGCGGTAGCGCTTGGAGCCGGGCGGGGCCGGTGCAGGCCCCGGCTGCGGGCCGCGGTAGCGCTTGGAGCCGGGCGGGGCCGGTGCAGGCCCCGGCTGCGGGCCGCGGTAGCGCTTGGAGCCGGGCGGGGCCGGTGCAGGCCCCGGCTGCGGGCCGCGGTAGCGTTTGGAGCCGGGCGGGCCCGGGTCAGGCCGCGGCGGGTACGGAGCCGGGCAGGGCCGGTCCAGGCCACGGTGGCGGGAGGTGGACGCCGGAGCCGGCTGGGCCGCTGTAGCGAGCGGAGCTGGGCGGAGCCAGGCCAGGCCAAGGCGGCGTGAGGAGCCGGGCAGAGCCGGTCCAAGCCTCCGCGGTGGGCGGAGCCGGGCCTGCTGAGGGGGTTCTGTTTTTTTTTTTTTTTTTTTTTTTGTTTGTTTGTTTGTTTGTTTGTTTGTTTTTTAATTTTACTTAATTTTTTTTTTTTTTTTGAGCATCTGCAGTACTGGGGAGTTCGTGGGCCCTGGGCGGCCTATTGGGGGTTTGTGGGAAGGGAGGTGCTTGCAGACCCATTTGGGCAGACAGACGGGGGGGTTTTAGGGCAAAGCGGGGGGAAGTTGTTGTTTTAGATAGTGTTGCAATTGTGACACGTGTGTACCTGTATCTCTCTTCTCCCTATCCGATCCCCACCGTTTGCCCATCCTCTTTTTCTTTCTTCATTTCTTCTTGCCTTTCTTTTTTCTTTATTATAATTAGTTTTTTTTTTTTTTCGGTTTTCTCTTTCCCTCTTGTCCCTCATCTTCCACTTATTTTTACTTTAATTCAAGTATACAATAGGTGCTACAGGGAACACCTCACATTTGCTGGGTTTTCCCATCCTCCACTGCCTCATTTCTGTGTGAACTGATTTAGGCTACCTACACTATCCCCCTTCCCCTGCATCTTGATATCCACTATCATCTACTGTCTCTCCTATATTCCACCCCCCACCTCCCGTTCTTTGATCCACAAAGTGTCTAACTCTTAATTTCTAATACCTTTGTTCTGTTTTCTGTCTATTATCCACTCTTGAAACTATTACCTTTCTTTTCTTTTTCCCTCTCTCATGAAAACAATAGCTGTGTAGTTCATACCATATTCCTCCCAAATTCAGTCATCAACTTCATAAAAGGTACTCTACCTACAGCTATAACTCTATACAATCTACATGAATCTAACCTCCATCCTTCCAGATCTCATATTCCTGCTTTCTTAACATACATCACCAATACAACTTTACACTTTTCCCTTGCTTACACAATTGCCTTTCCCCAACACTAATACTTTCCTCTAAAGTGAACTTAACCAACAACAAGTAACTAGAATAAGAAGAAAAAAGTGACAAAGAGAAGATATAACACCTGTGCAAAAATAACAACTAATTAACCTCCAAGAGCAGACAAAGAAGCTAAGGAACTGATTAAATTCGTCAAAATAAAGAGATGACCAGAAAGCAACAAAAATCTACGAACCAAACCAATAATCAGGAAAACATGGCTGAATCCAATCAACAAACCAATAATCACGAAGGGGAGCAAAACTTGGCACAAGCAATGAAAGATCTCAGAACATTTATCACCGACAAATTTGATGCAGTAATGAAAGAGGTTAACAACATGAAGACATCACTTGGAGGGGAAATTGCAGACATACGCAAAAACATAACAGATATGATGGGAATGAACACCACAGTTCAAGAAATCAAAAATACACTTGCAGCAAATATCAGCAGACTAGAAGAGACAGAGCAGAGAATTAGTGATGTGGAAGACAGTACATCAGAAATCAAACAGATAGTAGAAGGGGTCAATAAGAAGATAGAAAAAATCCAATTAGGATTTAGGGACCTGAATGACAATGCAAAACGCTCAAACATACGTATTATAGGCATTCCAGAAGGTGAAGAGAAGGGAAAGGGGTCAGAAAGAGTGTTGCAGGAAATAATGGCTGAAAACTTCCCAAATCTACTGAAAGAGACAGATGTACATATCCAAGAAGCACAGCGCACTCCACAAGTCATAAACCCCAACAGGCCCACCCCAAGACATATACTTGTCAAATTATCCAATGCTCAAGACAAAGAGAAAATCCTAAAAGCAGCAAGAGAAAAGAAAACCATCACATACAAGGGAAGCTCAATTAGATTAAGTGCTGATTTCTCTTCTGAAACAATGGAGGCAAGAAGACAGTGGTATGATATAGTCAAGGTACTAAAGGAAAAAAATTTCCAACCAAGAATACTCTATCCAGCTAAACTAGCATTCAAACATGATGGAGAGTTCAAAATATTCGCAGACAAACAGAAACTGAAAGAGTATACCAACAAGAAACCTCCCCTTCAAGAAATTCTAAAGGGAGTTCTGCAGGAAGAAAGGAAAAAACAGGAAAGGCAAAGTTGGAGGAGAGTATAAGACCAACAACAACAACAAAAAAGACAAAAAAAAATATACAAACAAAATATGACAAACACAAATCCAATCAAAATATGGCTAACACAAATAATTCCTTGATAGTAATAACACTGAATGTCAATGGATTAAACTCACCTATCAAAAGATTCAGACTGGGACACTGGATAAGGAAATATGACCCATCCATATGCTGTCTACAAGAGACACATCTTAGACCCAGAGACGCATGGAGATTGAAAGTGAAAGGCTGGAAAACAATCATACAAGCTAACAATAACCAAAAAAAGGCAGGAGTAGCTATATTAATATCAGACAAAATAGACTTTAAATGTGAAACAATTGTGAGAGACAAAGAAGGATACTACATTTTAGTCAAAGGGAAAATCTGTCAAGAAGATCGAACAATCATAAATATCTATGCCCCTAACAAGGGTGCCTCTAAATACGTCAGGCAAACGCTGGAAAAACTAAGTGAAAGAATAGATACATCTACAATTATAGTGGGGGATTTTAATACACCACTATCAACTCTGGACAGAACATCTCAAAAGAGAATCACCAAAGAAACAAAACATCTGAATAGTATATTAGAGGAGCTCGATCTAATAGACATATATAGATCGCTACACCCAAACACAGCAGGATATACATTTTTCTCAAGCGCACATGGATCATTCTCCAAGATAGATCATATGCTAGGCCACAAAGAAAGGCTGAACGAATTCAGAAAGATTGAAATCATACAAAACATTATCTCTGACCACAGTGGAGTCAAGCTGGAGATTTGCAAGGGAAAGAAGCCCAGATTTCACACCACGATTTGGAAATTAAACAACACACTCTTAGAAAAACAGTGGGTCAAAGAGGAAATCTCAAAAGAAATCAATGACTACCTTGAAACAAATGATAATGATAACACAACATACCAAAATTTATGGGATGCAGCAAAAGCAGTACTGAGAGGGAAGTTTATAGCCATAAATTCATATATCAAAAAAGAAGAAAGAGCAAAAATTGAAGAACTAACTGCACATTTGAAGGAATTAGAAAAACAACAACAAAGTAACCCAACAGGAAGAAGAAGGAAGGAAATAACAAAGATAAGAGCAGAACTAAATGAAATAGAAAATAAGAAAGCACTTGAACAGATAAACAAGACCAAGAGCTGGTTTTTTGAGAAGATTAACAAAATTGACAAACCTTTAGCAACACTAACAAAGAAAAAAAGAGAGAAGATGCAAATACACAAAATAAGAAATGAGAAAGGCGATATCACCACTGACCCCACAGAAATAAAGACTATCATAAGAGGATATTTTGAAAAACTATATTCCAACAAAAATGACAATCTAGAGGAAATGGACAAATTCCTAGAAACACATAAACAGCCCATATTGACAAAAGAAGAAATTGATGATCTTAACAAACCAATCACAAGCAGAGAGATAGAATCAGTTATTAAAAATCTCCCAACTAAGAAGAGCCCAGGGCCAGATGGCTTCACAGGTGAATTCTATAAAACATTCCGGAAAGAACTGACACCAATCCTGCTGAAACTATTCCAAACCATCGAAACAGAAAGAACATTACCCAACTCCTTCTATGATGCCAACATTACCCTAGTACCAAAGCCAAACAAAGACATCACAAGAAAGGAAAATTATAGACCAATTTCTCTAATGAACCTAGATGCAAAAATACTTAACAAAATACTTGCTAATCGTATTCAACAACACATTAAACGAATTATACACCACGACCAAGTGGGATTCATCCCAGGTATGCAAGGATGGTTCAACATAAGAAAATCAATCAACGTAATACACCATATAAACAGATTGAAGGAAAAAAATCACATGATTATATCTATTGATGCAGAAAAAGCATTTGACAAAATACAGCACCCTTTCTTGATAAAAACACTCCAAATGATTGGAATACAAGGAAATTTTTTGAACATGATAAAGAGTATATATGAAAAACCTAAAGCCAATATTGTTTACAATGGAGAAAATCTAGACTCCTTCCCTCTAAACTCAGGAACAAGACAAGGATGCCCACTGTCGCCGCTCCTATTTAACATTGTCTTAGAAGTACTTGCTCGAGCACTGAGGCAAGAACCAGAAATAAAAGGCATTCAAATTGGAAAGGAAGAAGTCAAAATTTCATTATTTGCAGATGACATGATCCTATACATAGAAAACCCTGAGAGATCTACAACGAAGATTCTAGAACTCATAAATGAGTTTAGTAAAGTCGCAGGTTATAAGATCAATGCGCAAAAATCAGTAGCATTTCTGTACACCAATAATGAGCAAGATCAGGAGGAAATCAAGAAACAAATACCATTCACAATAGTAAATAAAAAAATCAAATACTTAGGAATAAATTTAACTAAAGAGGTAAAGAACTTATACACTGAGAACTATACAAGATTGTTCAAGGAAATCAAAGAAGACCTAAATAAATGGAAGACTATTCCTTGTTCATGGATAGGAAGACTGAACATTATTAAGATGTCTATCCTACCAAAATTGATCTACACATTCAATGCAATCCCAATAAAAATCAATGCAGCCTTCTTTAAGGAACTAGAAAAACTAACTATGAAATTTATTTGGAAAGGAAAGAGACCCCGAATAGCCAAAGACATACTGAAAAAGAAAAACGAAATTGGAGGAATCACACTACCTGACTTCAAAACATACTATAAAGCTACGGTGGTGAAAACAGCATGGTATTGGCATAAGGAGAGACATATAGACCAATGGAATCGAATTGAAAGCTCTGATATAGAACCTCACATATACAACCACATAATATTCGATAAAGCCACCAAACCCTCTCAACTGGGAGAGAGTGGCCTATTCAACAAATGGTGTCTGGAGAACTGGATAGCCATATGTAGAAGAATGAAAGAGGATTACCATCTCACACCTTATACAAAGATCAACTCAAGATGGATCAAGACCATAAAAACCTTAGAAAGCAGTGTAGGGAAACATCTACAGGACCTTGTAATAGGTAATGGATTTATGAATATCTCACCAAAAGCACGAGCAGCAAAAGAACTAATAGATAAATGGGACTTCCTCAAAATTAAAGCCTTCTGCACCTCAAAGGAGTTTGTCAAGAAAGTAAAAAGGGAGCCCACACAGTGGGAGAAAATATTTGGTAATCATATATCTGATAAGAAACTTATAACTTGCATATATAAAGAACTCCTACATCTTGAAAATAAAAAGATAAACAATCCATTTAAAAAATGGGAAAAAGACTTAAACAGACACTTCTCCGAAGAAGAAATACAAATGGCAAGAAAGCACATGAAAAAATGTTCCAAATCTCTAGCTATCAGGGAAATGCAAATCAAAACCACAATGAGATACCATCTTACACCCATAAGATTGGCAGCTATGAAAAAAACAGAAGAATACAAGTGCTGGAGAGGATGTGAAGGAAGGGGAACACTCATCCACTGCTGGTGGGAATGCAGAAGGATCCAACCATTCTGGAGAACAGTATGGCGGTTTCTCAAAAAACTAGCCATAGATTTGCCATATGACCCAGCAATACCACTGCTGGGAATATACCCAGCAGAACTGAAAACAAGAACACAAACCAATATATGTACACCAATGTTCATAGCAGCATTGTTCACTATTGCCAAAAGTTGGAATCAACCCAAATGCCCATCAACAGACGAGTGGATCAATAAAATGTGGTATATACACACAATGGAATACTACTCGGCTGTAAGAACAAACACACTACAAACACATGTGATAACATGGATGAATCTTGAGAACCTTATGTTGAGTGAAGCAACCCAGACATTGAAGGACAAATACTACATGACCTCAATGATATGAAATAAACAAGCTGCCCTAGATAGCAAGAGACTGAACGATAGGCTTGCAGGAAATCGGAGGGTGGAGGAAGGATATGAGCCGATGTCTGCAGGGGTGGAATTTAAGACAAGATGGTGGTAAGTATGAACACAAAGAAGAGATAAAAGGGGGGCAAGGGGTTGCCTTTGCTTGGGGCTTTGCGGGTTTGAGGGTGGCTGGGGAGGGACGGGTGGGTAACGTTGCCCAAAAGTGGGGGGAGGGAGGGGTAGCATACGAACCAGGAGAGGGTCAGGTGTTGGTGGAGAGTAAAATGCCGAGAAAATCATATCAAAATATAATAAAGAGGGTTACCTGTTTAGAATGCTCGGAGGGGAGGGTCTGATGCAGGACGGGCTCCTGGGGAATGTCTAAATGCTCATTCTGCCAGAGTGGGTGACACCATGGGGTAGAAACCCAAGTAGTGAGAGTGGGGGTGGACCCACATCCTGGGGAGGACTAATGCCATCCAATAGAGGGAACTGTATCCCTCGAGAGAAAGGGTGGCTCCCAGGGCATTGGGGCAGTTGAGCAAGTTAGGCCCTGAACACTATTCCATCTATCTCTGGAAGTGGCTCCTCAGGAAACGGAGGTTGGCTATCACTGAGGGCACCAAGGTGGAAGGGAAAATGGACGTTAAATGTGTGGAACCAAAGTAAATGGGGGGTAAGAGAGGAGTTTCTTGAGAGTACACAAGGATGGATATAAAACATGTAATATTACACCATAACATATAGGAGATGACAGACTGATAATGTAAACCATAATGTAAAACATAGGATAACTAAAAATGTAAAGAACTGTGTATCCTAAAGTATGCACCATAATGTAAACACAGATGTCACCTTGTTAGAAAGCTAATGTCTCAGACTCTGTACATCACTTTAAGTAAATATGATATGAATAGGGCGTAAGAGTATCACTGTGGAAGGGAAAAGGTTTTCTGGTGGATGTGTGGGAGTGCTGTATATTATATATATACATTGCTGTGGTCTAGGACTCCTGTGAAGAAAAGCTGAATAATTAGGGGGGGGGGGGGGGGGAAAAAAAGAAAAAAATAGGATGTGGAATTTTTTCAAGTCAACATTCTTTATCTAAGTTCTTTATCTAACTTTATCCAAGTTCTTTATCTATCCTTTAAACTCATTGCTATATGCCATTCCCTAGTAAGGGACCATGACATTATATTGGGCTTCAAATTTCGGGGAGTTCTGGATCACAGAGTGTTTCAACAATGGCAATGGAGGGATACTGGTATGGGATACCAATGACAGGTGATATATGACTGACAGGGAGCTGTACAGAACATATGTCCAGGGTGCATGGTAATGTTTGGATATACTCATAGTGGCAACAATTAAAAACCACAGTAGGGGGGGTACTGGGTTCCTGGCCAGTGGTGCTCTGTCGTGGTCCCTAGGGGAGCAGCGACAGTCTCCCAGGTACAGTGGTGGGGACCGGGAGGGAGTGAGGGTTCAACAGTGAGCCCCTGATACTAATGACTATGCTTGTGAGCTGATAAACCCAAAATAATAACAAGGCCTAGAGCAACTTTGTGCCTGGGAATTTCCTTCTGTCAGCCTTCATGTTACTCAAATGTGGCCAGTCTCGAAGCCAAACTCAGCATGTAAATGCAATGCCTTCCCCCCAGCGTGGGACATGACACCCGGGGATGAGCCTCCCTGGCAACGAGGGACCACTATCAACTACCAACTGATGATGCAACTGGAAAATGACCTTATACGGAAGGTTCAATGCGGATCAGCAGAATATCCATGTCTACATAAAATACCATGACTTTAAAATGCTGTTTGACCTAAAGTAAGGGGGAAATGGAAAGGAGAAATGAGTTTATATGGCTACGAGTTTCTAAAAAAGAGTCTGGAGGCTGGCAGAAGGTTTGCCCTCATGCACAACTGAGCAGAGTCAGAGAGACAGATAAAGCAGATACAACCCCCAGATATTGGTTCCTTTGAGGGCTAAAGAGACCCATGGGAGTTATGGTCATGGCCGATGGGGTTAACTACCAGGGCAGATGGCCCCTCTTTGGAAATGGTGTTTATGTGTGATGAATCTGGACTCAGATGGGATCTCCCTTCATAAGACTTTCATGCTAATGTGCTGGAGGTGCAGTTAATGTTGGGGTTTAAGATATATTTAGGGGATTTGAATCTCTGGACTGACAATGTGATAGCCAGATCCTGAGCCTCAACAGACTCCAGCACCTACAATCTGATTTATTGGACTTACCACACTCAGCTAAGATGGAGGTGAAGAAGGACAACCACCACACCATGGAGCCTAGAGTGATTACAACTGAAAATGGGAGGATTGCATCCAGCATCCAGGTGGAATCTGAGTCTCCTCTTGACATAAAGTTGCAATGGACACAACCAATCCAGTGTCCACATAGAAGAGGTGGCATTGGATTGGGAAAAGTGGACATAATGGACAAAGGGTATGGGGAAAGGCAGGAAGAGATGAGAGGTGGAGGCGTCTTCGGGACATGGAGCTGCCCTGGATGGTGCTTCAGAGGTAATCACCGGACATTGTAAATCCTCACAGGGCCTACATGATGGAATAGAGGAGAGTATGGGCCATGATGTAAACCAATGTATATGAGGTGCAGAGGTGCCCAAAGATGTACTTACCAAATCCAATGGATGTGTCAGGATGATGGGAACGAGTGTTGTTGGGGGGGGGGAGAGGGGGGGTGGGGGGGTGGGGTTGAATGGGACCTCACATATATATTTTTAATGTAATATTATTACAAAGTCAATAAAAAATAAAAAAATTAAATAAAAAAAAAATACAGGCGATTCCCATATACCCCACCCCTCCTTCATTAACAATATCTTTCATTAGTGTTACAATTGATGAACAAATATTGAAGTGTTTCTGCTGACCATGTTCTATAGTTTACGTTATGGTTTACACATTACACATACAACTTTTAGATTTTGGCAAAATGTATAATGGCCTGTATCTGTCACTGCAGTATAATGCAGTATAATGCAGTACAAGTCCAATGCCCCTCAAATGCCACATTTTATACCTATTCCTTCTTCCTTCCCTCAGAACCTCTGGTGACCACTGCCTTTATATCAGTGTTACAAGCTCTTCCATTACTAGAATAATAAAAAGTCTACTTTGGTCCATAGTTGCATTCCCCCCTTATGTTTGCTCATTCCTCAATCTTGAGGATTTGGGGATAATGCCCACTCTGTTTCTGATTGAGAGGGGGCTTAGATCCCATGGGGCAGATGGATGGAACTGTCTTGCTTGTAGATGTAGATACTCTGGGTTTTGGAATGGGAGCTGTCCATCCTCATTTCCTTGTTATTTGTCCTGGGTGAGTTCGATGAACTGGAGAACAGGTATTTAGCTGCAACTCTGCTGAGATTTGGGCATATGAACAGACCAAAGATTTAAGCCTCTGGGACATAAATTTAATAGGTGTAGTGCTAATTATAGGTTCAAATAAAAGGGGCAAAAGAACCAAGTGTAGGTTAATTACAAATGAATCTAACGCTGATTCTTTGGGGAGATAGGTTATCATATATTTCAAGGTCTACTAATGGGGTGCCAGTTTCCTGGGGTTGTCTGTCTTACTTATTGGGTCCAGATGTCTCTAGAGCCCTTTGGAGCACTCCTGCTTGAAGCATTGTTTTCTGTGGCAGAAATGAGATCCTTCAGAGAGGTGAATAAGCACAACCTCTGGAAATAACTCTTGATTCACTTTGAAATCTCTTAGCCATAAGAAATAATTTGTATTCAGTATGTCCCCCTTTTGGTCAAGAAGCATCACTAATTGGTGCTTGTTAATACTCCCTTGGTGCCAGGAAGTCTCATCTCATGTCCCTTACCAGGGGGAAGGCATGGAAGTTATGCTTTTAAAAGAATACTTGCTATACTTCTAGAATTTTTCTGAATTTTGTAGCAAGATTTTTAGTCAATATTACAGAAATGGAAGCCCAAGGTGGTTGTTATACAAATCCCTAATAGAAAGGGCTACTTTTCAAGAAGCAGACTTTCAGCCAGATGAAGTGGATGAGAAAGGCCAAGGACCACTTCACTGGGATTAGACAGAGGTTTGTGCAAGATCATTTCAACTCCAATATTCTATCATAGAAATAACTTTATAATTCATGTAGGGATGAAATTGTCAATTGTGTACTAATAAACTGGATCTGAAACAACAAACTGAGCAAAACTGAGCAAAACAAAAATAAATAATTCCCCTAAAGCACTATTTGTAGCATTTGCTAATTTTCATGGTGTAAACACTGCCACTGGTAGCTGCTTCCTGGATACGGCCAGCCTGGTCTTACTATTATGAACCAGTTCCAGTACATCACTGCATTTAGTATATATTCCCAGATATGTATTTGTGATAGAAATGATATTTTCACTTTTTCTTGTCAAAAGATATCCTAAGTTTGAATTTCAGACTACACTTCAGAACAGATATCATCAAACTTTTTAAAATAAAGGGCATGGTAATAAATAATTTAGGCCTCATATAGTCTCTGTTGCATATTCTTTCTTTACAACCCTTTAAAATGAAACGACTCCTCCACAGCAAGCCCAAAGCTGGATTTGATCCAGGGCTATAGTTTGCTGGACCCTGCTCTGGCAGCTTGTGATTATTTTGCCTTATAAAAAACTGTGATTGAGCTTTCTTAGAGAAAATAAGAAAATCACAGTCTCTATTTCCTAACGTCTTGTAACATTTGGGCAATTAACAAACCAAGAAATTTCTTCTGGCATCAGTGAGCTGGCAAAGGAAAAAAATACATGCTTTAAAAAGAAACTTCCCATAAAAAATGAACATAGAAATTGCTACCTTATTATTATAGAAATACTTTCTGACCAGCTGCAGTTATCAGTTTTAAGATTTCAGTATCACTGAAACAAAATTAATGAAGATACAGGCCATTGTAAATTGAATACAGAAAATTCCACTTCCTATCAGAAATAAAAAACTAAAAATGAGATCAAATGAGACAAAGGGGCAACTGGGAGGAGGAAAATGGAAAAGAAAAATGTTTTCCTTTATCTATAAAGGGAGATTAGGTAGCAAAATTGAGAAGATTGGTCAGAATAAACAGCAAGAAATCAGAGCATAAATCACAAAATATATACTATTCATTAGCTGATAGCCGTGTTAGTGTATTTTAACTCAGAAATAATTGCTAGTAGTTATTTGAGTAGATGAGAGATGTACCCATTTTTTTTTCTAAGTAGGTAGAAAGCTCTAAGATCCAAATCAGTAATTCCTTCTATAGTTCTGAACTTGGTCATCTCTTAAAGGCTCAGCAAAAGTGTTTGTTATTGCCTTGTGAACATTGAGAAATAAATATCTTTCAGAATGGTGTGGTTTGCATGACACATATATTCTAAATCAAAATGAAATTTTCTTATGCCAGCAATGGCTGTCTTATAGAAGATATCTCTAGGTTATTAAATAGGGATAACTAATTTATATGATGTATTAGTATCCTTGTGATAAAGCTACTTTACCTTTAAAGAATATTCTAGGTAAAGAAAGTACCCATTTTTTAACTCAGAAAATATTAATTGGTTTCCTCTTTGTGTTAGACAGTGTTTCAGGCACTAAAGATAGAGCAGTGATTAAGACAAATCCTATGCTTTCCTTGTATTTATAGTCAGAGATATTGGGTGGAGAGTGGGAGGGAGAAGAGAGCAAAGAAAAATAAATATATAATATACCAATTGGTGATCAGGTCTAAGAAAAAAATATAGAAGGATGGAGAAGTTCTATCTGATATGATTGTAGCAAAACTCTGAAAGATGGTGAGGGAATGAGCCATTTGGATATCTGCTGGACGAGAGCTTCTGGGAGGAGAAACAGCAAGGGTCTGATGAATAATGAGTGAAAGAAGAGATGCAAGATTGTGGCGATAGCTGGGACAATACTACCTAGAGCCTAAAGGTTTTATTCTGAAGGATAAGGTTGGCTTTGAGGTATTCCAAGTAGAGAGGTGTGGTGTTTAAAGCTGTATGTACCCCAGAAAAACATGTCCTTCAATTTAATCCATTCCTGGGGATGTGAACCCATTATAAATGGGACCTTAGGATGAGAATACTTCAGTTCATGTGCTACCCGCCTAAATCAGAATACTCTTAAGTCTACCACTGGAGTCCTTTATGAGAGAATGAAATTTAGAGATGTAGAAAGCCATGGCAGCAAGAATCTAAAATCAATGAATCCTGGAAAAGAAGGGAAAGACCAGCAGTGCTGCCATATGCCTTGCAGTATGACAGAAGAACAAAGGATTGCCAGCAACTGATCTTCAGGAAGAAAGCTTTGCCTTGATAGTGTCTTTTTGTTGTTATTGTTTATTTTATTATTTATTTCTCCCCCTACTCCCCATTCCCCCCATTCTCTACTCTCTGTGTCCATTCGCTGTGTTTTCTTCTGTGCCTGCTTGTATTCTCATTAGGTGGCTCCAGGAACTGATCCTGGGACCTTCCGGAGTGGGAGAGAGGTGATTACTCTCTTGTGCCACCTCAACTCCCTGTTCTGCTATGTCTTCTTATTTTCTCTCCTCTGTGTCACTTGTTGCATCATCTTGCTGCACCAGCTCTCTGCATCAGCTGGGTCTCCTGTGCAGGGAGGCTTTCCTGCACTGGGTGGGATTCCATACAGGGTGGCACTTATGCATGAGGCAGCATTCCCGCATGGGCCAGAATCCATGTGGGCCAACTCACCATGTGGGCCAGCTTGCCCTCACCAGGAGGCCCTGGGCATTGAACTCTGGACCTCCTATATGATAGACAGGAGCCCAATTGGTTGAGCCACATCTGTTTCCTGATAGTGTCTTAATTATATGCAGCATATATAAAGAAATGCTTCTACTTAACAACAAAAGGGCAAACAACCCAATTACAAAATGGGCAAAAGACCTGAACAGACATCTGTCCAAAGAAGATATACAAATGGGCAGAAAGCATATGAAAAGATTCTCAACATCATTAGCCATCAGGAAAATGCAAATCGAAACCACAATGAGGGAAGCGGACTTGGCCCAATGGATAGGGCATCCACCTACCACATGGGAAGTCTGCGGTTTAAACCCCTGGCCTGCTTGACCCATGTGGAGCTGGCCCATGCTCAGTGCTGATGTGTGCAAGGAGTGCCATGCCACGCAGGGGTGTCCCCGGCATAAGGGAGACCCACGCCCAAGGAGTGTGCCCCATAAGGAGAGCTGTCCAGTGCGGAAGAAAGTGCAACCTGCCCAAGAATGATGCCACACACATGAAGACCTGACACAGCAAGATGACCCAACAAAAAGAAACACAGATTCCCAGTGCCGCTGATAAGGATAGAAGCCATCACAGAGGAACACACAGTGAATGGACACAGAGAGCAGACAACTGGGCGGGTGAGAGGAGGGGAAGGAGAGAGAAATGAAAACAAAACAAAACATAAAAACTTCACAATGAGATACCATTTCATACCCATTAGAACAGCAGTTATTAAAAAACTGGAAAATAGCAAATGTTAGAGAAGTTGCAGAGAAATAGGAACACTCATTAATTGCTGCTGGCAATGTAAAATGGAGCAGTTGTGGAAGACATTTTGGCAGTTCCTCAGAAAGGTAAGTATAAAACTAAAATATGATCTGGCAATTCCACAATTAAGTATATACTACAAAAGAATTTGAAAACAAGAACTCAAACAACTATTTACACACTGATCTTCACAGTGGCATTATTCACAATTTCCAAAAGATGGAAGCAACCCAGGTGTCCATCAATCGATGAATGGATAAATAAAATATAGTATATACATTCAGTGGAAAGTTATTCAGTCTTAAAAAGGAAAGAAATTCTGATACATAGAGCAACATGGATGGCCACTGAAGATATCTTGTTGAGTGAAATAAGCCGCACACAAAAATAACAAATATTGTGTGATCTCACTGATTTGAAACAATTGGAATAAGCAAACCCATACAGTCAGAATCTAGAATATAGGTTACCAGGGTTTGGGGTGGGGCTATGGAATGGAAACTACTTCAAATGTACTAGGTTTCTATTTGGAATGATAGAAATATTTTGGAAATGGATGGTGATAGAACAACACTGGGAACACAACAGCACTGTAATATATGTCTGAATAAGTTAAATAGGAGAAACATTAGATTGTTTATATGGTAACAGGTTACAAATTTTTAAAAATCTGGGGAAATACACTGCACAGACAAGCAACCCTAAGTTAAACCACGGATTTTAATTAGTAGTATAATTATAAAACTCTGCCATCATTAATTGTAACAAATATTCTAAACCAATGAAAAATATTGGTGGCAGGGTAATATATGGGAATCCTGTATTTACACCTGATTTTTCTGTTAACCCACAATTTTTCTAATAAAAAAAAAAAAACAACAACAACCCAAACCAAGCACATAAACTAAACATAAGCAAATAAATTCCCATTGTTTAACCTGACCCATTTCATGTATTTGCTTTAAGCACCCTGGAAAGAGGAACAACAGCCTTCTGGCTGTTATCTGAGATGAGGAAGATGGGATGAGTAGGGGGAACTGTAGACATGAGCCATGTAAAGTGTTCAGATAGGCATTAATGTTAATTTTGAGATTTTTATTAGACACTAGTCACCATTATGTGTCTGGCTGCTGGAAATATTTTTCAAATGTAGGAGATTTTGGAACCAGAGAGGTATTTTGTGATGATATTTAAAAACATGGCACTAGTTGATGATGATGACATGTAGTGTTTACTATAGGGCAGGCACAGTTTTAATCCTCAGAGCAACCCTGGAAGATGGGTATTAATATTTACATTTTATGAATGAGAAACCTGAGGCACAGGGAGGTTAATTATAGTCCGTATAATCTCCTTACACTTAGTATGAAGCAAAATTGTTAAAAATGATACATCAATTGTAACAAGTGTTCCACACTAATGCAAGTGGTGTGGTGGTGTGGTGATAAATGGGAATCCTGTACTCTATTGTTTTGTAAACCCACAACTTCTCTAATAAAGAAAAAAAAATTTTTTTCAAACTGTAAAAAACATGGAAGGACCTGCATTTTTAAAAAGATAGTTGCTAAATATTTCTCAGGTGGCATCCTTTGTTAAGATGGATTTTCTACTTACCATTCTTGTGCTCTATTGCCTGGACTAGGAGTGGATAACTGGGGCAGGCTAGCGCAGGGAAAGGGAAGACTTGGATCACAGCTGAAGACCTGGCAGACAACATGGCGGACAAACATCATTGCCATGAGACTCCACCCAGAATCCTCCTGAGGATAAGACTGCTGGAAAGAGTTCCCAAGACCCAGCTCCAAGTTTCTACTTGGAACTCTTTCCCGGGTCAAGGAGAAGCTCCAGATAACTCCAAACAGGCCTCCTCATTGGGCCTCTGAGAGCTAAGAGGTGGGGATCATAAGGCAACCAATCAGAAGAGCAAAAGGCTGGAGTTTTTTTCCAACATTTGGAAGGGGGAGGAGTCAAGGTTTTAAAAGGCCTAACCTGAGGCTTCTGCCTGCGTCACTCACCCTGCAGCATGCTGCAGTCCATATCTAGGAGCATTCATTCTTTTCTTTTTCTTAATAAACTCTTTACTCCCTTTCCTACCCTATGGCTGTCTTTAAATTCTTTCATGTGACATAAGTCAAGAACCTAGAAGCCCAGAACCCAGAGTATTCTGCTAGCATAACCAAAAGTCCATGGGCAAAATCCAACTCACCCTTTGATTTTGTAAATAAAGTTTCACATGCACATGCAAAGATACTGAGTTGGGATGTAAACTCAGGTAGAATGACTTCCAGAATCACACTATATGCTTCCACATGAGAATCATGGGAATAGCCAATACCATGTACCTCCTGATAGGATGCATTGGAAATAAATCAGCATCATTTCATCACATCTGAGATGCTCCTGCCAAAAATGCATAATCTGAATCTTATAATAAGTAAACATCAAGCAAATCCAAATTGAGAGACATTCTGCAAGATAACTGGACTGCACCTTTAAAAATGTCAAGGTCATGAAATACAAAACCCAGCCAAATTAAAGATTAACCTGAGAACTGAATGCCAAGCATTCTTTTGGATTTTCTGTTGCTATAAAAATCATCACTGTGACATTGGCAAAATTTGAATAAAATTTGTGGATTAGAGAATAATATCGTGTCACTAATGTCTATATTTTATATCTCTTAAAACATACTTAATATGCTTTAAAACAACATGTCTGAAACTATTGGCCAATATTTCTAGGCAGAATAGACCCTTGATAAATATATGTGGACTGCGTGAATGAAATGTATAAGAATTTGAAGTGATTTTTCAAATTTGATTTCTTAATACCAAAGCTAGGAATTCTCCTATAGTGAGGCTTTTCCAAGCACAGTGTCTGGTAGCTAATAAGAAAAATAGCTATAATTATTGAGAAAGTGATACTTTACCATCAGCACACTCTGGCATCATCTGTGGAAGTCTTGAAGGAAAGTGTCACTTGTACATGCAGAGAGGAGTGAACAGGTAGAAAGAATGGTGTGAACAAACTCCTAAGGGAATGTTGACATTTTGTTCTAGCAACAATGGCTTGAAGATTTTAACTGAGAAGGTTTATCCCATGTAGGGGAGTTAAATTTAGAGATGTAGGGAGAAGGCAGCTTACCATATCTTGGGTTCACCCAGTGCCTACTAAGGAGGGATTAAAGGATTATGAGTAGGGATATGTCCTGTGCATTAGGAAAATTAATTTAATAATAAAATAGTGAAGTTATCACAGAGGTAGGAAATGAGCTAGGACATTATTACATTAACTTTTCATTATTTAACTGTAGTTAAGTGTGCCTCCTATTAAATATATTTGAAATTTTTTGTTTGGGCTATAGCAGTTCTTTTTAAAAATGGCCTCTATTCTATATAATTCTTGTTAAATATTGAGGTATGACAAAAAACATACCAGGCAAAACATGACAGTGGTTTACCCTTGAGACTAAGGTGGGTCATCTGTAACCCTTGGCATCCTTTTATTTATTTTAATTGCAAATGAAACATTCAGGGCATTTCTACTAGCCCACTATATTTAATAACTATTATAGTTGTGGTTACCTGGAAGCAACAGATAAGCACAGAGAAACTTATTACTTTATAAAAAGTTCATCTTTTAGAGTCTTCCAGACATGACGAAACATTTAGGGTCTTGGTTAGGTCTCCAGAGTATAGCAGAAGTGTATTAAATGGACTTAGAAAATGCAAAACTGCTACATTTCAGATGGTTGCTGTAAGTCATTTGTTACATCCTGACTTCACCCATAAGACACTTCATTCTTGTGTATTTCCTTAGGGAATGCCTCTATTCCACATACAAATAAGAAAGAAATTGGCTTGGGGAAGTTGTAACAGATGACCAAGCTGGGTGGTAAGTGTGAGGTGGATGCAGACCTGAGATGTCTCCATCGTACAAGTGTTATCTTCCTTCAGAACTCCTTTCTGTTATGTATCTAAGGACTTTGATTGTTTCACTGGTGGTGCCTCTTTGAACCTGTAATATCCAATATGTTCATTTTTTTAAACCCACAAAATTCTACAAGCTCTCTGGAATAGCTGGACTGATTGGTTATTTTGATGTGAAATTGTTTAGACACCAGATCAGTTGGCCCACATGATAGGAAGACTAAGAGGAACATTATTTAAAATAAAACACACAAAAACTAGAGGTTTATTTATACACCACTGACTTTTGTTCATATATTCCAAATTGCAATTTGAGGAAGAAGTGTGAAAACATTTATGCAATTTCCTTGATGTCCATCACCACACATACAAAAAGAGATACCTAGTTTATTTCTATTTTCTAGAATTGGGCATTTGCCTTGATTTTTATTTCACACTGATATCTAGAAATAAGACTAGTTAATTTCTTCTTGGACTTTTGGTTAAGATCAAGTGTAGAAATAGTGTTAGGAATCTGTCATTTTAATTAATTTAAATTCATTTTCTATACGGAAAAACAATTAGCATAGAGTATATGTTAATGTGCATTTTCTCACTATGAGGACAACTCCAGTGAAGTTAGTTTAGTAATACCTTATTCTGAGTTCTTTTGTGTGATGCAGGAAAACAGCTATATATATATATATTTTTTTTTTGGTGTCATTTTTAAAGACCTCCCTCAAGAAGGCCAATTGCACAGGGACTTGACATTTGGGGAAAGTTGTGCAGATTTCTAGAAAACACATTTTTGGCTTGGAAGAGAGTGACAGTCTTGCACAGGATTTAAACATCAAGACATCAGTAGGTGGTAAGAGCCTTAAACGATGTGATTTGTTACTGAATTTCAAATGCAGCTCTTCAAAGGGACTAGCAGATAAAGTGGAAAGAAATCTGATAAGTGATATTTGTTCAGAGGGATGCTAAATGATCAAGAGATTCTGAGATGGAGTTGTGGGTTTAGGATTGTTTTTGCCCCTCACCTTGAGTCTTGCTGAAACATGCCACAGTGGCGGTGTTTCCATTCCCTGGGAACGGGAATAACGAGAAAGATTTTAGTTCTTAACTCTTTTGCAGTTTTTCAGGAATGCTTTCACCAATGCTTTTATTTTTTGTTTTTATCATCACATAAGGGTAACTTGGTGGCAGATATCTGGAGAAAGATTGTAACGATTTGGCCCTTTATTGCATCTTATCTTTCTCTCTAAGATGGTATAGCATGTTTTATATCTTAGGGGCAAATAAAGATTACAGGAACAAAGGTCTTAATTTTATTTTATTAATTCATATTAGCAACACAAGTGTGTTCATATATCAATAGCTACATAACTGTAATTTATTAATCTGTCTCATTAACGGTATACAAAATAAGAATCTATATTATGTAAGCACATGTCGATAACTTGATTCAACCTCATGTTCACTGATGGAGTAAACAGTTATTAAAATGATGTCATTGACATTACCGGTCGGCTTCAAGGGCATGCAGGAATCCCGCTCCCCATTGGTCCGCCCGTCCACAGCCTGAGAAGCCCACTAATGACAGCGCCTCTGGGTGGAGGGTCGCCCCCATCCAAGATGGCGCCCCCAGGAGCTGGGAGCGGGTGACCGCCAGGGAAGCGGCCTGGGTTGGGCCTCGGATTGCGGGGTCTGGGGGCATCTGGCTGGGTCCCCCCCTGGCCCACCTACAATGCCTACCCTGGGCCAGAGCAATGGCCATTGAGAACAGCATGCAATTTTGGAAGAGGAGCGCCAAGCTGCCGGGGAGCATCCAGCCTGTGTATGGAGCACAGCACCCTCCTCTGGACCCACTGCTCATCAAAAACTTCATTAAAGAGCGGTCAAAAGTCAACTAGAAAATGACCTTGAATTAAAGATTCAATGCGGAACAGCAGAATATACCTGTCTACATATAATAACATGACTTCGGGAAGCTGTTTGACCTAATGTAAGGGGGAAATGGAAAGGAGAAATGAGATTATAAGGCTGTGAGTCTCTAAAAAAGAGTCTGGAGGTTGTCAGAAGGAATACCCCTATGTACAACTGAACAGAGTCTAAGAGACAGATAAGGTAGATACAACCCCAGGTATTGGTTCTTTTGAGGGATAAAGAGACCCACGGGTTCTATGGTCATGGCAGAAGGAGTTCACTGCCATGACAGATGGCCCTTCTTTGGAGCTGGTGTTTCTGCATGATGGAATTGGACTCAGAGGGGATCTCTTTTCACAAGACTTGCATGCTACTTTATTGGAATTGTAGTTGGTGCTGGATTTAAGATATATGTAGGGGATTTGAATCTCTGGACTGATAATATGACACCCAGGCCCAGAGCCTCAACAGACTTCAGCTCCTACACTTTGATTTATTGGACTTACTCCACTCAGCTAGCATGGAGTTGAAGAAGGTCAACCACCACAACATGGAGCCTAGAGTGTCTACAACTGGAAGTGGGAGGAGAGCATCCAGTACCCATGTGGAATCTAAGCCCTCACTTGACATAGGTGTGCAATGGACACAACCAATCCAATGTCCACAGAGAAAATGTGGAATGGGTGTGGGAACGGTAGCCATGGTGGCTGCTGGGTGTGGGGAACGGGAGGAAGAGATGAGATGTGGAGGTGTTTTCGGGACGTGGAGTTGTCCTGGATAGTGCTTCACGGACAATTACGGGACATTGTAGATCCCCCCAGGGCCCACTGGATGGAACGTGAGAGAGTCTGGGCTATGATGTGGACCATTGACTATGGGGTGCAGTGATGCTCAGAGATTAACTTACCAGGTGCAATGGATGTGTCATGATGATGGGAGAGAGTGTTGCTGTGGGGGGAGTGGGGGGCGGGGGCGATGGGGTTGAATGGGACCTCATATTTTTTTAATGTAATTAAAAATAATAATAAATAAATTTTAAAAAAAAGTCAAAGCAGTTCCTCTGAAGAATAAGAAGGCCCCCAGTTTTCATGAATTTGCCTGGAATACCAGTGATGCGTGGGACATTGGGGATGATGAAGAAGAGGACTTTTCCTCTCCTTCTTCCAAACCCTAAACTCAAAGGTTGCTTTGGCAATTGCAGCCCAGGTGCTGGAAAACCACAGCAAGCTGAGGGTGAAACCAGAACGGTCCCAGTCAACAACATCCGAAGTTCCTGCCAGCCACAAGGTCATAAAGTCCAGCAGTGATGCCCAACTGTCCAGAAACTCCAGCAATACATGCCTGAGGAACCCTCTCCACAAACAGCAGCCGCTCCCTCTCCAACCCATCAACCCCCTCTTTGCCCGGATCTCAAACCAGAATGCTTCTGGGGCTCCCCCAATGACTGTCCAGGAGAAAACCCGCCTAGAAAAGTTCCATCAGCTTCTCTCCAGACACAACCCTGACTTAGATGAACTGAGGAAGTGTGGCTGGCCAGGGGTTCCCAGGCGGGTTCCTCCTGTAACCTGGAGACTCCTGTCGGTGAGTTCTGCCTACCTTGTGGGGCAGTGTGAGCCTCACGCAGTCCTTCTTGCCTGATGAGGGCTATCTCCCCGCAAACACTGAGAGGAGGAAGTTGACCCTGCAGAGGAAGCGGGAGGAGTATTTTGGCTTCATTGAGCAGTATTATGACTCTCGAAACAAGGAGCACCACCAGGACACCTACAGACAGATTCACATTGACATTCCAAGAACAAATCCTCTCATTCCACTGTTCCAGTGACCACCTGTACAGGAGATCTTTGAGAGAATTCTCTTTATTTGGGCCATCCGGCACCCTGCTAGTGGGTATGTCCAGGGAATTAATGACCTGGTTACTCCGTTCTTTGTCGTCTTCCTCTCAGAATATGTGGGTAAGGAGCATGAGTATCAAATTGAACAAGCTATTGCTGTTTCTTATCTTTGATCTATTCATTTGTTTTCCCCAAGAGTGTAGCCAGTGCATATGGCTTACTAAAAAAGAGATAGTGGCTTTGGAACACACAATTAAAAACCCTGTTTTAAAAGCAAAAAAAAAGATGTCATTTCAGTTGAGAGGGTATGGAGTTCTTCCTGATAAAACAACTATTTCCTCTCTACCATCACCTTGGGAACACCAGAAAACCAAACATTATCTATGCATTCATTTGTGTTATTCCATATTTTATCAGCTGTTTTCTTAGGAGGCATTCAAGAAATAATAAACACCACTGTATTTTCCAGACTGTGCAAAGGCACTGATAACAAATTTAATGCTGAGTGTGAGGTGCCAGTGATATATTCCAATTCATACTTTTACCTTAATTCTTTGAGTATTTGGAATTAAGATGATTATCGATAGATAGATACCTTATCTATGTCTTAACTGTAAATATACTCCACTTTATGAATGGATTTTGGGGGCTCTTCATGTAATGATTAACGGTTTGGTAATACACCTTAGTTTTTTTACTTTTAAAAGAGAACAGATTATTTAAGAAATATATGTTGGATATGTCTTACTTTGCCAGCTCTAGGACAATACCACACATGGTGTGGCTTATCAACAGGAA
Source organism: Dasypus novemcinctus (assembly GCF_030445035.2). NCBI lineage: Eukaryota > Metazoa > Chordata > Mammalia > Cingulata > Dasypodidae > Dasypus > Dasypus novemcinctus. The sequence goes on along the minus strand of NC_080702.1, from coordinate 7,724,870 downwards.
TGTATTAGCTCATGGTTTCAGAGACTTGCTTGCTTTCTCCCAGAATCTGTAGGTTCTGCCTGGCCATCAATCTTTGGGTTCCTTGGCTTTCCCATCACATGGCAACGTCCTCTCTTTTTTGGGCTCAATTGACTTCCAGCTTCTTCTCCTCCATAAAGCCTCGAAGATTAGGATTAAGGCCCAACCTCATTCAGTTGGGCCACATCTTAACTAAAATAGTAACACCCACAGGAATGGATTATGATTAAGAACAAGTTTGATTGTTTGTTTTTTCTTTTCCCTGGGATATGTAATTCAACCTTCCACAGAATATTAAGAGGAATAGAATTCCCCATTTCTTGCCAAGGGGGCTTGTGTGATGATGGAGATTAAAAAAATCAAACTTATTGAGAAAAGCTACACTCAAGATGAATAAGTAAAATTTGTTCTTCTGCCTGCTTTAGGGACTTAGGCAAAAAGAGCAAGGTACAAAAAGTAGAGAGAAGAGTAAAACCCATTTTATTTTGCACTAATTATAATTTAACAAAAAAATTAAGGAAAAATGAGAAGGTGAAATTATTAATATTATCTTTTTAAAGTAAATGCTTGGTCAAATGAAAGAACAAAATGTATGCACCGGGCACAGATATCCTATAATCCTTATCCAAGTGTTCAGGCTATAAATTATGCAAGTACCCACGTAACAAAGCAGCATGAAATCCATGTTTACAAAGGAATACTCTCACCAAGTGCTGGCGACTTGAACCTAAATAACAGATGAAAGTTGATTACTGGAGGATATAACTTCTTTATCTTTAAAAAGTGACATTTTGTGCAGCAATGCATGATATTCAAAAGCTACAATGAGTAAGCAGACCAGATCTTACTATTGCTCTCTAAACTACTTGAGGCTGAGTGCCCAAATCTGGTTTATCAGCTCCCTGAGCAGGTTGGCCCAGTAGGGTACGAAGTTGGTTACGGTTAATGTAATCATGGCTTCCAAGGGGGTGTGAAATTTGACAAGCTGTGTGGTGCAGTGGTCATTACTGAAGTGGGTGGTTTGACTAGAAGCTGTCTTTATGATTTTCATAATTTAGTTTTTCCTTGCTCCTGGAGCATCCTGAAACTTACCTTTTATATTATTATTATTTCAATGATGAATTCTAAACTCAGTTAAAGTTCTTCCTCCTAGCCTGCACATTTTCCTCTTCTCTCCTTATCTTCTCCACTCCCCTCCCCCTTCTCTTCCCCTCTCCTTTTCCCTTTCCATTTTGGTTTCTTTTTCTATTTCTTTTCTTTGCTTTCTTTTTCTTTTTTCTTTTCTTTTCTTTTTTTTTTTGAGAGAGTAGGCTAGAGTATTAACATAGCTTCTTTTTCAAGTATTAGGATGACTAGTTAATATTTCATTCTAGGAGTTTAGCATTGGAGCACTCACCCAGCAGAATTGATTAACACTGCAACAATTCATCAGGAAAGTGGAATGTTATATTTCCCTTTGAATAAAAATCCTTTTCTTAATCTTCTATTATTTCAATTCAATAACAAATCTCCATCTTGAGCAACCTTTTCCTTTCTTCTCTTTCCTATATACTTAGACAGTATGTTGAAGAACATAGTAATATCTTACCATCAATTTTATGACTATTTTACACTAGAACAGTCTTACATATCTATGAAATAACCTTATTTTGTTATTCTTACAGAGGAGACAGGCTCTGGCAGACTTTTAAACAATATTTAATTTGAACAGAATTACAGGGAATTTATTTTTAGAGAGAGGTAAATGCTTAAAATGGAAATTAGTTATATATATTCATAAACATTAGCAGGGTTATAATATTGACTAGCAAAGACTGTATCAAAGTCTTGATTATGTTCATAAAGATATCAGAGGAAAAGAAAATAGTCTTATGTTTGAGTTATATGCTTCTGCAGATCAGTATCCTCAATCATCATATAGGTTATGGAATAATATAAATATAAATAAGAACCCAGAAAAAAAGAAACAATTTAAAAGTATAGACTTCTTTTTCCTCTTTTCCCCATCAAAGTAACTTACAGTCTCATTGGAATGTAGCAAACAGAACTGCTTTAGAGGCAAGGAAGATTCCTTAATGTGGTATTAAGCAACACAATATAGCACATTTTGTAAACTCTTCCAACTGCCAAGTCTCTCCACTGCATCAAAAATGAGAAGTACACAGCAATTGTATTATTAATTACAAAGAATAAAACTACAATGGCTGAAACATAATACTATCACATCTTCAGAAAATTTTCCTCCAGGTGAAATGATAGTAAAATTCAACTGGAGAATAAATTCCACACTAAGAAAGTTGGTTGTCCTAAAGTGAAAATATACATAGCATGACAACTACTTTATTGAAGCCATATGTTTGCGCATTTGCCTACTCATCAAGGAGATAGTGGAGTTCAAGAGGACATTGCTGTGTATAAGATCTATATTGAGGGGTGTTGGAGAAGCTGTAGATTTTCTATCCCAGGGAAGAGTTTGTAAAAAAATTTCCTGGCTGTCTATCAAAGTGAATATAACTGTTTTGATAAGCAATGGGTTGAAAGCTGTGGTGACTTTGAAACGCAGTCACACAGGTTAGTGTTTCTTTCTTGAACTCTTCCCTCCAGCTACACTGATCACTGGTTGGAAAGCTCATAGCCGAGGACTGACAGCTTCATTTTTGGTCTATTCATATAAATGCATTTATGTATTTATTTATTAGTGAGTTGTTGGATCTTTTGAGTAAAGAGACCAGCATCAAGTCAAGCAAAAGTCACTTCTTATATTTTAGATCAAGTGTCATAAGTGTCCTTCCAATTCTATTGTTTGAGTTTCTTTTACAGCACAGTTTCTAAACCCTGGCAATATTGATATTTTGGGCCAGACAGGGCATTGTGGGGGGAATGAGGCTTTACACTATAGGATATCTAGTAGCATCTCTGGCTTCTGCCTACTAGATCCAGATTCACACCCTCATCATTAAAATAAAAAAAAATGGCTCCAGACATTGTCAAGTGTCCCTGTAGGACAAAACTCATCCTTGGCTGAAAACCATTCTTTACAAAACAAGTCAGCAGCTTTTGAATTTTGAAGTATGAGGGAAAACAATTACATTCTTTGAAATTAAAAAAAACTTTTACTTCCTATGAAATGTAGAATTAGTTAGGGACAGTGGGATTGAAGAAACAAAATATGAACTGGATCCAATCATTCCCATGCTTAAAGCCCTGCAGTGGCTACTCAAGTCACAGAATGTAAGATCCAATGTTTTTATCATGGTCTGTAAGAGTAAAATTTTCCCAATCTGGTCTCTGTTCTCACTTCACCCTCTACCATTTGCCCCTTGCTCTCTCCAGCCACTCAGTCACTAGCTTTCTGAAAGTCTGCTTCTTGAACCAACCAAGCTTTTTCTTGCCTTAGGGCTTTTGCACAAGCTTTTCTTTCTTTCTGGAATGTTCTTCACCTCGTTTGTGTACAGCTCTTTTTCCTCCTTGTCATTCAAATGTCATCTCTTAAAAAACTTTCCGACCATCTTATCTTGATAGCAAATTCCCATCCAAGCTACCTACTCTCTATTCCATTACTAGAATATTGCCCATAACATCAACACTATCTGAAATGACACTGTTTATTCACTTGTTTTTCATTCTGCCTTTCCCTTCTCCAACACCTCTATTTCTTTTGAATATAAGCTCTATGAGGACAGGGGTCTTGACCATTTTACTCACTGCATTATCCCCAGGACCTAGAATGTGCCCAACACAGAACTGATAATTTATACATATTGGTTGACAGGAAACTACTTCAGTAAAGAAATATTTAAGTTTGCTTGTAAGGCTTATTATTACAGAAGTCTCATGCCTTTCTTCTCTTTGTTCTTTTAATGTTACCCTTGTCTAACTAAGAGCTCCTGGGGAAGAGGAAGAAAGAGATCACCCCTAACAAATAAAGTGTTGGACACATAGTTGTATTATATGATGACAAGCCAGTTAATGAAATCTGAGAGAGAGGGTTAAAACACAAATCCTATTCTTTTGTTTAAAACACACACACAGGCTTCTAATTCCTTTGCAAAGTGTCTTCTGAGATTTTAGATTTTAATGAAAGATAATTTTTAGCGGGTTCCTATTTTTAATTTTCAGAAATGAAATCATTTGAAAAGAAAATATCTAGATCTGCAAGCTTGAAAGTATATTACTGATACCAAAAATACTTGCAAAGTGATGTAATAGATAAAACTCCATAGAACTGCATTTCATTTGACAGTCCTGAGACTTTTCCCAGAGACTGCACAAAAGCATTAAATAGAAATGACCTAGGGGTAGGTATTGGATCAACATGCACCAGTAAGTTTCTGAAATCAATTTTTTGCTCCTCAGATACAGGAAAATTGATATAACAAAAGCTGTGTAGCTCCTATTAATTATCAATTATTTTTTTTTTTAATTTTTAAATTCATTTTGTAAAAATATTACATTAAAAAATATGAGGTCCCATTCAACACCACCCCCCCCTCCCCACCACTCCCCCCCCCCCCCCCAGCAACACTCTCTCCCATCATCATGACAAATCCATTGCACCTGGTAAGTACATCTCTGGGCATCGCTGCACCTCATGGTCAGTGGTCCACAACATAGCCCATACTCTCCCACGTTCCATCCAGTGGGCCCTGGGAGGATCTACAATGTCTGGTAATTGTCCCTGAAGCACCACCCAGGACAACTCCAAGTCCTGAAAACGCCTCCACATCTCATCAGTTCCTCCCATTCCCCACACCCATCAGCCACCATGGCCACTTTTCCCACACCAATGCCACATTTTCTCTGTGGACCTTGGATTGGTTGTGTCCATTGCACATCTATGTCAAGAGGAGGCTTAGATTCCACCTGGATACTGGATGCAATCCTCCTGCTTTCAGTTGTAGGCCCTCTAGGCTCCATGGTGCGGTGGTTGACATTCTTCAACTCCACGTTAGCTGAGTGCTGTAAGTCCAATAAATCAAAGTTTAGGAGTTGAAGTCTGTTGAGGCTCAGGGCCTGGCTATCATATTGTCAGTCCAGAGATTCAAATCCCCTAGATATATCTTAAACACAAGCACCAACTACAATTCCAGTAAAGTAGCATGAAAGCCTTGTGTAAAGAGATCCCATCTGTGTCCAGCTCCATCATGCAGAAACACCAGCTCCAAAGAAGGGCCAACTGACATGGCAGTGAACCCCATCTGCCATGACCATAGAACTCGTGGGTCTCTTTAGCCCTCAAAAGAACCAATACCTGGGGTTGTATTTTCTTTATCTGTCTCTGAGACTCTGCTCAGGTGTGCATAAGGGCAATCCTTCTGACATCATCCAGACTCTTTTTAAGAGACTCATAGCCATATAAACTCATTTGTCCTTTCCATTTCCCCCTTAATTTAGGTCAAACAGCATTTTTAACTCCTGTTATTATATGTAGACAGGGATATTCTGCTGGCCCGCGTTGAACCTTTAATTCAAGGTCATTTTCTAGTTACATCATCAGCTGGTATTTCGTAGTGGTCCCTTGGTGCCACGGAGGCTCATCCCCAGGTGTCATGTCCCACACTGGGGAGAATGCACTGCATCTACATGCTGAGTTTGGCTTCGAGACTGGCCACATTTGAGTAGCATGAAGGCTGTCAGGAGGAAACTCCCAGGCACAGTGCTTCTCTAGGCCTTGTTTTTATTTCAGGCATATAGGCTCACAAGCATTGTCATTAGTATCAGGGGTTCACTGTTGGACCTTCATTCCTTCCTGGTTCTTACCATTGCATCTGGGGGACTGCTGCTGCTCCCCTAGGGACCATGACAGAGCACCCCCAGCCAGGTACCCAGTACCCCCCCAGATGTTGTTTTTAATTGTTTCCACTATGAGTATATCCAAACATTACCATGCACCCTGGACATATGCCCTATATAACTCCATGTCAACCATATATCACCTGTCAATATCATCCCATACCAGTATTCCTCCACTACCATTATTGAACCACTCTGTGATCCAAAACTTCCTGAAAAGTGCAGCCCAATATAATGTCAGGTTCCCTTACTAATAAAATGGAAAATAGCAATGAGTTTAAAGGTTAGATCTAGAATATGTATTGATTTGGAAAAATTCTACATCCTATCTTTTTTCTAATTATTGAGCTTCTCTTCACAAGAGCCTTATATCACAGTAATTCATATATACAGTATACAGTACTCCCACACATCCACCATAAAACCTTTTCCCTTCCACAGCAATAATCTTATAACTTATTCATATCATATTTACTTAAACTGATGTACAGACTCTGAGACAATAGCTTTCAAACAAGGTGACATCTGTGCTTACATTGTGGTCCATACTTTAGGATATACAGTTTTCTAAATTTTTAGTTATCCTATGTTTTACATTATGGTTTACATTATTAGTCTGTCATCCCCTATATGTTTTTGGTGTAATATTACATGTTTTATATCCATCCTTGTGTACTCTTGTGAAACTCTTCTCTTACCCCCACATTTACCTTGGTTCCATCCATTCAACATCCATTTTCCCCTCCCCTCACCCACAGCGACAGCCAATCTCCATTTCCCAAGGAGCCACGTCCAGAGATACTTGCAACAATGTTCAGGGCCTGACTTGCTCGACTGCCCTAATGCCCTGGGAGCCACCCTTTCTCTCGAGAGATACAGTTCCCTCAATTTGATGGCATTAGCCCTCCCCAGGATGTGGGTCACCCCAACTCTCACTACTTGGGTCTCTACCCAATGGTACAACCCACCCTGGCAAAATAAGCATTCAGACATTCCCCAGGATTCTGTCCCACGTCAGACCATCCCCTCTGAGCATCCTAAACAGGTAACCCTCCTAATTATATTTTGATACGATTTTCTCAGCATTTTACTCTCAACCACCACATGACATTCTCCTATGTTCGTATGCTGGCCCTCTCTCCCCCCAATTTTTTGGGCAATGTTACCCATCTGCCCATCCGCAGCCCACCTCAAACCCGCAAAGCCCCACCCAAAGGCAACCCCTTGCCCCCATTTTGTCTCTTCTTTGTGCTCATACTTACCGCCAGCTCATCATAGATTCCACCCCTGCAGATGTCAGCTCACATCCTTCCTCCACCCCCCGATTTCCTGTAAGCCTATCGTTCAGCCTCTTGCTCTCTGAGGCAGCTTGCTTATTTCATATCATTGAGGTCATGTAGTATTTGTCCTTCAATGCCTGGGTTGCTTCACTCAACATAAGGTTCTCAAGGTTCATCCATGTTATCACGTGTGTTTGTAATGTATTTGTTCTTACAGCCGAGTAGTATTCCATTGTATGTATATACCACATTTTATTGATCCAGTCATCTGTTGATGGGCATTTGGGTTGATTCCAACTTTTGGCGATAGTGAACAATGCTGCTATGAACATTGGTGTACATATATTGTGTCCTTGTTTTCAGTTCTGCTGGGTATATACCCAGCAGTGGTATTGCTGGGTCATATGGCAAATCTATGGTTAGTTTTTTGAGAAACCGCCAAACTGTCCTCCAGAATGGTTGAATCCTTCTGCATTCCCACCAGCAGTGGATGAGTGTTCCCATTTCTCCATATCCTCTCCAGCATTCGTATTCTTCTGTTTTTTTTTCATAACTGCCAGTCTTATGGGAGTAAGATGGTATCTCATTGTAGTTTTGATTTGCATTTCCCTGATAGGTAGAGATTTGGAGCATTTTTCCATGTGCTTTTTATTTTATTTTATTTTATTTTTAATTTAATTTAATTTATTCATTTTTTAAAAAATATTACATTAAAAAAATATGAGGTCCCCATTCACCCCCACTGTCCCCTCCCCACCACTCCATCCACAGTAACACTCTCCCCCATCATCATGACATATCCACTGCATCCGGTGAGTACAACTCTGGGCATCGCTGCATCCCATGGCCAGTGGTCCACACCATAGCCCACACTCCCCCATGTTCTATCCAGTGGGCCTCCATGTGCTTTTTAGCCATTTGTATTTCTTCTTTGGAGAAGTGTCTGTTTAAATCTTTTTCCCATTTTTTAAATGGGTTGTTTATCTTTTTATTTTCAAGATATAGGAGTTCTTTATATATGCAAGTTATAAGTTTCTTATCAGATATATGGTTGCCAAATATTTTCTCCCATTGTGTGGGTTCCCTTTTTACTTTCTTGACAAACTCCTTTGAGGTGCAGAAGGCTTTGATTTTGAGGAAGTCCCATTTACCTATTTGTTCATTTGCTGCTCGTGCTTTTGTTGTGATATTCATGAATCCATTTCCTATTACAAGGTCCTGTAGATGTTTCCCTACACTGCTTTCCTAGGTTTTTATGGTCTTGGCTCTTATATTTATGTTTTTGATCCATCTTGAGTTGATCTTTGTATAAGGTGTGAGATGGTAATCCTCTTTCATTCTTCTACATATGGCTATCCAGTTCTCCAGGCAACATTTGTTGAATAGGCCATTCTCTCCCAGTTGAGAGGGTTTGGTGGCTTTATCGAATATTATATGGCTATATATATGAGGTTCTATATCAAAACTTTCTAATTCGATTCCATTGGTCTGTGTGCCTCTCCTTATGCTAATACCATGCTGTTTTCACTACTGTAGCTTTGTAGTATGTTTTGAAGTCAGGTAGTGTGATTCCTCCAATTTCATTTTTCTTTTTCAATATGTCTTTGGCTATTCGGGGCCTCTTTCCTTTCCAAATAAATTTCATAGTTAATTTTTCTAGTTCCTTAAAGAAGGCTGTGTTGATTTTTATTGGGATTGCATTGAATGTGTAGACCAGTTTTGGTAGGATAGACATCTTAATACTATTTAGTCTTCCTATCCATGAACAAGGAATATTTTTCCATTATTTAGGTCTTCTTTGATTTCCTTGAACAGTCTTGTGTAGTTCTCAGTGTATAAGTTTTTTACATCTTTAGTTAAAAATATTCCTAAATATTTGATTTTTTAATTTACTATTGTGAATGATATTTGTTTCTTGATTTCCTCCTGATCTTGCTCATTATTGGTGTACAGAAATGCTACTGATTTTTGCGCATTGATCTTATAACCTGCAACTTTACTAAACTCATTTATGAGTTCTAGAAGCTTTGTTGTAGACCTCTCAGGGTTTTCTATGTATAGAATCATGTCATCTGCAAATAATGAAATTTTGACTTCTTCCTTTTCAATTTGAATGCCTTTCATATCTGGTTCTTGCCTCAGTGCTCGAGCAAGTACTTCTAAGACAATGTTAAATAGAAGGGGAGACAATGGGCATCCTTGTCTTGTTCCTGACTTTAGAGGGAAGGATTTTAGGATTTCTCCATTGTAAACAATTTTGGCTGTAGGTTTTTCATATATACTCTTTATCATTTTCAAAAAATTTCCTTGTATTTCAATCTTTTGGAGTGTTTTTATCAGGAAAGGATGCTGTATTTGTCACATGCTTTTTGTGCATCTATAGATATAATCATGTGATTTTTTTCCTTCAATCTGTTTATATGGTGTATTACATCGATTGATTTTCTTATGTTGAACCATCCTTGCATACCTGGAATAAATCCCACTTGGTCGTGGTGTATAATTCAATAATGTGTTGTTGAATACGATTAGCACATATTTTGTTAAGTATTTTTGCGTCTAGGTTCATTAGAGAAATTGGTCTGTAATTTTCCTTTCTTGTGGTGTCTTTGGATTTGGTACTAGGGTAATGTTGTCAACATAGAAGGAGTTAGGCAATGTTCCTTCTGTTTCAATGTTTTGGAAGAGTTTCAGCAGGATTGGTGTTAGTTCTTTCCGGAATGTTTTGTAGAATTCACCTGTGAAGCCGTCTGGCCCTGGGCTCTTCTTAGTTGGAAGATTTTTAGTGACTGATTCTATCTCTTTACTTGTGATTGGTTTGTTAAGATCATCACTTTCTTCTTTCATCAATATGGGCTGCTTATGTGTTTCCAGGAATTTGTCCATTTCCTCTGAATTGTCATTTTTGTTGGAATATAGTTTTTCAAAGTATCCTCTTATGATAGTCTTTATTTCTGTGGGGTCAGTGGTGATATCTCCTTTCTCATTTCTGATTTTGTGTATTTGCATCTTCTCTCTTTTTTTCTTTGTTAGTCTCGCTAAAGATTTGTCAATTTTGTTTATCTTCTCTAAAAACCAGCTCTTGGTCTTGTTTATCTTTTCAAGTGCTTTCTTATTTTCTATTTCATTTAGTTCTGCTCTTATTTTTGTTATTTCCTTCCTTCTTCTTCCTGCTGGATTACTTTGTTTTTGTTGTTTTTTTTCTAATTCCTCCAAATGTGCAGTTAGTTCTTCAATTTTTGCTCTTTCTTCTTTTTTGATATATGTGTTTATCGGTATAAATTTCCCTCTCAGTACTGCTTTTGCTGCATCCCATAAATTTTGGTATGTTGTGTTATCATTATCATTTGTTTCAAGGTATTCATTGATTTCTTTTGAGATTTCCTCTTTGACCCACTGTTTTTCTAAGAGTTTGCTGTTTAATTTCCATATCTTGGTGTGAAATCTGGGCCTCTGGCCTTTGCAAATTTCCAGCTTCACTCCATTGTGGTCAGAGACATTATTTTGTATGATTTTGATCTTTCTGAATTCATTAAGCCTTTCTTTGTGGCCTAGCATATGGTCTATCTTGGAGAATGATCCAGGTGCACTTGAGAAAAATGTATATCCTGCTGTGTTTGGGTGTAATGATCTCTATATGTCTATTAGATCCATCTCCTCTAATATACTGTTCAAATATTTTGTTTCTTTAGTGATTCTCTTTTGAGGTGTTCTGTCCAGAGTTGATAGTGGTGTATTAAAATCCCCCACTATAATTGTAGATGCATATATTCTTTTACTTAGTTTTTCCAGCGTTTGCCTCACATATTTATAGGCACCCTTGTTAGGAGCATAAATATTTATGATTGTTTATTCTTCTTGACAGATTGTCCCTTTCACTAATATGTAGTATCCTTCTTTGTCTCTCACAATTGTTTCACATTTAAAGTCTATTTTCTCTGATATTAATATAGCTACTCCTGCCATTTTTTTTTATTGTTTGCTTCTATGATTGTTTTCCAGCCATTCACTTTCAGCCTCCATGAGTCTCTAGGTCTAAGATGTGTTTGTTGTAGACAGCATATAGATGGGTCATGTTTCTTTATCCAATGTCCCAGTCTGAATCTTTTGATAGGTGAGTTTAATCCATTGATATTCAGTGTTATTACTTTCAATGAATTATTTATGTTAGCCATATTTTGATTGGACTTTTTAATTGTCATATTTTATTTGTTTTTTCCCATCTCTTTTTGTCTTTTTTGTTGCTCTTACACTCTCCTCCAACTCTGCCTTTCCTGTTTTTTCCTTTCTTCCTGTAGAACTCCCTTTAGAATTTCTTGAAGGGGAGGTTTCTTGTTGGCATACTCTTTCAGTTTCTGCTTATCTGTGAATATTTTGAACTCTCCCTCATTTTTGAATGCTAGTTTAGCTGGATAGAGTATTCTTGGTTGGAAATTTTTTTCTTTTAATACCTTGACTATATCATTCCACTGCCTTCTTGTCTCCATGGTTTCAGATGAGAAATCAGCACTTAATCTTATGGAGCTTCCCTTGTATGTGATGGTTTTCTTTTCTCTTGCTGCTTTTAGAATTTTTCTTTGTCTTGAGCATTGGATAATTTGAGAAGTATATGTCTTGGTGTGGGCCTGTTCGGGTTTATGATCATTGGGGTGTGCTGTGCTTCTTGGATACATACATCTGTCTCTTTCAGTAGATTTGGGAAGTTTTCAGCCATTGTTTCCTGCAACACTCCTTCTGACCCCTTTCCCTCCTCTTCTCCTTCTGTAATGCCTATAATACATATTTTTGAGTGGTTTGCATTGTCGTTCAGGTCCCTAAGTCCTAGCTGGATTTTTTCTATCTTTTTATCGACCAATTCTACTATCTGTTTGATTTCTGATGTACTGTCTTCCACATCACTAATTCTCTGCTCTGCCTCTTCTAGTCTGCTGATATTTGCTGCAAGTGTATTTTTGATTTCTTGAACTGTGGTGTTCATTCCCATTGTATCTGTTATCTTTTTGCATATGTCTGCAATTTCCACTCCAAATGTTGTCTTCATGTTGTTAACCTCTTCCTTTACTTCATTAAATTTGTGGGTGATAAATGTTCTGAGATCTTTAATTGCTTGTGCAAAGTTCTGCTCCCCTTCCTGGTTTTTAGTTTGTTCCTTGGATTCAGCCATGTTTTCCTGATTAATGGTTTGATTTGTAGTTTTTTGTTGCTGTCTGGTCATCATTTTATCTTGATGGGTTTAATCAGTTCCTTAGCTCCTTTGTGTAGTCTTGGGGATTAATTAGCTGTTGTCTTTGCATAAGTGTTATATCTTCTCTTTGTCACTTTGTTCTTCTTATTCTAATTTCTTATTGCTGGTTGGGTTAACTTTTAAGGAAAGTATTAGGGCCAGGGAAAGGCAATTGTGTAAGCAAGGAAAAAGTGTAAAGTAGTATTGGTGATAAATGTTAACAGGAGCTCTATCTTGATCATTACTGTGTCTCACAGGTCAGGCACTCAACGTGAATATAATTATTTTTTAGTTATCAACACCATATTAGTAAAAGAATTAATTGGTATATTAAATTTTTATTAGTCTTGTGGTTGGTAGCATCATCAATAGTGTATTCGATGACCGAAAGCACTCCTGGCAGATGAGATGAAAAGGGACTTGAATTGTCTGCATGATAATATTGGCATGAAATATTTTTCAGGATTCCTAATAAAATAAGAGATAGTAGGAGCTTCTCTAGCTAAATGAGCCTTAAGAGAGACTACTTCAGAGACAAATATACCTTATAATAAGTGAGATTTATGGTGCAAATTATAAGGTGAGTTAACCATATCTAAAAGTAAGAAAATGCCTCTCTGGTGAAAAGGTGATGTTTAAATTGTTACCTAAATATAAATTGCCAGGGCAGCAAAAGAGAAAATTAATGACTGAGACAATAGCACATGCAATGCTACTGGGATTTGAGAAAATGTAATAAACTTGAGGTAAAAAGAAGAAAGGGATATAGGAGGTGGGAAAGAAAACTGAAGTCTGAGGAATAAGAAATGGCTCCCAAAGTTACATAGGGTCTTTATGTTATTTTAAGTATTTTGGATTTGCTCATAAAGACAATGGAGGTCACTGAATGGGTTTAAACAGATAATTAACATCCCTAGAATTACATTTTTAAAAGAGCAACCTGGTTACACTGATCCCATAGAAATGAAAGAGATCATAAGAGGATACTATGAATAACTGTACACCAAAAAACTAGATGATGTAGATGAGATGGAAAAATTCCTAGAAACACACACCCTACAATGACTTATAAAAAATAGAGCACCTCAGAAACCACAAGTGAAGAGATTGAAACAGACATCAAAAACCTCCCAAAAATGAAAAACCCAGGACCAGATGGTTTCATAGGTGGATTCTACCAATCATTCAATCTAATACCAATCTTGCAAAGCTTTTCCAAAAAATTGAACAGGAAAGAATACTACCAAAGTTGTTCTACGAAGCCAACATCACTCTAATACCAATACCAGAAAAAAATACTACAAGAAGAAAAATATACAGACCAATACCTCTAATGAATATAGATGTAAAATCCTCAGTGAAATACTTGCAGACAGAATCCAAAAGCACATTAGAATAATTATACACCATGATCAAGTAGGTTTTACCCCAGGTATACAAGGGTGGTTCAACACAAGAAAATCAATTAATGTAATAAGCCAAAATAATAAATTGAACAAGAAAATCACATGATAATCTTAATTGATGCAGAAAAGGCATTAGATGAAATACAGCATTCTTTCTTGGTAAAAACATTCCACAAGATAAGAATAGAAAGAAGCTTTCTCCTTATGGTAAAGTACATATATAGCTACAGTTAGCATTGGACTCAATGAGGAAAGACTGAAACCTTTCCCACTGAGATCAGGAACAAGACAAGGATGCCCAGTGTCACAACTGTTAGTCAATTTGTGCTAGAAGCTCTAGCTAAAACAATTAGGCTAGAAAAAGAAATTAAAGTCTTCCAAATAGAAAAATAAGAACTTAAATTTTCCCTATTAATTGATAACATGATCCTATCTTTAGAAAAGTCTTTAAAATCCACAGAATTTAGATGAGTTCTAGAATTAATAGACGAGTTCAGCAAATTTGTGAGGTACAAGATTAATAAGCAAAAATCAATAGAATTTCTATACAATACTGAAGAGCAATCTGAGGAGAAAGAAAAAAATTTTCATTTACAATAGCAAGTAAGAGAAATATTTAGGAGTAAACTTAAGGACATAAAGGACCTATATTCAGAAAATTACAAAACATTGCTAAAAGAAACCAAAGAAAACTTAAATAGAGATTGTGTTCATGTACTATAATACTCGATATTAAGATGTCAATTCTTCCCAAATATATTAACAGCTTCAGTGCAATCCCAATAAAAAATCCTAACAGCTTTGTTTGCAGAAATGGAAAAAACCAACTATCAAATTTATTTGGAAGATTCAAGGGCCCCAAACAGCCAACAATGTCTTTTGAAAAAAGAAGAATGAAGTTGAAAGATGCTCACTTTCTGTCTTTAAAAGGTTTTATTACCTACAATGATAAAAAGAGCATGGTACTGGCATAAAGGCAGACAGATTGACCAATGGAACCAAACCAAGAACTCAGAAATGACCCTTACATCTATAGTCAAGTGATTTTTGAAAAGGTTGTCAAGCCCTCCCAGCTGAGTCAGAACAGTTTATTCAATAAATAGTTCTGGGAGAACTGGATATCTGTAAGGGAAAGAAAGAAAGAAGACCCCTATCACACAACTTCTACAAAAATTAACTCAAAATGGATCAAGGACCTAAATATAAAATTGATAACCATAAAACTCCTAGATGAAAATGTAAGAAAACATCTTGAAGATTTTGTGGTAGGCAATAGTTTCTTAAACCTTACAATAAAAGCATGAGCAATGAAAGGAAAAATAGATAAATGGGCTCTTCTCAAAATTAAACAATTTTGCACTTCAAAGAACTTTGTCAAAAGGTTGAAAAAGCCATTGACTTAATGGGAGAAAATATTTGGAAATCACATGTCCAATAAGGGTTTAATATCCATGATATATAAAGAAACACTACAATACAATATTAGAAAGACAAGCTACCTTATTAAAAAATGGGTGAAAGACCTGAATAGACAATCGTGCAAATAAGAAACACAAATGGTGAGAAAACACATGAAAAGATGTTCAACATGACTATTTGGAGTAGGTATGAATTCCAAAAACAGATATTGAATTATATTTGTAAACTGGTCTGTACCTGGGCATGATTAAATTATGATTAGGGCTTTGATTGGGCCACATCAGTAGGGTGTGGAGTCCCCACCCCTTGGTGGGTGTGGACCTACAGATAAAAGGCATGGCAAAGGATGGAGTTGGAGCATTTTGATGTTAGGGTTTTTAATGTTGTAGTTTTAATGTTGGAGTTTGACGATGAAGTCTTAAGCTGGAGCCCCAGGAAGTAAGCACACTTGGAAAGAGAAGCAAGCCCTGGGAAAAGAGGAACCCTGGAAGCCTGAACCCTGGCAGACATCAGCAGCCATCTTGCTCCAACATGTGGAAATAGACTTTGGCGATGGAAGTAACCTATGCTTTATGGCCTGGTGTCTGTAAGCTCCTACCCAAAATAAATACCTGTATAAAAGCCAGCAGATTTCTTGTATTTTGCATCAGCACCTTTTGGCTGACTAACACACTAGTGATTAGGAAAATGGATATCAAAACTACAATGAGATATCATTTCACACCTATTAGAATAGCCACTATTAAAAGGTTGGAAAACTAAAAGTATTGGAAAGTATGAGTCTAGATAGGAAAGCTTATTCATTGTTAGTGGGCATGTAGAATGATACAGCCTCTCTGGAATTTGGCATTTCCTAAGGAAGTTGAATATAGACTTGCCATGTGACCCAACAATACCACTACTAAGTATATACACAGAAGACCTGAGAGCAGTGACATGAACAGAAATCTGCACACCAATGATCATAGTGGTATTATTCACAATTGTCAAAAGATGGAAACAACCCAGGCGTCCATCAACCAATAAATGGATAAACAAGTTGTTGTGTATACACATCATGGACTATTATGTAGCTGTAAGAAGAAATGAAGTCATGAAGTATATGGTAACATGGATGAACCTGGAGGACATTATGTTGAGTGAAGTAAGCCAGACAAAAAAAAGAACAAATACTGTATGACTGCACTATTATGAACTAAAATCTCATGGAGTTAATATTTAGAATATAGGTCACCAGAAACTAGAATAAGGGTAGAGAATGGAAAGCTGAAGATTAATCTGTGCAGAATTGGTAAAAAGGTAGTTTGTAAATCTTTGGAAATGAATAGAAGTATTGAAAGAACATCATAGTGTTTTTAACTAGCAAAGTTATAAGGGCATGGCAGTGATTGAAAGGGAAAGACTAAGGACAAGTATCTTACTAGGGGGAAAGCAAAAAACTTAACAAGGGACTGTGTAACAGTGAAACCTCATGTTAAATACAAACATGAGTAATAATGCATATATAAGACTTTTAAAAAATATGAATGCAAGTAAACTAAAGAGAGAAACAAAATAACAGCTGTGTACAGCAGGAGCACTTCTGACGAGATTGAGAGGTGAATATATTGCTTGTTTATTATTACTGATATAATGAAAATACTTTCATATTGATTGAAGTGATGAATGGAATGCACAACTATGTGATTGTACTAAATAACATTGATTGCACACTTTGGATGGATTTATGCTTTATTAATATGTATCAATAAAATTGATTTGTTAAAAGAAAAGTATCAAAGACATAAATATAACAACCAAAACTGTAAATCTCCTAGAAGAAATCTTAGGGAAGTGTCTTCAGGACCTTATGATAAGCAATGGCTTCTTAGATGTAACACCAAATGCATGAGTAATAAAAGAAAAATTAGATGAATGGGATGTCATCAAAATTTAAAGCTTTGAAAATCAAAGCACTTCATCATGAAAGGAAAATGACAACCTACAGCTTGGGAGAAAATATTGGGAAATGACACATCTGATGAGTTTAATATTCAGAATATATATATAGAAATCCCACAGTTCAATAACAAAAGATGAACAACTCTATTAAAAATTGGTGAAAGACTTGAACAGTCATTACTCCAAAGAAGATATATAAATGGCCAAAAATACATGAAAAGATGTTTAAAATCATTAGCCATTAGGGAAAACAAACCATAACCACAATGAAATACCATTTCACACACATGTAGAATGGCTAATATTTTTTAAATGGAAAATAACAAATATAGGAAAGGATTCAGGAAATAGAACCACTTGTTCGGGCTTTTCGGCCAAGATGGTGGCTGCGTGAGCTTGCCTGGTAGTGTCTCTGCAGGGGGCGGCTGGGCAGCGTTGAAGGCTCTTTGGGACCGCGCTGTTTCGGGGATTTTTGCTGGTTGGAAGGTGTCTGGACGTCAATTCGGTGGGAAGGTAACAGAGAGGATACATCTATAATATATAAACGGAGGTCCCAGCTGGGCTCGGGAAGTTCCCTCCTTGGGTGGGCGGAGCCGCGGTAGCGGGTGCTCCTGAAGCTCCGGAGCCGCGGCGGCCAGGGTTTTTGTTTTGTTTTTCCTTTTACTAGAGGCTTTGCGGTGCTGAGAAATTCGCAGATACTGGGCTGGCTGGTGAGGGATTGTTGGGACAAGACTCCTTTGCAGATTGATTTGGGGAGACAGACGGTGTTTTCTTGTGAAGCGGGGGACGTTTTTGGTCGCCGGACAGGGGGGGTAGTGCTTCCGCCTGGAGCCCCATCCCCACAGGTCCGGCTGCCGATCTGCAACGGAATTGGATTTTGGACAATAAGGGGACACAATTGGGAGACTGTTGTAGGGTGCAGTGAGGGAGGAGGACACGTCTGGAAGCTGATTGGGGGATATTTTGCGAAGTTTGGGATTTCGGATCTTAGAGTCTGTTTTCGGCGTTTCCAGCTGAAGCCCACCCCACCCGGCGGGGCTTGGGATCTGGGTCATTGAACTGGCCGTGGTGTAGAGGCGCCCTCAAGTGGCCGTTGCGAGGGAGCACAGGGAGGGAGCTGTCCAAAGGCTGATACCCTGAGGAGTTAGGTGAATTTCAGGGATCAGAAATTCAATATAAAATTCGCGGATCTGGCTTCCCCCACAGGGCTGGCACCCAGCTACGGGGATCCCTGAGGGCTGTGTTGCACTGCGGGGCTCCTAAGCTTTCTGTGGACCAGATTTGAGCTTGCCAGGTCTGGGTCCCCTGAACTCTGGCGATCCACACCCCAGACTCACACCTCTTGAGTCTTCAGTGTCTCAGACTTTCCACCCCTGAATCCATCACACTCTGGGGTCTACCTGGGGTCCTTGAGTGCCCTGGACCTTAACGTTTGCGTTTGATCTTTATTGGTTCATATTGTTTTGTTTTTATTTTCACTTTATCTTATTTTTTACTCTTTTTGACGCCCTGATTGCTAATATTGCATTATCCCCTAGTCTTTTCTCCTAGCGTCTCCCCCAAAGTCCTTTTTTTTTTTTATACAGATATTTAGGGGTTTTTTTGATTGTTGTTTTAGATAGTGTTGCAATTGTGACACGTGTATACCTGTATCTCTCTCCCCCCTATCTGTTCCCCACCGTTTGCCTATCCTCTTTTTCTTTCTTCCTTTCTTCTTGTCTTTCTTTTTTTCTTTATTATAATTAGTGTTTTTTTTTTTTCGGTTCTCTCTTTCCCTCTTGTCCCTCATTTTCCACTTATTTTATTTTAATTCAAGTACACAATACGTGCTACAGGGAACACCTCACATTTGCTGGGTTTTCCCATCCTCCACTGCCTCATTTCTGTGTGAACTGATTTAGGCTACCTACACTATCCCTCTTCCCCTGCATCTTGATAACTACTATCATCTACTGTCTCTCCTATATTCCACCCCCCACCTCCCATTCTTTGATCCACAAAGTGTCTAACTCTTAATTTCTAATACCTTTGTTCTGTTTTCTGTCTGTTATCCACTCTTGAAACTATTACCTTTCTTTTCTTTTTCCTTCTCTCATGAAAACAATAGCTTTGTAGTTCATACCATATTCCGCCTATATTCAGTCATCTACTTCATAAAAGATACTCTACCTACAGCTATAACTCTATACAATCTACATGAATCTAACCTCCATCCTCCCAGATCTCATATTCTTGCCTTGTTAACATACATTACCAATACCACTTTACACTTTACCCTTGCTGACACAATTGCCTTTCCCCAACACTAATACTTTCTTCTAAAGTGAACTTAACCAACAACAAGTAACTTGAGTAAGAAGAAAAAAGTGACAAAGAGAAGATATAACACCTATGCAAAAATAACAACTAATTAACCTCCAAAAGCAGACAAAGAAGCTAAGGAACTGATTAAATTCATCAAAATAAAGAGATGACCAGAAAGCAACAAAAATCTACAAACCAAACCAATAATCAGGAAAACATGACTGAATCCAATCAACAAACCAATAATCACGAAGGGGAGCAAAACTTGGCACAAGCAATGAAAGAACTCAGAACATTTATCACTGACAAATTTGATGCAGTAATGAAAGAGGTTAACAACATGAAGACATCACTTGGAGGGGAAATTGCAGACATACGCAAAAACATAACATATGATGGGAATGAACACCACAGTTCAAGAAATCAAAAATACACTTGCAGCAAATATCAGCAGACTAGAAGAGACAGAGCAGAGAATTAGTGATGTGGAAGACAGTACCTCAGAAATCAAACAGATAGTAGAAGGGGTCAATAAGAAGATAGAAAAAATCCAATTAGGATTTAGGGACCTGAATGACAATGCAAAACGCTCAAACATACGTATTATAGGCATTCCAGAAGGTGAAGAGAAGGGAAAGGGGTCAGAAGGAGTGTTGCAGGAAATAATGGCTGAAAACTTCCCAAATCTACTGAAAGAGACAGATGTACATATCCAAGAAGCACAGCGCACTCCACAAGTCATAAACCCCAACAGGCCCACCCCAAGACATATACTTATCAAATTATCCAAGGCTCAAGACAAAGAGAAAATCCTAAAAGCAGCAAGAGAAAAGAAAACCATCACATACAAGGGAAGCTCAATTAGATTAAGTGCTGATTTCTCTTCTGAAACCATGGAGGCAAGAAGACAGTGGTATGATATAGTCAAGGTACTAAAGGAAAAAAACTTCCAACCAAGAATACTCTATCCAGCTAAACTAGCATTCAAACATGATGGAGAGTTCAAAATATTCACAGACAAACAGAAACTGAAAGAGTATAGCAACAAGAAACCTCCCCTTCAAGAAATTCTAAAGGGAGTTCTGCAGGAAGAAAGGAAAAAACAGGAAAGGCAAAGTTGGAGGAGAGTATAAGACCAACAACAACAACAAAAAGACCAAAAAAATATACAAACAAAATATGACAAACACAAATCCAATCAAAATATGGCTAACACAAATAATTCCTTGATAGTAATAACACTGAATGTCAACGGATTAAACTCACCTATCAAAAGATTCAGACTGGGACATTGGATAAGGAAATATAACCCATCCATATGCTGTCTACAAGAGACACATCTTAGACCCAGAGACGCATGGAGATTGAAAGTGAATGGCTGGAAAACAATCATACAAGCTAACAATAACCAAAAAAAGGCAGGAGTAGCTATATTAATATCAGACAAAATAGACTTTAAATGTGAAACAATTGTGAGAGACAAAGAAGGATACTACATTTTAGTGAAAGGGAAAATCTGTCAAGAAGATCGAACAATCATAAATATCTATGCCCCTAACAAGGGTGCCTCTAAATACGTCAGGCAAACGCTGGAAAAACTAAGTGAAAGAATAGATACATCTACAATTATAGTGGGGGATTTTAATACACCACTATCAACTCTGGACAGAACATCTCAAAAGAGAATCACCAAAGAAACAAAACATCTGAATAGTATATTAGAGGAGCTCGATCTAATAGACATATATAGATCGCTACACCCAAACACAGCAGGATATACATTTTTCTCAAGCGCACATGGATCATTCTCCAAGATAGATCATATGCTAGGCCACAAAGAAAGGCTGAACGAATTCAGAAAGATTGAAATCATACAAAACATTATCTCTGACCACAGTGGAGTCAAGCTGGAGATTTGCAAGGGACAGAAGCCCAGATTTCACACCACGATTTGGAAATTAAACAGCACACTCTTAGAAAAACAGTGGGTCAAAGAGGAAATCTCAAAAGAAATCAATGACTACCTTGAAACAAATGATAATGATAACACAACATACCAAAATTTATGGGATGCAGCAAAAGCAGTACTGAGAGGGAAGTTTATAGCCATAAATTCATATATCAAAAAAGAAGAAAGAGCAAAAATTGAAGAACTAACTGCACATTTGAAGGAATTAGAAAAACAACAACAAAGTAACCCAACAGGAAGAAGAAGGAAGGAAATAACAAAGATAAGAGCAGAACTAAATGAAATAGAAAATAAGAAAGCACTTGAACAGATAAACAAGACCAAGAGCTGGTTTTTTGAGAAGATTAACAAAATTGACAAACCTTTAGCAACACTAACAAAGAAAAAAAGAGAGAAGATGCAAATACACAAAATAAGAAATGAGAAAGGCGATATCACCACTGACCCAACAGAAATAAAGACTATCATAAGAGGATATTTTGAAAAACTATATTCCAACAAAAATTACAATCTAGAGGAAATGGACAAATTCCTAGAAACACATAAGCAGCCCATATTGATGAAAGAAGAAATTGATGATCTTAACAAACCAATCACAAGCAGAGAGATAGAATCAGTTATCAAAAATCTCCCAACTAAGAAGAGCCCAGGGCCAGATGGCTTCACAGGTGAATTCTACAAAACATTCCGGAAAGAACTGACACCAATCCTGCTGAAACTATTCCAAAACATCGAAACGGAAAGAACATTACCCAACTCCTTCTATGATGCCAACATTACCCTAGTACCAAAGCCAAACAAAGACATCACAAGAAAGGAAAATTACAGACCAATTTCTCTGATGAACCTGGACGCAAAAATACTTAACAAAATACTTGCTAATCGTATTCAACAATACATTAAACGTATTATACACCATGACCAAGTGGGATTCATCCCAGGTATGCAAGGATGGTTCAACATAAGAAAATCAATCAACGTAATACACCATATAAACAGATTGAAGGAAAAAAATCACATGATTATATCTATTGATACAGAAAAAGCATTTGACAAAATACAGCACCCTTTCTTGATAAAAACACTCCAAAAGATTGGAATACAAGGGAATTTTTTGAACATGATAAAGAGTATATATGAAAAACCTAAAGCCAATATTGTTTACAATGGAGAAATCCTAGACTCCTTCCCTCTAAACTCAGGAACAAGACAAGGATGCCCACTGTCTCCGCTCCTATTTAACATTGTCTTAGAAGTACTTGCACGAGCACTGAGGCAAGAACCAGAAATAAAAGGCATTCAAATTGGAAAGGAAGAAGTCAAAATTTCATTATTTGCAGATGACATGATCCTATACATAGAAAACCCTGAGAGATCTACAACGAAGATTCTAGAACACATA
Organism: Dasypus novemcinctus; assembly: GCF_030445035.2. Classification (NCBI taxonomy): domain Eukaryota; kingdom Metazoa; phylum Chordata; class Mammalia; order Cingulata; family Dasypodidae; genus Dasypus; species Dasypus novemcinctus. The sequence continues at coordinate 7,702,114 of NC_080702.1, read as the reverse complement.
AATGAGTTTAGTAAAGTCGCAGTTATAAGATCAATGCGCAAAAATCAGTAGCATTTCTGTACACCAATAATGAGCAAGATCAGGAGGAAATCAAGAAACAAATATCATTCACAATAGTAAATAAAAAAATCAAATACTTAGGAATAAATTTAACTAAAGAGGTAAAGAACTTATACAACGAGAATTATACAAGATTGTTCAAGGAAATCAAAGAAGACCTAAATAAATGGAAGACTATTCCTTGTTCATGGATAGGAAAACTGAACATTATTAAGATGTCTATCCTACCAAAACTGATCTACACATTCAATGCAATCCCAATAAAAATCAACGCAGCCTTCTTTAAGGAACTAGAAAAACTAACTATGAAATTTATTTGGAAAGGAAAGAGACCCCGAATAGCCAAAGACATACTGAAAAAGAAAAACGAAATTGGAGGAATCACACTACCTGACTTCAAAACATACTATAAAGCTACGGTGGTGAAAACAGCATGGTAAAGGCATAAGGAAAGACACATTCACCAATGGAATCGAATTGAAAGCTCTGATATAGAACCTCACATATATAGCCACATAATATTTGATAAAGCCACCAAACCCTCTCAATTGGGAGACAGTGGCCTATTCAACAAATGGTGTCTGGAGAACTGGATAGCCATATGTAGAAAAATGAAAGAGGATTACCATCTCACACCTTATACAAAGATCAACTCAAGATGGATCAAAGACCTAAATATAAGAGCCAAGACCATAAAAACCTTAGAAAGCAGTGTAGGGAAACATCTACAGGACCTTGTAATAGGAAATGGATTTATGAATATCTCACCAAAAGCACGAGCAGCAAAAGAACTAATAGATAAATGGGACTTCCTCAAAATTAAAGCCTTCTGCACCTCAAAGGAGTTTGTCAAGAAAGTAAAAAGGGAGCCCACACAGTGGGAGAAAATATTTGGCAATCATATATCTGATAAGAAACTTATAACTTGCATATATAAAGAACTCCTATATCTTGAAAATAAAAAGATAAACAACCCATTTAAAAAATGGGAAAAAGACTTAAACAGACACTTCTCCGAAGAAGAAATACAAATGGCAAGAAAGCACATGAAAAAATGTTCCAAATCTCTAGCTATCAGGGAAATGCAAATCAAAACTACAATGAGATACCATCTTACACCCATAAGATTGGCAGCTACGAAAAAAACAGAAGAATACAAGTGCTGGAGAGGATGTGAAGGAAGGGGAACACTCATCCACTGCTGGTGGGAATGCAGAAGGATCCAACCATTCTGGAGGACAGTATGGCGGTTTCTCAAAAAACTAGCCATAGATTTGCCATATGACCCAGCAATACCACTGCTGGGTATATACCCAGCAGAACTGAAAACAAGGACACAAACCGATATATGTACACCAATGTTCATAGCAGCATTGTTCACTATTGCCAAAAGTTGGAATCAACCCAAATGCCCATCAACAGATGAGTGGATCAATAAAATGTGGTATATACACACAATGGAATACTACTCGGCTGTAAGAACAAACACACTACAAACACATGTGATAACATGGATGAATCTTGAGAACCTTATGTTGAGTGAAGCAACCCAGACATTGAAGGACAAATACTACATGACCTCAATGATATGAAATAAACAAGCTGCCCTAGATAGCAAGAGACTGAACGATAGGCTTACAGGAAATCGGAGGGTGGAGGAAGGATATGAGCCGATGTCTGCAGGGGTGGAACTTAAGACGAGATGGTGGTAAGTATGAACACAAAGAAGAGATAAAATGGGGGCAAGGGGTTGCCTTTGGTTGGGGCTTTACGGGTTTGAGGGTGGCTGGGGAGGGACGGTTGGGTAATGTTGCCCAAAAGTGGGGGGAGGGAGGGGTAGCATACGAACACAGGAGAGGGTTAGGAGGTGGTGGAGAGTAAAATGCCGAGAAAATAATATCAAAATATAATAAAGAGGGTTACCTGATTAGAATGCTCGGAGGGGAGGGTCTGATGCAGGACGGGCTCCTGGGGAATGTCTAAATGCTCATTCTGCCAGAGTGGGTGTCACCATGGGGTAGAATCCCAAGTAGTGAGAGTGGGGGTGGATCCACATCCTGGGGAGGACTAATGCCACCAAATAGAGGGAACTCTATCCCTCGAGAGAAAGGGTGGCTCCCAGGGCATTGGGGCAGATGAGCAAGTTAGGCCCTAAACACTATTCCATCTATCTCTGGAAGTGGCCCCTCAGGAAACGGAGGTTGGCTGTCACTGTGGGCACCAAGGTGGAAGGGAAAATGGATGTTAAATGTGTGGAACCAAAGTAAATGGGGGGCAAGGGAGGAGTTTCTTGAGAGTACACAAGGATGGATATAAAACATGCAATATTACACCATAACATATAGGAGACGACAGACTGATAATGTAAACCATAATGTAAAACATAGGAGAACTAAAAATGTAAAGAACTGTGTATCCTAGAGTATGCACCATAATGTAAGCACAGATATTACCATGTTAGAAAGCTAATATCTCAGACTCTATACATCACCTTAAGTAAATATGATGTGAATAGGGTGTACGAGTATCGCAGTGGAAGGATAAAGGTGTTGTGGTGGATGTATGGGAGTGCTGTATATTATATATATGCATTGCTGTGGTCTAGGACTCCTACGAAGAAATGCTGAATAATTAGGGGGGGGGGGGGGAAAAAAGGATAGGATGTGGAATTTTTTCAAGTCAACATTCTTTATCTAAGTTCTTTATCTAACTTTATCCAAGTTCTTTATCTATCCTTTAAACCCATCGCTATATGCCATTCCCTAGTAAGGGACCATGACATTATATTGGGCTTCAAATTTCGGGGAGTTCTGGATCACAGAGTGTTTCAACAATGGCAATGGAGGGATACTGGTATGGGATACCAATGACAGGTGATATATGGCTGACAGGGAGCTTTACAGAACATATGTCCAGGGTGCATGGTAATGATTGGATATACTCATAGTGGCAACAATTAAAAACCCAGCAGGGGGGGTACTGGGTTCCTGGCCAGTGGTGCTCTGTCGTGGTCCCTAGGGGAGCAGCGATAGTCTCCCAGGTACAGCGGCGGGGACTGGGAGGGAGTGAGGGTTCAACAGTGAGCCCCTGATGCTAATGACTATGCTTGTGAGCTGATAAACCTAAAATAAGAACAAGGCCTAGAGCAACATTGTGCCTGGGAATTTCCTCCTGTCAGCCTTCATGTTACTCAAATGTGGCCAGTCTCGAAGCCAAACTCAGCATGTAAATGCAATGCCTTCCCCCCAGCGTGGGACATGACACCCGGGGATGAGCCTCCCTGGCAACGAGGGACCACTATCAAATACCAACTGATGATGCAACTGGAAAAAGACCTTATATGGAAGGTTCAATGCGGATCAGCAGAATATCCATGTCTACATAAAATAACATGACTTTAAAATGCTGTTTGACCTAAAGTAAGGGGGAAATGGAAAGGAGAAATGAGTTTATATGGCTACGAGTTTCTAAAAAAGAGTCTGGAGGCTGGCAGAAGGATTGCCCTCATGCACAACTGAGCAGAGTCAGAGAGACAGATAAAGCAGATACAACCCCCAGATATTGGTTCCTATGAAGGCTAAAGAGACCCATGAGAGTTATGGTCATGGCCGATGGGGTTTACTACCAGGGCAGATGGCCCCTCTCTGGAAATGGTGTTTATGTGTGATGAATCTGGACTCAGATGGGATCTCCCTTCATAAGACTTTCATACTAATCTGCTGGAGGTGCAGTTAACATTGGGGTTTAAGATATAGTTAGGGGATTTGAATCTCTGGACTGATAATGTGATAGCCAGGTCCTGAGCCTCAACAGACTCCAGCACCTACAATCTGATTTATTGGACTTACCACACTCAGCTAAGATGGAGCTGAAGAAGGACAATCACCACACCATGGAGCCTAGAGTGATTACAACTGAAAATGGGAGGATGGCAGCCAGCATCCATGTGGAATCTGAGCCTCCTCTTGACATAGAGGTGCAATGGACACAACCAATCCAATGTCCACATAGAAGAGGTGGCATTGGATTGGGAAAAGTGGACATGGTGGACGATGTGTATGGGGAAGGGCAGGAAGAGATGAGAGGTGGGGGCGTATTTGGGACGTGGAGCTGCCCTGGATGGCGCCTCGGGGGTGATCACCGGACATCGTGGATCCTCACAGGGCCCACTGGATGGAATGGAGGAGAGGATGGGCCATGATGTGGACCATTGTCTATGAGGTGCAGAGGTGCCCAAAGATGTACTTACCAAATCCAATGGATGTGTCATGATGATGGGAACGAGTGTTGTTGGGGGGGGAGAGGGGGGGTGGGGGGGTGGGGTTGAATGGGACCTCACATATATATTTTTAATGTAATATTATTACAAAGTCAATAAAAAAAAAAAAGAACCACTTGTTCATTGTTGGTGGGACTGTAAAATGGTGCAGCTGCTGTGGAAACCAGTTTGTTGGTTCTGTGGAAAAGAGTCTACCAGTTCCTCAGAAAGTTAAGTACAGGTTACCATAAGACTCAGCAAGCCCACTTCTAGGTATAAACCCAAAATAGACGTTAGCTGGGTCTCAAACAGATATTTGCACACCAATATTTAGAGCAGCATTAATCACAATTCCTAAAAGATGGAAGCAACCTGTGTCTATCAACAGATCAGTGAATAAACAAAGTGTGGTATATGCATACTATGGCATATCATCTAAGAATGAAGTTCCGATACATGATACAGTATGGATGAACCTTGACGACATCATTTAGAGTGAACTAGGCCAGACAAAGAAGGACAAATATTGTATACTCTAACGGATATGAAATAATTAGAATAAGAAAATTAATTGATTCTGAAACTAGAATATATTTTACCTGGTATCTGAAGCCTGCTTAGCGAGTTTCTCTTCAGGGTTATATACAGCTTTAGTGAAAGATGATGGTGTTGGTGATACAACATTTTGAAGGTAATTAACACCACTAAAATATATATTTCAATGTGTTAGAAGGAGAAAATTTTAGGTTGTGTATATATTACCAGAATAAAAAAAAAATTAAAAACCCTTAAGTCTGTACAACACAGTAAACCCCAATGTAAACTATGAACTACAGTTAATATTACAATTATAATAATATTCTTTCATCAGTTGTAACAAAGGTATCACACTACTAATGCAAAGCGTTAATAAGGAAAACTGTGTATGGAGGGTGATATGTAGGAACTCTGTATTTCATGCATGAATGTATGTATGTTTCTACAAGTAAAAGAAAGGAAGGAAGGAAGGGAAAGAGGGAGGGAGAAAACTAAAGAGATGACAATTAAATGCAATACATCGGGAAGCAGACTTGGCCCAGTGGTTAGGGCTTCTGTTTACCACATGGAAGGTCCACAGTTCAAACCCCGGGCCTCCTTGACCCGTGTGGAGCTGGCCCATGCGCAGTGCTGATGCTTGCAAGGAGTGCTGTGCCACGCAGGGGTGTATCCTACGTAGGGGATCCCCATGCACAAGGAGTGCACCCCGTAAGAAGAGCTGCCCAGTGCAAAACAAAGTGCAGCCTGCCCAAGAATGGTGCCGCACACATGGAGAGCTGACACAACTAGATGATGCAACAAAAAGAAACACAGATTCTTGTGCCACTGACAACAACAGAAACGGATGAAGAAGATGCAGCTAATAGACACAGAGAACAGCAACCAGGGCGGGGAAGGGGAGAGAAAGAAATAAAATAAAAATAAATCTTTAAAAAATAAATAAATGCAATACATGATACTGTATGGGATCTAAGAATGGAGAAGCTCAAAAGAACATTATTGCAACATAAAAAAATTAGATTTAGAGTGTATTCTGTTTTCATTGGGTGCAATGTTCTATGTATGTTAGGTCTAGTTGGTTTAGTGTATCATTCAAGTCCACTAGTTTCTCATTGATCTTCTGCCTAGATGTTTTATCCATTATTGTGAGTGGTATGTTAAATTCTCCTACTATTTCTGTAGAACCATTAATTTTTACCTTCAAATCTGTCAGTGCTTTCTTCATAAGTTTTGTGGCTCTGCTGGTGTATGCATATATATTTAAAATACTACATCTTTCTGTTAAATTGTCTGCTTTATAGGTATATAATGACCATATGTATCCCTTGTAGCTGTTTATTTTAGAGTCTATTTAATATGATATTAGTATAGCCACCCCAGCTCTCTTTTAGTTTTTCCTGGTGTGGTATATTTTTTCCCATCATTTCAACCTCAACCTACTTGTATTTTTTAATTTAAGTTGAGTCTCTTGCAGAGTGCATATAGTTGGGTCATGCTTTATTATCTATTCTGCAAGTCTCTGCTTTTTTACTAGATAGTTTTATACATTGACATTTCAATCACTATTGATAACACAGGACACTCCTCTGCCATTTTTCTAGTTAGCCTTTGAAAGTCTTGCACTTTTTTTTTGCCCCTAACTTCCAGTAAAACCTAATTTTATATTTATTTATTTTCTTGTGTTATACCATATTGAGTGTCTTTTCATTCTATCTGGATATATTTTTCCTTCTGTTTTCCTTGTAGTTATCATAGGGCTAAAATTTAGCATCCTAAATAAATATTATATTTGGTTTAATACAAAGTTAACATAATAGCATGCACCTATACCCCTCTGCACCCCACCATTTTTTCTGTGCTTGTTATTACTTATATCTTTGTACATTTTTCATTACTTTTTATGCATTTGCATTTTAGCACCAGGAGGAACTAAGACATAAGTTACATACAATACAATACAATACAATACAATACAATACAATACAATAATACTGCCATTTATAATTACCCAAATGGTTACCTTTACCACAGGTCTTTATTTCTTTATACCATTTTCAACCACTCTCTAGTGTTCTTTTGTTTCAGTTTTAAGAACACCTTTGTTGTTTTGATGAAAGTAGTGAGTCCTGGCGCTCCCTACTCTACCATGCCCCAGAAGTTATCTTCCTGCATTCTTTTTGACTGGTAATGGATCCTTTCAGGTTTTTCCAGAATTTTTTTCTTAGTTTTTAATTTTCTGTGTTTAGAATTCTAGGTTGACTTTTTTCTTTCTTTCTCTACATTAAAATGTCACTCCATTATTTTCTGGCTTGCAAATGTCATTATCAGAAGCTATTTTCACCTTAACCTTTTCTTCAGTCTATAGTGTGTCTTTCTTTTTACATTGCTGCATATAAGATTTTTATCTTCACGATTGCTTTTTTAAGGATTTGATTGTGATGTGCACTGATATTATTTTATTTATGTTTTTCTGCTGGAAAATTTTTTTCATCAAATTCAGAAAAACTTGCTTTTGTTCTTCAAGTATATTTTCTTTCTTCTATCCATCCTATTTCTCTTACCCTAGGATTCCAAGTACACAAAAATATACACTTAATATTTTATTACAAGTCAAATATGCTCTGTTCATTTAAGTCATTTTTATTTTAATGTTTCATTTTAAGGATCTTATCTATTACCTCTATGTATTCGTGTTCACTTATCTTTTCTTCTGTAGTCCTTTTTTTCATTTTAGATACATATGTTCATTTCTAGATTTTTATTTTTTAAAAATATTTTATATTACTCTCTTTGTCATGTTTTCCTCTGCCTTTTTAAAAAAGATTTATTTATTTATTTATTTCTCTCTCCTTCCCCCATCCCACCCCAGTTGTCTGCTGTGTCTATTTGCTGAGGCTTCTTTGTCTGCATCTGTTGTTGTCAGTGGCAGGGGAATCTGTGTTTCTTTTTTGTTGTTGCATCATCTTGTTGTGTCAGCTCTCCATGTGTGCAGCACCATTCCTGGGCAGGCTACACTTTCTTTCACGCTGGGCAGCTCTCCTTACAGGTGCATTCCTTGCACATGGGGCTCCCCTCTGTGGGGGACACCCCTGTGTGGCAGGGCACTCCTAGCATGCATCAGCACTGTGCCAGTTCCACACAGGTCAAGGAGGTCCGGGGTTTGAACCGTGGACCTTCCATGTGGTAGACGGACGCCCTGACCACTGGGCCAAGTCCACCGCCCTCCTCTGCCTTTTTAATCCTATGCTTTCATCTCTGTCATTTATGTGTCTCTAATAATTAAATTAACTCTCAGAAATGCTTATTTTCATGCCTAGTAATTTTTATCAAATACTGGATATTTTCATTTCTATGAGGCTTGATGTTAGATGTTAGACTTTTTGTAGTCTTTCATATATTGATGGTCTTTCTCTGTGATGTAGTTAAATTTACTGAGTTAATTAGACCTTTTCAATTCTTGTTTTAAGCTTTGTTAGGATTGGTCCAGAGCAGTCTTTATTGCAGAGTTAATGTGGCCCAACTACTAATGAAATGACCTCAAGTATTTCCTAAGAATTTCACTAGTGGCCCAGACTTGGGAGCCAAGGCAGATTCAAAAATCTTTTGTTTCCTGGGAAGCATCCTAATATATTATAGTAGGTGGAAGAACACGTACAGCAGAGAGTGTCTGGAAAGAATTGGAATCCTGATTATTCTCTTTATTTGGTTCTGTCCAAGACCTAATCTCAATTCTACTGGCTTTCCAATCCCTTGCTTTTGTTAGCACTAGTTTGACATTGTGTAAAAAATTCAATTAAAAGGAGTAAACCACTGACACAATAGCCTTATCCAGAAACAAAATTATTCACATTTTACCACTTCATTCATATGAAATTCTAGAGCAGACAAAACTAACATACAGATGGCAGATATCACATCAGTTGTTAAATGAAAAGGTACACATGAGAATTCTTTGGAGGTGATAAGACACTCAAAATTGATTAGAGTGCTGGTTACATGGATGTATGTATTTTTTGAAAATCATTTGCCTATTCACTGAAAATGGGTGCATTTTAAATATAAATCGACCTCAATTTAATTGACTTAAAATGAAAAAAAAATGAATACATAAGGAATATCAAAAGTACAGAGAGGTCTACCTCAATTCAGTTCACTTAAAATGAAAAAAAAGAACACATAAGGATCATCAAAATTATAGAGATGAGAGTAATATACTCAGGTTTGTCAGACATTCCAGTTGCCAGATAAATAAATTTTACTTTATGAGATTAGAAGCATACTTAGTATTAGAGGCTTCCACTTAGGATATGGAACATTTAAAGAAGGGATTCTAGACAATAGCTGCAACTTAGAATTGTTAGTGGAGATATTGAGTAGACTAAGGTCTGGCTGGGGTTTTATCCCTGAGAGACTGATCCAATATTTTTGTTGAGGAAAGCAGAAGATAGTATTTATTAGAAACAATCAAGTAATTCTCATGACCACCCATAATTGGTACTTCTAATATGAAAAATAGTTGATGTTATGGCAGTAGATAAGAACTCTTCCAGATTGCTCATAAAATGAAATAAAGAACAGGAGTAAATAACATAGCCTAGAGAATACCATTTAAAGTCTTAATTTAAATATTAGGATGATGTGGCAATGAACAAAGTCTTTAAAGGGATAATAGAATAATACTATGAACAGTTTTATGCCAATAATTTTGACAATTTGAAAGAAATGGACACATTTTTGAAAAATGCAATTTATCAAATTGATGCAGGAAGAAACAGCCCTATGCCTATTAAAGAAATTAAAATTTGCATGCAAAGATTCCGCCCCAAAAAACCTCCAGGCATGGATGGTTTCACTGGTATGTTACATCAAAAATATTCAAGGAGGAAATAGCAGTAATCTTTTTCTTTAAAGATGTATTTATTTCTCTCCCCTGCACCCCCATTGTCTTCTCTCTGTGCCCATTCACTGTGTGTTCTTCTGTGTCTGCTTGCATATCAAGTGGCACAGGGAATCTGTGTCTCTTTTTTGTTGCATCATCTTGCTGCATCAGGTCTCCATGTGTGTTGCACCTCTCCTAGCCAGGCTGTGCTTTTTCCATGTGCAGTAGCTCTCTTTGCAGGGTGCACACCTTGCATGTGGGGACCCCCTTCATGGCATGGCACTCCTTGCATGCAAAAGCACTGCACAGGGGCCAGCATACCACATGGGTCAGTGTATCAAACCCTGGACCCTCCATATGGTAGATGGATGCTCTATCAGTTGAGCCACATCTGCTTTCCCAGCTACAATCTCACATAAACAATTTAGGGGAGGTAGGGTCATTGCCCAAATCATTTCATGATGTGAATATAATGTTAATAAATTTTTATAAGTGTGTTACAAAAAAGAATAAACTACACCAATATACATGATGTCGATAGATGAAAAAATCTGTAACAAAATATTAGGAGAGCAAATGAAATAACTCATAATTCATGATGTATTTTCCCTGGAGTACAGGGTTTAATCATCCCAGAAGAACCACATAGAAAAAGAGTAGCTCACAGGAAGAAGTTGGGAATTTGACAAAAATAAAATAAAGAAACAAAAACTATTAGTGTCTAGTACAAATGGTAAAACTTCTGAATATTTTTAATGAAACTATGCAGTTTTGCTATGGGTCACTAACCCAGAGTCTAGAGAGGAAAATAAAAACCAACAACAGTGTTATGTTATGCCAAGAAAATGCATGTGCTTGGTTTCCTCAATTTTACTGAAAATGTGACTAAGATGGAGAAAAGAGTATGTCTCAATAACGAGGATCCTAAAGTATTAGTGTGATAGAAACAGGAGCTTTAACTCCTCATCTTCATTTCAACACACTCCCTGACTTAAAAATTAATGAAAATTATTTCTAAGTTCTATTAGTCTTTCATACCCTCTCCTCTTATGGTGCACTTAATATACTCATTATAAATGTGGTCATCGTGACTTAATTACTACACAATATATTATCCCTCAAGCAAGACACATTTAGATATTTTTTTCATGTTTCTTGGATGTAATCATCATAAAAAACTTTCTTAGCAATGGAATATGTTGCTTGTCTGTACTTAAAAATCCTATAATCACAACCTCTACATATAGTCAACCTCTACAATTGCCTACTGTACAGAGAATGTGTGAAGTTTCAAGAAGCATGCTCTTTTATGCCATTTCAATTAGACTTCAGTGCATGCATCTTGTGATCTGGCATCCACTTCCCTATTTATCCTTTGTGTTCTTGGCTTGTACAGTAGAAATTTAAATTAAAACCATTTTTATCGGCTTAGCAATCACCAGAATTAATCTAGTAAGAAAACTACACAGTAGTGACATCTTTTTGTGCCAATCTTCAATCTTATCAGAAAATTAGAAAAGAAATGGAGAAAAGAACCATTTCAGAAATTGGACAGAGCACTTGGCTGGTCAAGTTTACAGCTTCAACATGTGTTAAGTAGAGAAATGTAGAGCTGCTATAGTTTATGCTGTCTTAGTCCACAGCTCAGAGGAAGTAACTTTATTTATTTACCTCAGTGCTAATATATTTTCACAGGTTCTACTCAATTGGAAAAAGATAAGGGAGAAAAGCAGGGGAAATTTAGTGAAAGGAAAGATAAAGGAGGGAAACGGACTTGGCCCAGTGGTTAGGGTGTCCGTCTACCACATGGGAGGTCCGCGGTTCAAACCCCGGGCCTCCTTGACCCATGTGGAGCTGGCCCATGAGGAGTGCTGATGCGCGCAAGGAGTGCCCTGCCATGCAGGGGTGTCCCCCGCATAGGGGAGCCCCACGCGCAAAGAGTGCCTCCCGAAAGGAGAGCCGCCCAGCACGAAAGGAAGTGCAGCCTGCCCAGGAATGGCACCACCCACACTTCCGTGCTGCTGACGACAACAGAAGCGGGCAAAGAAACAAGACGCAGCAAATAGACACAGAGAACAGACAACCGGGGGAGAGGGGGGGAATTAAATAAATAAATAAATCTTAAAAAAAAAAAAAGATAAAGGAAAGGGAAAAGGAATGCAAAAGGAAAAGTATGATGTAAAAATATGATAAGGAACCTCTCCAATTCCCAAAAATGCCCCAATATCACACCTCTTTTTCCCTCTCCCTACCTTCAGCAACTACTGTGGCCACTGTTTCCACATCAATGATATAATTTCTTCCATTGCTAGAGTCACAATAATCCTATAGTACAATACCAGTAAGACTGCTCTAATCTACATTTTATTCCTCCATCCTGAGGACCCTGGGATGGTGATGTCCACTCCACCTCTAAATTGAGAGGGGGCTTAGATCCCACATGGCTGATGGATAGACTTCTCCTGCTTGCAGCTGTAGCCTGTCTTGGTTGCCTGGTGAGGTGGTTGACCATCCTCACCTCCTTGTTAGCTGGTCTGTTAAAGCCCATCAAATCAGAGAGTAAGTGTTGCAAATCAGGGACAGACACAGGACATTATATATCCTGCCATAACCCATTGAATGGACAGGGAGAGAGTGTAAACTACACATAAACTATAATCCATGTGGGTAGCAATGGTCCAAAATGTACTCGTCAAATGTAATGAATGTATCACACTAATGAAAGAAATTGTTGATGTGGAAGAAGTGGGGGGTGTGGGAAATGGGGTATATAGGAACCTCATATTTTTATGCACCAGGAGAAAGACTCCATTCCTTGGCTCCTTCTATAGGAATCTTGAACTGTTCAGTTTGTTTCTCTTTTGCCTCTATAGTGTTTTACACTACTTTCAATGTCTCTAGCTGCTTTTGCCTGGAAGGCAAATTCTGGGAGATGGTCATCCCAGTGGTGACTTTCCCAGGCCAGTATTTTCCAGCCAAAACAAGGCCATGGATCCATGAAGCAGGTGCATAGCAGCTTCAAAGTGCCCTGGGGAGAGGATTAGGAAGGCTGTCAAAAGCCTCCTTGGTGGCTCCCTAAATCTGTGCTTTCCTGGCCTGTCCAGCAAATAGAACCCTTCAGCTAACTGTCCCCTGCACCTTTTCAGAAGCACTGCATCTGTAATTCTTCCCCAACTCTGTCCCTGTCCAGGGTGGGATTGAAACAATATCTGCTGCTGCTTTTGTCTGGGATGTGTTGAAACAATAGCTCAGAGTCAGTACCCAGGGATGCAAATTTGCTGAACAAAAGCTGTGATCAGTGACTGGCCATGTGCACCCTTGCTTTTGGGAAAGAAGAGCTTTATGTCCCTTTCTATCACCAGTGAGCTGGCCAGGGCTTGGACTTCAAGGCATCCAGCCATGAGAGTGGGGGTGGGTGCTCATAGCCATTGTGCAGAGAGAGCAACTCACTATTCTTCACCACAGTTCATCAGCCTTTTCCTCCTCCTCTTCCCTTGGTACTTTACAGGGTTCTTCCAACCTCTAGTGTCCCAGAACAGTTACTTCAGATAGTGCCAGCCTGTTTAATGACTGCTTTTGGAAGGACTGAGTCCTGGTGCCCCCTACTCTGCCACATTCCCATCTCTACCTGATTGCTAGTTTGAGCCATGGTAATATATCAAATGTAGACAATTTTTAATTACTTATGATTTCTAACTGGATTTCTTATTGGTGAGGATGTTAATTCCAGAGTAGAGTTATTTTGTTTTGTAGAAATCTGTCACTCTGATCCAGTTCTTGTTATGATTTTATCATATTTGATTTCTATATTTGAATCTGTATTATTAATTGAAGACTACTTTAGAACTTTTATATTTTACTTTTAAACTCAAGTTTCACTATTAGAGAGGGTCATTATCTTAAGAATAACTTTTTCTTGATGTCATAATTGTTTGGGTATGATATAATTTGACTATTGTTTTATCTTTATTTGCCTGAGTTACCATTTTCCTCAGGGACTTTCAAAATTTTCATTTCCTTATATTGTTAACAGCCTATCATGTGCTACATTTCTTTTTTAAAATATTATGTGAAAATATTGTCTTTTGCCTGTAAAACTCAATATATCAGTTACTGTAATTATTATATCTGAAATTATTTCTTCCACCTCTTTTTAAAAATACAATATTATTTTCTTACATTTTCCTTTTTGTCATATTTTCTAAAATGGAGTTTTTGTTGTGTAAAAATGTATTGCTTACTGGTTTTCTAAAAACTGGTTTTAATGGTTTTGATAGAAACTAAGATAAAAAATTAACAATAAATTCTAAAATAAAGATAATCTGAAATCATTAAAAGAAATTTCAGAAAGATTTAACTGTGATCACTGAAGATTATACATTATTCTCTGCAGAAAATAATCTACACTCACTAAGTGATATTAATATACGTACAAAACTGTATTTAATAATGACTTAATCTGTAAACTTCTAAATTTGTTTATATGCTATATTACTTTTGAGGTTCATTCTCTGTACAGTCTACTTTTCTGATCCATAACATTTAATAATACTTTACCTTGCAAGATATATTTCTTCATATTAAGGGTTCGACAATCACTAATTTTAAAATTAGCAAATATTAATGATAATTACTGTTGAATATATGGGATATAATAACTGACCAAAAATGGTGTTTCATAAGATTAAATAACAAAAGTACCATTCCAGTGAAACATAATATATTTATTTCATTAAAGTTGAATTTGAAATAGAATCTATCTGCCAAAGATGGAATAACAAGGAATAGGTTTATACCTCCCTAAAATATGGCACAAATATGTGAAATAGAGTTTCTCATGACATTGGTAATGAAGCAACTGAGGACAATAATACATGAGAGAAGAAATGAAAATGAGGTGATCCCTATGCTTCCTCCAGTTTCTGCCTTGATAGAATATCCAGCCCATGGCTTAGGTTGCCAATACCAGGTAGAAGCTGTCAGACTCACTGAGATGAAGAAATAAAGTTAGAGTATGGAGAGGTCAAGAAATTGAAACTTCATAAGAATGAGTATCAGAGAGTAAAGAGCTGCACAGAGGTTAAGTCCTGGGGATCTAGAAAGGCTTCCTATCAGGTACTTGGTCAATTATTGCTCAGTACATCAGTGTAAGAAAACTCCCCAAGGCTGGGAAGAGAAACTCTAAAAAATAGTATGAATAGCAATCAATGACTAACACACATCCAGGAATTGTCCCTGTTACCAAGAGTCAGACTGGAAAATACAAAGACACTTGGGGTATTGGTTACAGTACACAGGAGTATATTGCCTTGATAGTGGGAAAAACTAGACTGATGATCACTGCTCCTACCCACCTCTAAATATCTTTAAAGCAAGGCCCCAAAGACTCAGACTTTTTCTAAGTAACATAACTGAGTCAAATAACAAAGATCAAGAGTATTTATATGAACATAATAATATCCAGGATTTAAAATGATAAAATTCACCATTCAATAAAAAATCACCCAGCATGGGGAAGCGGCTGTGGCTCAATCGGTTGGGCTTCCATGTACCATATGGGAGGCCCTGGGTTCACATCCTGGGCCTCCTTGTGAAGGCAGGCTTGCATGCATGCCACAGAGTGCCGCCCGGCCTGCAAGCACCCCACAGAGAGCTGACTCATCAAGGTGATGCAACAAAAATGGGAGACAAGCAAAAACACAGAAGTGTGCACAGTGAATGAACACAGAAAGCAGACAGCAAGCAAGCTGCAAGGAGGGAGGGGAAATAAAAATAAATACAGACAGAAGAATGCACAGCAAATGGACACAGAGAGCAGATAGCACGCAAAAAGCAACAAGGGGGTGGGATAAAAAAAAGTACCCAACATGAAATGAATTAGGAAAATATGACCCATTGTAGGAAAATAATTAAAGTCATTGTAAACCTGATGCAGGTAATATTACCAGTGGGAAAATATATTGAAACAATTATAACTGTATTATTTTCCCATATAGTACACATGAATCTAGTTCATACTTTTTAAATATCTTAATGTATTCTGTATTTTGATATACTATAGTTTTTCAAATCATATTATTTAATTGACTTCAGGTTTTTACAGCTACAAAAAGTTATCCAAGGTATATTCCTGTATCACCCACTTTGCCACTGCACACCTATGGCAGTATATCAATAGGATACATTCCTTTTAAAAGTTTTACTGAAATATAATTCACATACCATAAAATCCACTTTTAAAGTGTACAGGTCAGGGGATATATTAGATTCAGAAGGATATGCAATCATCAGTACTAATTCCCAAATACTTTCATCACCCCAAAATAAAATGTGTATTTACCCATTTTAATCATTTTTATAAAATTTTATTGCTGATTGTAATAGTTATTTTATATTCTAATTACAATTAACTTACCAGATACATTATTCTTTATATAGAAATATGTATATATGTATATATGTAAATGCTATAATTTTTGCAAATATTTCTCTTCTATATTCTCTTATTCTATAAATTTTTCCCAATTTCTTGATGTCTGAAACAGACAATTTAACTATATTTTCTGTTGATACATGTCATAGCTCTCATGTTTATCAAACCATTGTCTAATACAAAGCTACAGACATTTATACTAATGTTTTCTTCAAAGATTTTAAATAGCTTATCCCTTAGATTTAGGGCTATGATCCATTTTGAGTTAATTTTTGTATACGGTGTGAAGTAGAATTGCTATTGCATTACTTTGCATTTGGCTATCCAGTTGTTCCTTGTACCGTTTAATGAATAGATTATGTTTTCCCCAATAAATTGTTTGCTCCCTTGTCAAATATACCAGTTATCAATAATGGACAAAAAAATAATTTGAAAGTTTAAAGATATAAAATCACACTTCTAGTGTTTTAAAAAATAAAATATGTGATAGGAATACACCAGATGGAAATAATGGCAGCATTGAAGAAATAAAGATTAGTGAATTTGAAATAGTAATAGAATGTATCTAGAATGAAACACAGTGGGAAAGAGGATATAGTTTAAGTGTTCAATGGAAGAACTTCAAGTGGCTCAATATTCTAATAATTAGAGACTTCTAAGAAGAAGTGAAAGCAAAAAAGTGAAATAAATAATCTATTTCCTCACAAAAAGGATAACTCATCAAAAACAATCCAAGAATAAATAGTAAAGGAAACTCTGCAATCAGAAGGATAATAATGGAAGAGCAGAGCATAGATTAACATGAAGAACATGAAATGATGACATATTGGGAATTACATAAGACTTTTTTCTTATTATTCAATCTCTTTAAAATATCATTGTGTATTTAAATAAATATATCAACATGGTACAGATTAATAACATATGGCAAAAATGTGTAGTGAAACGTAAAATCCAAGACCAGAATAATGAAAAAATAAAATTGTAAGTTTCTTAGATTGTTTGGGGAGGGGGGGTAGATAAGAAAATCAGCAATGTCATAGAAGATTTGAACAGCACTATCAACAAACTCGACCTAATTTTCATTTATAAAATACTCTATATAAAATAGATGTATACACATTTATTTACAAGTTCAAATGGAAAATATACTAGTATAAACAATATTTTTAAACGAATTCAATAGAATGCAAATCATACAACATATGGTTTCTGATGATAATAGATTGAAATTAGGACTCCATATGGGAACTGTATCATGACAGACTTCAAGTATTGAAACTAATTCACTGCTAAGAACACATGGGTCAAAAGAGAAATAAAAATGGAAATTAAAATAGTTTTGCACTTAAATAAAATAAATTCAATATTTGTAGGGGCAAGTTCTAAGGAAGTGATTAGGAGAAATTTATGGCAGTAAACACCTACACTAGGAAAAAAGAAACATTTCAAGTTAGTGACTACAGTATTAAGTGTAGCAAGCAGAAAAATAGGAACAAATTCAAGAGAAATAAACAGCAGAAAAAAAGCAAATGAAAAGGGCCAGCATAAAAATCTATCAGTTATGATATAAAACAAATGACTTGAAAAGCTAGTGCACTTAGATAATAAATAAAATGTTTAAATTTCCAGGCAGATGGAGTAAGAACAAAGAAGAGACAAATTATCAAAAATTTGGATGAAAAAACTTGCCATCCCAACAGATTCTGCAGTTATTAAAAGGGTAGGAATGGAATGACAAAAACAATCTGTGCCTCTGATTAGGACAAATTAAGTGAAATATAGAAATTTCTTCAAAGACCTAACTACCAGAAGTCATTCAAGATACAATGGATAGCTTGAATACCCATACTTCCACTATATAAATTGAAATTGTAAATTAAAACCTTCCCACTACAAAGACTGCAGGAACATATGTCTTAATTTGTGATTAAACAAAATATTTACAGAAGAAATACAACATTGGGACACACTTTTCCAAAAATTGAACAGGAAGGGACAATTTTCAACTCATCTCTTTAGACCAGTATTACCTCAAAACAAATATAGTCAAAGCATTGCAACAACAATGAAATGGAAGCTATATATATTCTTCTCATGAGCACATAGATCATTCTCCAGCTTAGCCCACATGTTGGGTGACTAAATAAGTCTCAATAAATTTTTAAATGATTGACATTATGCAAATCAGTTTCTATGACTATAATGAAATGATGCTGGAAAGCAATAAAAGGCAGAAAAATGGAAAAATCACCAATATAGAGTTGGTAAACAATACATTTTTTAAAAAACCAGTGCAGCAAAGAAAAAATTGAAAGGTGAGTCAGTAAATATTTTGAGATGAATGTAAAAGAGATCCCAACAAATCAAAACTTAATGAGATGAGGTAAAGGCAAGGTAGAGAGGGAAATTTACATCCCCAAATGTGTGTCATTATTGCAGGCTTTTAAAATGTGGAGAAGCATGGGAAAAATATAATTGGAATGATCTATGGACTGTGGAAATAAATAAAGACTAGAACATAGGTAACTGAAATAGAGAAAATGACAATAGAGTTAACAAGACTAAGTATTGGTTCTTTGGGAGATCTATAAAATTGACAACTAGACTGAGAAAGTGAAAAAAAAAGAAGCAAATAAGCAAAATCAGAAATGTGAGAGGGCATTACTGCTGCTCCCACAGAAATGAAAAGTATCAGAAGAGAATATTATGAGCAATAAATTAGACAAACTAGACAAAATGGGAAAATTCCTAGAAACAGAAGGAACAACCTACACCGACTCTAGAAGAAACAGAATTCATTAGCAGAACAGTTAAAAGAGATTGTGTCAGTCATCAAAAAACTCCCCATAAAGAAAAGCCAAGGATAAGATGGATCATAGGTGAAGTCTACCAATCATTCCAAGAAGAATTAATACCAACCCTGTTGAAACATTTCCAAAATATTAAAGAGGAGGAAATACTACCTAACTCATTCTATGAAGCCAACCGCTGACTTTTTGGGCTTTGCTGAAGTACTCTTGAGTGAGAAATATCTTCATAACCACAATCACCATGTCAAATATAATTTGAAGTAATGATAATGAATTTTGCAGATTAGGGGTTTCTAAATTAGGAGTTATAAAAATTTTAAGAAATAATTAGACCGGATATTAATCTGAATAATAGTTCCAGCTTGTCATTATAAGTTGGAAATATGTATTTTGTTGGAAAACTTCCAAAAAGTTATTTATGCTGTTATTTTAATTTTTTCACTCTAACAATTTTATTATTTTATTTGAACATCACTTTCCATGGTAGTTATGTGTAGCACCTTAATTATTTTTCATTTTAATGACAAAGGTCAACATTCATTAAAAATTCGTGAAACAATTTTCAGAAAATTTAATCTACATCATTACCAAACATTTGTATAGAAAAATTTCCTGGGAGGAATCTAAATAATTTGATGTAATGCAAAATGAATATTAAAAAAAGCTAGCAAACAAACAAATCGATGAATAAATATATACAAATAAAATCAGGCTAAATCAGGTTTGGTGTATGTCTTTCCAGTGGAAAACCTACCTTTATAAAACTATAAAGCCACATCAGAATTTTGAATAAGGTTTTTTTTTTAAAGATATGTGTTTTTTTAAGATTTATTTTATTTATTTCTCTCTCCTTCCCCCCCCCCAGTTGTCTGTTCTCTGTGTCTATTTGCTGCGTGTTCTTCTTTGTCTGCTTCTGTTGTCAGCAGCAAGGGAATCTGTTTCTTTTTGTTGTGTCGTCTTGTGTCAGCTCTCTGTGTGTGGGGCACCATTCCTGGGCAGGCTGCAGTTTCTTTTGCACTGGACAGCTCTCCTTACAGGGTGCACTCCTTGCACATGGGGGCTCCCCTACGTGGGGGACACCCCTGCGTGGCACGGCACTCCTTGCGTGCATCAGCACTGTGTGTGGGCCAGTTCCACACGGGTCAAGGAGGCCCAGGGTTTGAACCACGGACCTCCCATGTGGTAGAAAGACACCCTAACCACTGGGCCAAGTCTGCTTCCCTGAATAAGGTTTTAAGTTGAGTGAAATTGGACTAGACACCCAGTGAAGCCAGAGACAGTATATTCCTTGAAAAAAATTATCAACTGATTGCATATTATGGCTACTCTGTAAAATAATTATTAGAAATGTTGTTTATAGGCCAATCATGCATAAAATGCATATTTCCATAAACTACCCCATCATGAACACCTTGCATTTGTGTGAAACATTTGCTACAATTGCTGATACTTTTTTGTAATTTTACTAAATTTTAAGTCATTATCTTTGTTATAATTAATGAAAAATTGAAACAATACTATTTATTTTCATTCATAGCTTATGTTAGGTTTATTTTTCCTAATGTAATTTCACCCTAATTTTAACACCTTGTATTAGTGTAGTTTATTTTGATTCATAAAAGAACATTCTTTTACTGTAAACTATACTCCATCATCTAAAATATGGTTCAGTGTGTTATATAGTCCTATGTTTTATGTTTTACTTTTTATTCTGGCAACATATGACCTAAAGTTTCTGCTCATAGCCCCATTCACCTATATAACTCAGTGCTATTCATTACACTCACAATATTGTGCTACTATCACCACTATCCATTTCCAAAACATTACAATCAACTCAAAAAGAAATTCTATACAATTTAAGCCTCGGTCCCCCATTCTCTAACCCCAACCTATCTACTGGTAGCTTATATTCCAGATTCTAACTCTGTGTGTTATTATAATTATAAGCAATTATAATTGCTTACTATAATTAGTTCAGTGAGATCATACATTATTTTTCCATTTGTGTCTGGCTTATTTTGCTCAGCATAATGTCAGCTACTTTTTAAGTCATCACATTTCTTCAGAAAGACTCTAATGACTGCATTACTTCAGTGTCCATCACTTTAAAAATAGATTAAGAGACCAACCCCTCTTCTCAGATGGTAGAAAACTACTTAACCTTTGAAGCTTCAGTTTCATTATCAGTAAAACATGTACCATGAAGTGAGTTGTAATAACTGAAAAGAGATAATCTTCTTAAAATTTATCAATATGTTTGGCACACAGGGATGCTCAATAAAAACCAGTTAACACTGTTTTTAAGAAATCATAATCTGTTCTTTCTCTGAGCAAAATCTATACTACCTAATACTGTAGTCCCTTTTCTCTTCCTTGCTTTGCCAGGCTCCATAATACTTAACGCCATCTGATGGAGCATATATTTTATTTTTCCCCAATAGTGATACCTAGACCATAGGAGAATAAGGATCACTCTCCATTTATTGACATTTTCACCCAAAGCCACTTCACCTTCCTGTACTACTGATGACTAAACTCAGGCTTTGAAGAAAATATGTTCATTATACCCACAGCACTTCAATAAGATCCACTGATATAAACTTCACACTTGGGCTGTGCAGTATAGAGTGTTAATGTCAATATGATGCAGACTACATTGGTCATGACATAAGACCTCTCTTTATTTAAGAGCTTTCAGGATTAAAGGCTAGGGAGTTCATCTGAGAGAGACTCCTCCATAATGTTGTGTAGAAATAGCTATTTCTGACATGCTTGTGTGTCAAGCATTATGCTATATCCAAGTAGGGACTGATATATTCATAGGAATTTTCTGTATGTCACAAATGGGTTAGGAAGATTTTCAATCCAGAAAGGACATTTCTTTGACTAGTATCATCAGAATTCAATGAGCTGAAAATACGCTCTTCATGTCTATAAATTGATGATTAATGAAGACCAGTATTTCAGGAAGCACTGAAAGATGTTTGTGCTGAGTCTCACATGGATTATGTATGAAACATGCTATTGGGCAAAGCCTATGATATAAAATAGAATATAATATAGATTATTAATCAAAGGCAGAAAAAAATCTTAGAAAGTGTCACATACCCATCATTGTTCCTATGTGTAGACCTGAACAACCAGTATTTTCCAATAAAAATTTTATTACATTTTTCTTAAAGATACATAGATCACACAAAATGTTACATTAAAAAATATGAAGTTCCATATACCCCACTCCCCACATCCCCCACTCCTCCCACATCAACCTCTTTCATCAGTGTGGCACATTCATTGCATTTGATAAATATATTTTGGCACACTGCTACACAGCATTGATTTTAATGCACATTGTAGCTGACTGTCCTAGTCCATTCAGTTGGTTATAGGAGGATATTTAATGTCCTGTATCTGTCCCTGCAACAACTCCAAGTCCCAAAAATGCCCCCATATCACACCTCTTTTCCCCTCTCCCTACCCTCAGCAACTCCCATGGCCACTGTTTCCACATCAATGATATAATTTCTTCCATTGCTAGAGTCACAATAATTCTATAGTAGAATACCAGTAACTTCACTATATTCCATATTTTATTTCTCCATCCTGAGGACCCTAGGATGGTGATGCCCACTCCACCTCTAAATTGAGAGGGGGCTCAGATCCCACATAGCTGATGGATGGGATGCTCCTGCTTGCAGTTGTAGACTCTCTCATTTCTTTGCTGTGGTGGTTGACCATCCTCACCTCCCTGTTGGCTGACTTGGTAAGTCCAGTGAGCTGGAGAGTAGGTGTTGCACCTCTGTTAAGGCTCAAGGCCCAGCTGGCACATGGGTAGTCCAGAGATTAAAGTCTCTTGGGTATATACCAACCCCAGTCCCAACCACAGGTTCAGTAAAAGTGACAGAAGAGGCATGGGTAGAGACATCACATCTGAGTCCAACTCCATCACACTCAGGAGCACAAATTCCAAAGTAGGACCCTGGCAAGGCACTGAACTCCAGAGCCATCTGCCATGACCACAAGACCTGGGTGTCTCCATAGCTGCCAGGAGCACTACTACCTGGGGTGAAAAACCAGTTTTGATGTTGCTTAATATCTCTGCCTCCTCACCAGCTTCATAGTAATGTGGAGATAGCTCCCCTCCCAGGACCTAAGGTCATAAAATCAAAAGAGTGGGTTTGAAGGGTCAGGTGGGAGCCCCAGGTGCCTTAGTCTGAAACTAACATCTGTGGCTTAGAGCAGTGCCTTTGTGATTATATCTCCCTAATTACAGGGGCTCTGCTTTCTCTTCATCCTACCAGGTATGAGGATGGCTATAAAAAGTGGACTGTGAGAAGAAAAGTCAAGAGATAAAGACTAAGGAATCAGTTCACAACTACTTGTTAAATTAGAGATTGAATCTATACTCAGGAGAAATAACCTGGCTTGAACCAAGAGAAATCAACTCAGATGTTTGAGCAACCTAAGTATAAAATAACCCTATCTAAATTCATGACATTAATTTTGCATGATAAAAATGTAGTATCTTATTCTGAAAACCATAATTTCTTTTGGGTTGTCAAGAATTCATGCACTGAGAGTCTTGTGTGATCAAAACATCTTGTGATATGTTTCCATTACATTTATTCATCTTTTATTACACATTAAGAAAAACATTAAATCCTTCAAAAACAGCTTGCTTTACCATAGTGTAGAGATGCCCACAACTACACATTTTCATCTTGCAATTCCATATCACTTTTAGACTGGCAATGGCTTTCTTGTTGGGCTGCCATGAAAGTTTCTTCATGTTTGAAAATAGCGTGAGTGTTGAGAAACTGCCATGGCCCCTTCCTCCATGGAGTAAGTTGGAATGCCATTCAGCTACACATCTTCATTAAATCCACATGGGCCCTTTATATCTGAATAGCAAGAAAGAATCAAAATATGATGAAGTACAGAAGGGAATATATTCTGCTTATCTATATGTTTTTATTTAATATTAACTTATTGAATGAGAGCTGAGAACTATTTGGTTAGAAATACTAATAATAGAAACAAGAAATCACTTCATGGATATCACAGCACAATCAAATAATTTACATCAATGAACATATCAATACCTCAGCATTTACACTGGGAAGGAATCACATTAAATCATAGTAACTCACATTTATTAAAACACCAACTCCTCAAATGCCTTATGTAGAATACTTAATTTTAAAAATGGCTCCACTGTCAGTAGATGTTAAAAAAAAGCAAAAATGAGAGAAAGACAAATGATTTAGGGTATATGACTGATTGGATTATGCCTCCCTTTGCCCACAAAGACCTGTTCAATGTCCAGTGCTGTGGATATAATTCATTTGTTGATTGGATCTTTGAAGATGTTATGAGATGAGAAGAGGCCAAACTGAATCAAGGTGGGACTTAATCCAACATGACTGGATTCCTTGTGAGCACAGGGCATTTGACTCACTCAGTAAGACACAGTCAGAGAGAGAAACAGCCATGAAGGCATAGATTAAATTATGGATTGCTAGTAAACTACAATCAGTAAGCTACAGATTTGAAAGAAAACATTTTTGTGACAACATCTTGATTATGTATAGTCTCCATAGTTGGGAGACAATAAATACATGCTGTGTAAGCCAAACAGTCTGTGTTATTTGGTATAACAGCACTGGCAAACTAAGACACAAAACAATATAATCAATGAATCAGTTTATTAGTTTAAAAGGTTTTACACAACTGCATATCATTTCCTAGGTCCTATTTTAAATACTGGGGATGGAATCTTTCCTCAGGAAACTTTAGTGAAGTAAAGTATTGTTAGAAAAAAAGTTGGAAAAAGTAAGAAAAAAAGTTTTTATTAGTTAATGTCATAAAACATTATAAATATGTATGCATAGTACCATGTGATGCTAAACAATGATGAAGCATGAGGTATAAATTTGAACTTGAGTTAGGCTTTATAGAAAGGATATCATATTATTACAGTCAGCATCCCTCCTCACAAGAATTTAGAGACAAGTAAGTTCCTCCTATCTTGAATATAAAAATATGTGCTTCTGAATGGTTAAAAAGTTGTCTGTAAATCTTTAAAAATGAATGGAAATGGTGAGAGTACATCATGGTGTTTATGATTAGCAGAACTAATATGTGGGTATGACAATGGTTGAAAGGGAAAGTCTAAGAACATGTATATCACTAGAAAGAATACAATAAAATGTAACATCTGACAAAAAATTTAACAAATAAGACACTTGTTACACGTTATGAAAGAATATCATCAAAATCTTACCTCTAACTATAGTCCATATCTTGAATTTGGTGCATTTTTCCACCAATCTGCCCTATTATTTTTTAAATATATATTTATTACAGAAGCTGTGAACTTACAAAACAATCATTTGGTGTGACCCATGAACTGTGATTAACAGCAATACTGTAATATTCTTGCATAGATGCCAAAGACATACTATGTTGATAATGGGGGGATATGGAAAAAGTGTGCCAAATGGATGTAGTGGACCATGGCTGGTGGTATTAGTCTGATGGTCTCTCATAATCTGTAACAAATGTTCCACCATGGTGGGTTTTTTTTTTTTTGGTGAAAAGGTGTTTTATGGGAATTCTACCCAATGAACTTTTGAAAATTGTTAAACTGGGTATTTTCTTTTGTAGGAATATTTTTATCCACTGGTTCAGTTTCTGTGTTATTGTAGAATATAATTTAAGTTTTATAATTCTTCCTTATTTTCAGAACTTTCAACTCATTGAAAACAGTATTAATATAATCTGAGTTGCCTGCCCATTAGCATTATAGTCTATATTTAATTTATAATTTAAAAAATTCTAATGTACCTATAATGTCCAATTGTTCTAATTTATTAATCCTGTCATATATTTTCATTTTTAATTCACTGATATATTCTCATTAATATTTTCTTCCACAGATATTATTTTAGACTATTTTAACCTATATTAAATAAATTGAAAATTTAGTTTAATTCATTGGTATTCAGCTTTTCTCTTTTTATTAATTTTTTTTCCTTTTTAGAAAGATACTTAGATTACATAAATGTTACACAGAATATATAGGGAATTCCCATATGCCCCACTCTACACACCTCCCACATTTTCCCATATTAGCACCATCTTTCATTAGTATGGTACATTCATTGCAATTGATGAACACATTTTGGAGCATTGCCACTAAGCATGAATTGTAGTTTACATTGTAGTTTATGCTCTCTCCCACTCAACGCTGTAGGTTATGGCAGGAAATATAAAGGCCTGTATCTGTCATTGGAATGTCATTCAGGATGGTTCCCAAGTCCCAAAATTGCCCCCCTATTGCACCTGTTATTCCCTCTCTCTACCCCCAGAACCTCCAGTGGTTATTTTTCCAAATAAAAGTGGATATATATTTCCTTAGGAGCTTCTTTAGCTTTATTACAGAGCACTTTATATGTAACATTTTCATTGTCATTTAGGTGTAATTATTAACTTGTTTGATTTTTAGTATTTTTTAATTAGAGAAGTTCTGAGTATAGTAAATAACATGTATAAAATATAGGATTACTATACACCACCCCACCACCAACACTGGAATTGGTGTGGAACATTTGTTACAATGAGTACTTTTAAATGAGTACAATGAGTACTTTAAAAAAATTTACAATTTTTAACACCTATTACTAACACCTTGTATTAATATCATAGATTTGTTACAATTCATGAAAGAACATTCTTATATTTGTACCTTTAACTATAGTCCATCATCTACAATAGTGTTCAGTGTACTGTACTGTCCTATGTTTCATCTTTTAATTATTATTCTAGTAATATATACATCCTAGAGTTTCCCTATTTAACCACACTCACCTATACAGGTCATTCTGTTGACTATATTCACAATATTGTGCTACCATCACCACTGCCATTTCCAAAACTTTACTATCTGTCCAAATAGAAATTCTGTAAAAGTTAAGCACCAACACTCAATTTTCTAAACCAGTTTACCTCCTGATAACCTATACTCTAGATACAATTTATATCAGTTTGCTTATAAAAATAATTTCATAAAAATTAGATCGTACAATAGTTCTACTTCTGTGTCTGGCTTATTTCACTCAAGATATTGTACTAAAGGTTAATTCATGCTGTTACATGCATCAGGTCTTCAATCTTTTTTATGGCTGAATAATATTCCATTGTATATATAGATACAATAACTACATTTTCCTTATCCATTTGTAGGTTGATGGGCATCTATTGGCAATTGTGAATGATACTTCTGTGAACATCAATGTGCAAACAAGTGTTTGAGACCCTGCTTTCAATTATTTTGGATATACACCTAGTAGTGGGTTTGCTAGGTCATAAGACAATTGTATACTTAGTTTCCTACTCTCCTCTACTATGGCTGCACCATTCGACATTCCCACCAGCAGTGAATGTTCTTATTCTCCACATCTACTCCAACACTCATAGTTTTCTGTTTCTTTAATAGTGACCTGTGCAGTAGGTATGAAATGATATCTATCATTTTTTTAAAAGGTGACACCAAGGATTGAACCTGGAACCTTGTACATGGGAAGCAGGCACACAGCCAACTAAGCTACATCCACTCCCCTCTAAATGTCATTTTAATTTGTACTTCATAAATAATAATGTTGAGCATCTTTTCATGTGCTTTTTAGCAATATATATTTCCTCTTTGGAGGAATGTATATTCGAGGCCCCTGTCAATTTTTGAATTTCGTTGTTTGTTTTTTTATGGCTGACTTGTAGGATTTCTTTATATTTGCTGGATATTAGACCCTTATTGGATATTTGGTTTCCAAATATTTTCACTTTCTTGAGAAAATCCTTTGAAGCACAATTTTTTCTTTAATTTGGAGTAGGTCACATTTATCTTTATTTTATTTTGTTGCTTGCATTTTGGGTGTAAAGTCTATGAAACCATTGCCTACTAGCTATTGTAGATGTTTCCCTACATTTTCTTCTAGGAGTTTATTGCTTGTTGTTCTTATATGAGGTCTTTGATCCATCTTGAACTCATTTTTATAAGTAGCATGAGATAAAGATCCTGTTCATTATATTTGATATGGATATCCAGTTATCCCAGCACAATTTTGTTGAATATACTATTCTGTCCTAGTTGAGTGAACTTGACACTCTAGTAAATATTTAATTGTTTATACACGTGAGGGTCAATTTCTGAACTCTCAATTGAATTACATTTGTCCATATATCTATCCTTTTACAAGTTCATTGCTGTTTTCCACTTTAGCTTTCTAATATGCATTAAAGTGAGGAAGTGAGAATCATCCAACTTAATTTTTCTTTTTTCAAGACGTTTCTTATTTCCGGGGACAATTATCTTTTCAAAGAAATTTGATAACTTGCTTTTCCACTTCTTCAAAGTAGGCTATTAGAAGTTTGATTGAGATTGCATTGAATCTGTAAATAAATTTGGAAAGAATTAGTGATATTTAGTCTTCCAACCCATGAATATTGAATGTAATTCAATTTATTAAGGCCTTTTAAAAGTTTCTTTTAGCTATGATTTTTAGGACAGTGTACAGTCCTTTACATCCTTGGTTAATTTTTTCCCTAGATTATTTGGTTCTTTTAGTTGCTATTATAAATGGAATTTTTTCATTATTTCCCCCTCAGATTACTCATTACTAGTGTATAGAATCACTACTGATTTCTGTATTAATCTTATTTCTTGCCACTTCGCTGAACTTGTTTATGAGTCCAAATAACTTTACTGTAGATAAATCTAGACCTTCTATATATAGGATCATGTCCTCTGCAAATAGTGACTGTTTACCTCTTCCTTTCTAATTTGGAAGCCTTTTATTTATTTTTCTTTCCTAACTGCAAGAGCAAGAAATTCTAACACAAGGTTGAGTAAGAGTGATGACAGTGGACATCTGTGTCTTGGTTTCTGGATCATAGAGCGAACACTTTAAGGCTTTCAACATTGAGTAGGATGGTAGCTGTGGTATTTTCATATATGGGCCTTTACGTTGAGGAAGTTTCCTTCTATTCCTATCTTTCGATGTGTTTTTATGTAAAAAAAATGCTGGATTTTGTCAAATGCCTTTTCTGTATCAGTGGAAATGGTCATATAATTCTTCTCATTTGATCTGTTAATGTGGTATATTACATTAATTGGTTTTCTTGTGGTAAACTATCCTTGCATACCTGAACTAAAACCCACTTGATGATGGTGTATAATTCATTTAATGTGTTTCTGGATTCAAATTGGAAATATAAACCACAGTGAAACCATGGCTAGTAGGTATGCTTCAATATCTGTATATCAGCTGTAGCAAATGTAATATCCACATGTAAAAATATCATTGCTGAGGAAGGGGAAAAATGGTCTGATGTTGGGTATGTGGGAGTTCCCTGTATTGTATATGTGACTATACTGTGATCTAAAGCTTTTTTGAAGACAGAATAAAAAAAAAATTTAAAAAAGGATATAGACCCTGAGGAAGGAATGGAAGAGATTGCCTTGCCACTGTAAATACAGGGCAACATCTATTAAAGTGATGAAAGGCAAAATGTCAAAAACAAAGTTTTATGATTTTTTCATTTTTAATATCCCAATTTATTTTTACTTTAGTTTTTCTAAGTTATTATATTGATGATTTTTGCATCTAAGTTCATTAGAGAGATTGATTGGCAATTTTATTTTAGCATCTTTATCTGGCTTTGGTATTAGGGTGATGTTGATTTCATAGAATGAAGTAGGCAATCTCCCTGCCCTGTTCAATTTTTTGGTCAACTTTGAGTAGCATTGGTTTTAGTTTTTTTGTGATTTGTCTGCTAATGTCTTCTATTTCTTTTGTTGATTTGTTTCTAGAAATTCCATTTGTTTCTAGAAATTCATGCTTTTTCATCTAAGTTGTCTATCTTGCTGACATTCAGTTTTTTATACTATCCTTTAAGATCTTTTTAAAAATTCTTTGGTGTCCATAATGAAGTTCCCTTCCATTTCGGATTTCATTTATTTGCATCTTCTCTCATTTCTTTGTTAGTATAATTAAGGGTTTGTTGATTTATTAATATGCTCAAAAACAGTTTTTGGTTTTGTTAATTCTATTATTTATTATCTATTTCATTTAATTCTGCTCCAATCATTGTTATTTCTTTCCTTCTGCTTGCCTTGATATTAGTTTGCTATTTACTTTTAGTTCCTCCAGATGTGCAGTTAGGTCTTTGATTTTAGCTATTTCTTAACGTAGATGTTTAGGGTTATAAAGTTTCTTCTCAACTCTATATTTGCTGTATCCCTTGAGTTCTGATATGCTGTGTTCTCATTTTCATCACTCTCAAGATATTTACTGATTTCTCTTGCAATTTCCCCCTTGACTCTTGGCCCAATTAGTGCTTAAGACTGTTGAGCTTCAAATATTTGTGAATTTCCCAGTTCTCTATTATTAATTTCCATCTTCATTCCACAGAGGTAAGGGACAGTACTGTCATTTAAATATTCTTTTTAAATTTTATTGAGTTTTGTTCTATGACTTAACATGTGATCTATCCTGGGGAATGGCCTCTGAGTACTCAAGAAGAATGTATATCCTGCTGTTTGGGGTACAAAGCTCTCTATATGTCAATTAGGTCTACTTCTTCTATCATATTATTAAAGATCTCTATTTTTATTGATTGTCTCCTTAGATGTTCGCTCTATTGCTGAGAATGGTGTATTGAAGCTCCCCACTATGATTGTACAGGTGTCTAGTTCTCCTTGTTTTTGTCAGTTTTTGCCTCATGTATTTTCAGACATTTTGGTTAGGTACCTATTTATGATTATCCTTTCTTCTTGGTAGATTTCTCCATATATATATATATAGTCCTTCTTTGTATTTCACAATTGCATTTAAAGTCTATTTAGTCTGATATTAGTATAGGAACCCCGGCTCATTTTCGGTTACAGTTTGCATGGAAAATGATCTTCTAACCTTTCACTTGTAATCTATTTGTGTCCATGGGTCTATGTTGAGTCTCTTGTAGACAGCATGCACTTGGGATCATATATATATATTTTACTATTTTGCCTATTTTATCTCTAAATGGGGGATTTTAATACATTAATGTTCAATGTTATTACTTTAAAGGCAGTAGTTACTTCATTTTATCTTTAGGCTTTTTTTATGTCTATCTTATTTTTATCTTTTTACTCTCTCATTTACCCTTAATAATAATGTTCATTTTTAAACTCCCCCCAAAACCTCACTCCTATTTTTTTCCCTTTCAGGCTGCAATACTTCCTTTAGTATTTCCTATAGGCTATTTTTCCTTTTGATGGATTCTTTCAATTTCTATTTATCTGTGTTTTATTTTAATGTCGTCTGCATTTGTGAGTGACTTTTTCTTCTGGATACAGAATTCTTAGTTGGCATTTTTTCTTTGTACCTTAAATATATCATACCACTGCATTCTCACTTTAAAAGTTTCAAATGAGAACTCACTTAATCTTATGAGTATCCTTTATATGTGATGGATCTCTTTTCTGTTGCTATCAGGAATTAACAATATGGAACACTTAACAAATTTGTGTATTATCCTTGCTCATGGGTAATGCTAATTTTCTCTGTATCATTCTAATTTTTATATATATGCTGCCAAAGTGAGCATCCTACCCTTTTCAAGTTTCATTTTTCTTGATTCAGCTTTCTCTTGGTTGTTATAAACTTTACTGTTTGAGTTCTGAGAAATTTGGTTCTAGCACTTTAAGTTTATTTGGGAGAACAGGATTTTGGAGCTTCATCCTCACTGTCTTACTCTTGGTGGTCCCCAAACTGTTGGCTTTTAATGAACTTCCCCCATCAAGCAGAAATTCTACATTCTCAATTAAAACAAGCACATGAATCCCTTGCCCCGTCATGACTAATGGTCATTTCTATCACATGTAGCCTTTCTTTTCACTAGCAGTTCCACATATGTCAGCAGATTCCATAGCAATTAGTTCCTACCAAAAGCAAATCCATCAATGCATGCCTCCCTACTCTAGCTATCTAAACCACTCTCTCAGAGCCCAAGTTCTGTGGAAGCTGCAGTTCTTACAAGTGGCCCATAAGGATTAAACTGGGAGATCATAGAACTGCTTTGTTGACAAAATTGCAGGATATATTTGTCAAGCTTTTTGTTTACTCCCCTATAAGATTGCCATCTAGCCCTCTGGGGTTCAGGCCTGAGAATACCTCCAGCCAGAGGATATCCATGGGCAGTGCCCAGAACCCAGGAGCAGCAATGGTTGTCTGATGGCTTGATGTATTGGCCACCACAGAGAGATGGAGGGTAATCCACCCAGCATAGCCTACTGTTGTTTTGGTGTGAGCCAACATTTGTGTCAGGAGGCAGGACATCCTTGCCTGACTGGCAAGAACCTTGACAATCAGAATGGACAATGGAAACAGCATAGAGCAAATTCCTGGAGACTTGCTTCTGGAAATGGAAAATCCCAACATTTTGTTCTCTGGATAATGTAGTCCAGATGTTGATGGTGGTGCAGAGTCATGGAGTTGAAGCAACATTTTAAGTGCTTGCAATGCTTTTCAATCTAATATGGAATTTATTCTATATTTAACAGTGATTATACCCACATTAGAACATACTAGTGGAGTGTAAATTTACCCCAGAGAATAACAGCTATCCAAAACAAGGGAATTAGGTGGAGATGAAAGGCTAAATTTTATTTGAAGGGTGGAGATTAAAAACACTGCTGAGGAAATCATGGGTGGATTAAAAAAAGTAAAAGGATAAATAAAGACTTCATATAAAATAGTAGTAAATCATTTCATCAATTAGAGTTGATTAAAATGGGGTGAATAACAATGTCAAAAGAGAAAACGAAAAAGATGATTTAAATAATTCAATTATATTTATATGCCATTTTGATACTTATTCTTCTAGCCATCTTTATGATTTACCTTGTTTCTGTGTCAGTATAAACCTTTTGCTTTCCCTAGTGGAGGCACAACTTAGAAAGCAATAAGAATGGTTAAACTAAAAACAATTCCTATTAATGGTGTTTTGGAATATGATTAATAATTGGAATTTGATTTAATCCAGTCTCTAGATTTCCTTGGAAGGTAAATGTAATAATTATGTATGGAAGCAAGAGACATTTAAGTATTTAGAACAAGAATGTAAATATCTAAATTAAATATAAAACTGAAAGATAAGCTTCTTGAAAGTGATTAAAAAATGTGATTTCTCTGCAAACCTTTTGTTACTAAAAGTTAAATTTTTGTTCTTTTTTCTTATTGTATACCTACTTTCTATGCAAATGACTTTACTGATATATTTTTAGCAGAGTCTGAGCAATGAGGTTTATTTTCTAATGGTGTGAAAATACTTCAATGATCTAATAAAAACATATTTTCATTGATTGTGCCCTATGGATACTGAAAACTGATGAATGAACAATCTGAAATGGTCTAACCTCATTGTAGTTCAGTTACCATTGAGCTCTGTATGTTCCAGTGGACACTTAATTTGAAACATCTGAAAGCATATTTTGATTTTTCTAGATTTGAATGAGTCACGTACAAAGGTCATCTTCTTACGGGACACACAGGATTATTCTCCTATGACTGTGTATCTCAGCTCCAGTCATATAAACAACTTGCATTCAGAACATAGAGTCATCCCTCCTCCTCTTCTCCTGGCATAGTAAAAACAACTAAACAGGATGGAATCTTAACAGTGAGGGAAACATAGATGCTATAATAGCTAGAATAATGGGATGGTGTTTTAATATTTTGGGGAATGCAGCAAAATTATTGTCAATGAAGTATCTGAAAAATGGTCTTGAGATTTGTTAATCTAATAAGACATCTAATAATTACCATGTAGGTTGTATTAGCCAGCCAAAGGGGTGCTGATGCAAAATAACAGAAATCGGCCAGTGTCGCAGTGTGGGCTCGCCCGGAGGGCCGCTGCAGGGGCAGTGTGGGCTCGGGCGGAGGTCTGCAACACACAGAGGGGCCTTCTGAGAAGGCGCTCTGGGGCTGGCAAGGTGCAGAGGACGCACGGTAGGAAGAAGACTACCTAGGAGACCAGGATCTGTGTGCAAGTCTGATTTATTCAGGAAGTACAGCGGTTAATATAGGGCGAAGATGGGGGAGGGGCAGGGGGCATGGCCGGGGGGCGGCAGACGGCTGATAGGTTTGTGCAGGGGTGCATCACTGGTTGCGGGCAGAAGACGGGGTAGCCAGGGTTCTCGGCGGCAGTGAGGCGGGGCTGTCATGGCGCGGCGGTGGCCCTCGGGGGAGAGGCGGGGTTAGGCCACCGAGGGGCAAGCGGGTGCAGCGGGGCAGAGGGGCGGGCAGTATGCCCGAATCCCAAGCGGAGGGCCTTAACGCCCGTTCCCGCCACCCGGGTCCGACTCGCACCGGCACCTGGAGACGAGCTGACCCTTGCTGTTGCCGCGCTCCCACACGGTGCCACCCTACAGGACAGCTTTCATTAAGGGTATTTACTTGGGATGGAAGGTTACAGTTACTAGGGCATAAAGCATAAGTTACTTCTCTCACCAAAGTCTATTTCCACATGTTGGAGCAAGATGGCTGCAATGTCTGCCAGGGATCAGGCTTCCTGGGCTCCTCTCTCCCTGGGATTCATTTCCCTCTGGGCTTATCTCTGTTTTCTCTGCAAGGTCAGCTGTAGACTATGAGGTTCTCTAGACTTTGCCTTTCTCCACAGACCAGCTGTAAACTATCAGCTGACAGGCTCTGTCTCTATCCCTGTGGCTCCTGCCATGTCTAAGGAGCTGTCTCTATTTCTCTGTGTTCTCCTATGTGTTCATTTCCTGGGCTCAAGCTCAAGACTGCAGCATCAAACTCCAACACCAAAACTACAACATCAAAACCTCCAACTCTGTCCTTTGTCATGTCTTTTATCTGTGAGTCCCCACCCCTACTGATGTGGCCCAAAGCCTAATCATAATTTAATCATGTTCAGCTACAGACCAGTTTACAAACATAATCCAGTATCTATTTTTGGAATTCATAACTCTATCAAACTGCTACATAAGTCACCCTCAGATTTGTGCCTCCTGTGTACCTACCTAAATTAATAATCATGGGTAACAACAAGAAATCAGATATCTAATGCAAGTCGGGCTCTTTTGGGAATCTGAGAGGTAAAGAAGTGAATGCACCTCTGAGACTTAGTGAATCAGAGGTCTCAAGGCATTTTTAAAAGGGATGTTCTAGGAAAGAAGGGAAAAGGAGGTCACAAAATTTTGAAGCAATTGTAAGGCTAGAAGTAGAACGTGCCTTAGTACATCAATAGGCAGAACTTCTAATACTTTAATTAGATAATTCATTTTATCTCATGTCAGTCAATTATTTAAAAAACACATCAATCTATCAGATAATTTAATTGGTTAGAAGAATGAATTTGATGAATAAAATCCTCTTTGAAAAGGTAGGGGTGCCCTGAAGAATTCTTCCTATGGATATTCTTTGCTGTATACACTGTTTATTAATTTGACTTGATTTTTAAAAATTCTTTTTTAATTCATCATATAAAATATGATGTAAAAATGTCCAATAACTCTGACTTAGATATTCTCTACTTGACATTATGCCCGTTCCATACTACAAATTTGCAGAGACAATAAAAGCCTAATACACATTTTACTACATTACATAAAAATCAGTATATTTCACATAATCTCTATCCACTGACATGTAATATGACAACACGACAGTAAATCTTCCTCATTGGTATTTTTAAGGCTTTTTCATTAAACAGACCAACAACAACAATACACGTTCACTGATGAGAAATGAAACTGACTTTAAATTCATGAACAATGAAAGCTAATGAGTCATAATAGGAAAAAGGGGTGGTAATGTCCACTCCACCTCTAAATTGAGAGGGGGCTTAGAGCCCATATGGTTAATGGATGCAATTCTCCTGCTTGGAGTTGTAGGCCCTCTTGGTTCCCTGGTGTGGTATTTGACCATCTTTACATCCTGTATTTTTTATGCAGCATTTATGTAATGCAAGGTATCTTTAAAAAACTAAAAAAAAAAAAATGTATAAAAAAGGTGTGTTTCTTGTAGGCAGCATAAAGATGGGTCATATTTCCTTATCTAGTAATACCCTATGTTATTACTCTCAAGGCATTAGTAACATCAGCCATGTTTTCATTAGGTTTATATATGTCATGTTGTTTTTATTTCTTTTCATCATTGTAGTTATTCCTACCAGTAATCTACTTTCCTATACTCTCCTTCAACCTTTTCTCTCCTGTTTTCTTTCAACCTGCAGAACTCCATTTAGTATTTCTTGAAGGGCAAGTTCCTTGTTGACAAACTTTATTAATTTCTGTTTATTTGTGAATATTTTGAACTCTCTCTCATTTTTGAATGTCAGCTTTTCTAGATATCAAATTTCTGGGCTGATGGTTTTCCTTTCAGCACCTTAACTATACCATACCACTGACACTTCATCTCCATGGATTCAGGTGAGAAATCAGCACTTGATCTTATAAAGCTCCCCTTGTATGTGATGAATCTTTTTTTTTCTTTCTGCTTATTCTCTATCTTGAGCATTGGGCAATTTGATAAATATGTCTTGGGTCAGTCCTGTGAGGATTTATACTGTTTGGGGTGCTCTGTGCTTCCTGGGCATGTACAACCATGTCCCTCAAAAAAGGGAGAAATTTTCAGCCATCATTTCCTCCAGCACTTCTTCTGCCCCTTTCACTTCTCTTCTCCCTCTAGGATGCCTATGATATGCATGTTTGTGTGTTTCATGTCATCTTTCAAATCCCTGAGTCCCTGCTGGATTTATCTTTTTATCTATCTGTTCTGATTTCTTATGTACTGTCTTTGACAGCACTGATTCTTTCTTCTGCCTCTTCATATCTGATGTTATGTGCATCCAGCCTATTTTTGATTTCTTGCTTTGTGCCATAAATCAACATCAGATCCATTATCATTTTCTGTATGTTTACAATTTCTTCAGTATGCCCCGCCCCCCATCTTCTTACTATCCTTTATTTCTTCTTTAACTTCATTAAGTTGATTCATGATATTTGTTTGGATATCCTTGATTAGTTGTTCCATGTTATACATCTCCTCTTGCTTCTTTTTTTAGTTTGCTTGACTGGGCCACATGTTCCTGTTTCTTAGTATGGTTGGAATTTTTATTGGTATCTAAGTGTCTGTTTATCTTGAGGGGTTTATTCAGTTGGTTAGCTTCTCTTTCTACTTAAGCATTTTATTTTGATACTTTATTTGTGGTAAATTTCATATTTAACATTTGGCTCCACTTATTCTATATCCTTGCATTTGTCTATTTTCCCTTGAAAAAAAATTTGGACCTTAGAAAGGGAAAGAGATAAGGAGATACAAAGAATAATGGTAATAAAAAATTTAAAAGGTAGAAGAATGACTGCATAAAAGGTAAGAAAATATGATTAAAATCATTAAAAATGTGAAGAAATAAAAAAATGAAATAGAGAAAATGAAATAAACAAAAAAGAGAAAAAAATAGAATGAAATAAAAGGACAGAAAGATAATGAGAAGAAAAGAGAGGTAGAAAAAGAAAAAAAATGAAGACCAAAGAAGAAAAGGTGGAATGAAGGAAAAGCAACAGAAGACAGAAGACAGAAAAAATAAAGGAAAGACAAGAACTAAAGTAGGTAGAAAAAATAAGTAAATGAAAAAAATGAAACAAAGAAAGGGGAAAGGCAAAAACAACAACAAAAAGGAAACAACCCAGCATTCATGGAAATGCCTGTTCTAACACCAGCTTTATAAAAGACAAAGTAAATCAAATTTCTATGATCACACACACCAAAGAATACAGTCGGTGCAGAAAGAGTTTAAAAAATCACTAAACAGAGAATTACTGCCTTCAAAAATAATAACTAATTAAAATTAAAATCTGTAAACCCAAGAAAAGAGGGTGAATCTGAATTCCAAATTTAATACACTAGAACATTCAAATGTACAGATTCAAAGAAACCAAAAACACACAAGGTGTATAATTAACCAGGAAAAACTTGACTATCGCAATGAGCAAAATTAAACAACAGAAACCATGCCTGAGGAAGGAAAATATTTTAAGTAATAACGACATTGAACGAGCTGTACTAAGCATGCTAAATAAGCTAAAGAAAAAGATGGAAGAATCATTAAAAATGTGAAGAAAATGACAAATGAATAAATTTAGAATTTTAGTAGAGATAAATTTCTTATAAAGGACCCCCCCCAAGAATTTGCAGTTGAATAGAATACATGTAATGAAATTCACAAGAGATTCAACAAACTTAGACAGAAGACAGTATCAGTGCACTTGACAATAGGACATTTATAATCGTCCACTCTGAGGAATAAAAAAATACATGCAGAAAAATGAACAAAGGCTATGAGACCTGTGATAAAGCAACAAATAAAGAAATTTATGTATCTTGAGAGTCCCAGAAAAATAAAAGAGAAAGAATTTTTGAAGTAATGAAACTTTCCAAATTGAAAACTTTTCCAAATTTGATTTAAGACATAAATATATACATTCAAACATGTCAACAAACTTCAAATAGGATAAACCTTGGGACAGCCATAAAAGACAATTTGTAATCAAATTGGCAAGTGCCAAAGACAAAAGCAAATCTTGAGAACAGTCAGAAGCAATTCATCATGTACATTTGAACCTCAATAAGAACAGATGCAAATTTCTCATTAGAAATCATGGGATACAGAAGGGAATAGGATGACATTATTTAAACTGCTAAAAAAAAAAAAAGATCTACTAATAATTTCATGCCCAGCAATACTTTAAAATATGAGGGAAAAAATTAACCCAGAAAAATAGAAGCTGAGGATTTTAGTTACCACTACACATATGTTACAAGAAATACTAAAATCATGATAAATCTGTGATATGGGGTATATAGTATGTAAAGATATAATTTGTAATAAGTACAATAAAAAGGTGAAGGATAGAGGGGTATAGAAACAAAACAAAAAAAAAGAAATACTAAAGAGCACCTTTCAAGATGAAAGGAATGCATGCTATGCAATACTTTGAAGCAATGTGAAAAAATAGACATCTCTAGTAGAGATAAATGCATGGACAAATATAAATGTCATTATTAGTGTGCTTCCATTTGTAATTCCATTTTTAAAATTTTTTTACATAATTTAAAATACAAATGCATAAAATAATTATAAATCTGTTTCTGCACAAATTAGATAAAGATTTAACTTGTGACAAGAATAAGATAAAAGTGGAGTGATGGAGGTTCTGGGAACATGCATTTTGCATGCTACTGAATAAAAGTTTTATCAGTTCAACCTAGATTGATATAGATTTAATATTACTCAAAGTAACCCATATGATAAACACAAATTATTTATAATATACACAGAAAATAAGAAAAGATTCAAAATAATTCATTACAAAAGACTGAATAAAAAGAAAGTAATCAAAGGGAGGACATGAAAGAGAAGAAAAGCAATAAGACATAAAAAAAGAGCAAAGAGTAGATTTTTCCATAATTTTATTTATTTTTCGATAAGTTTCAATTCTTGAGAGATACAGCATCATATGAACGTGGTGTCCTGTAGCCTTAGAAGGAAGGTTGCTTGGGAATTTTGCACAAACCTGCCATTACTTCCCCTGGCACAAATTCCCTTTCCCCAGATAACTCTGCTTTTGTTAGGTTTACCACCAGGATCACTGTATTGTTCTTTGCCTTATTGTTCTTTGTTAAGAACAACAGAGATGAATTTGTAAATATAAAGAAGAAACATAACTGTAATTATGGGATGAGAGGCACAACAGTAGAGATTAAATATTCACTAGAGTCACACAACATATTTAATAGGCATATGAAAGAATCATTAAACTAGAAGAAACGTTAATCAAAGTAATACATTCAGAAGAATAGAGAAAAAAATCAGTAAAAATTGAAGTGTCTAAGGGATTTGAAAGACATTATGAAGCACACAAACATGCAATTCTTGGGGGTCCCATGACAAGAAGTACAGGGAAAAGTGACAGAAAGAATATTTGAAGAAATAATGGCCACAATTTTTCCAAAACCTATGAAAGATATAAGTATACATGTCCAGGAAGTGAAATGTAACACAAACATGGTAAATCCTATTAGACCTACTCTCAGACACATATTAATTAAAATGTCAGGGAAACAGACTTTGGCCCAGTGGTTAGGGCATCCGTCTACCACATGGGAGGTCCACAGTTCAAGCCCTGGGCCTCCTTGACCCGTGTGGAGCTGGCCCATGCGCAGTGCTGATGCGCGCAAGGAGTGCCCTGCTAACAGGGGTGTCCCCCGCGTAGGGGAGCCCCACATGCAAGGAGTGCACCCATAAGGAGAGCCGCCCAGTGTGAAGGAGGGAGAGCAGCCTGCCGAGGAAAGGCGCCGCCCACACTTCCTGTGCCGCTGACAACAACAGAAGCGGACAAAGAAACAAGATGCAGCAAAAAGACACAGAAAACAGATACCCGGGGGAGGGGAGGGGAATTAAATAAATAAAAATAAATCTTTAAAAAAAAAATGTCAAATGCCAAAATTAAAAAGAGAATTCTGAAAGCAGCAAGTTAAAGGCAATTTGTTACATACAAGGGCTCTTTGCTAAGACAAAGTGCTGATTTGTCTTCAGAAACCAAGCAGGAGAGAAGGCTGTGGTATGATATATTTAAGAAACTAAAAGAGAAAAACTGCCAACCAAAATTCTTTATCCAGAAGAAATGTCCTTCAGAATTGAGGGGGAGTTTAAAATATTCAAAGAAACTAAGAGATAAACAGATAAACAGAAAATGATATAATTTATCAGCAAAAGACCTGCCCTACAAGATATTCTAAAGGGAGTTCTGCCAGTTGAAAGGAAAAGACATGAGATAGTGAGTGGCTTGAAGTGTTGTGGAGAAATGATGATAAAAAGTAAGGGAAGCAAAATGGATAAATGAAAAAGCCAATAGTACCATATCCTCAATACGCAACACCACTGTTTAATTCCTGTTAGAGTCAGAATACAGTTGAACAAGAAAAGACATATTTCCTAATAATGGTCTTGCAAAATAAAGTAGTAAAGTTGGAAAAAACAACTTAGAAAGATTAACAAAGGGATATGCAAGCAGAGGACATGTCAGCTACCAAACTCAAGTTGGTATCTTTTCAAATGAGTAGGCAGTAGATGTAAGTTATGTAATATTAACACCTGGTTAACCAAAAAGAGAATTTAAAAAATATATAGAAGCAGAAATGCAAAAGGGATCAGTCATATACACCATGAAAGATCAAATATACAGAAAAAGGAGGTTGCAATATATAAAAGAGACAAAAAAGAGATATGACATTGTTTTAGGTAACTTAAGGCTGCCTATGCACAGTAACAGAAATAGGTTGGCTTTTATAATGGGAATTTATAAGGTTAAAAAGAAGCTTACAGTTCTGTGATTGTGAAAGTGTCCAAATCAAGGAATCATCAGAGATGCTATCTCGCCAAAAGTTGGTTTCTGACATTCCTGGGTTCCTGGCACATTGCATGGCAAAATGGCAGACAGTCTCTACCTTCACCTGCAGGCTTACTTTCTCCCTGAACTTAGCTGTAGTGGATCAGGCATGTGGCTTGTTTCCCCATCTCCTCCATTCCTCATTGCTTACGCTCTATATGATACAGTAAATCCAGCCTCCAGCCTCTCTCTCAGCCTCCCGGGGGTTCTCTGTCTTTCTGCGGCTACAGGTGAACATGGAGTCCTCTCTCACATGGGAGGGTAAAATGGTGACTCTTTTTCTTGGCCCTCTCCTCTACTTATATAAGACTCCAGTAAAAGGGTTAAGGTCCACCCTGGGTCATGCCTCACTGATGTAATCTAATCAGTACCCCCCTACTGAATTCAGTGCAACCAAACTGTCCTACCCACACATGAATGGACCAGTTTAAGAACATAATTTTCTGGGGTCACATAAAAGAAAAAACCAGCTTGGACATATAAACAACAAATGCAAAATGAAGAAGTATTGACTTCACAGTAATAATACTGATTGTTCATGGATTGAACTCCAAAGGCATAGATTGGTAAAGAGGATATAAAGTTATGATCTAAATATATGTTGTATACAAGAAATACACTTTTGACACAAATAAATGAATAGGTTGATGGTGAAAGGATAGAAAAATATATTTCATGTGAAGAGTAGCCAAAAAAAAAAAAAGCTGGGGTAGCTATATAAATACTGGACAAAATAGATGATAAATCAACAACTATTAAATGAGACAAAAAGGACAATATATTCTAATAAAAGGGTCAATCCACCAAGAAGAAATAATCAAAATATATATGCATGCAACCATGTTGCACCAAAAATTCATGAGGCCTACACTGGCAAATATGAAGGGAAAAAAGAACACTATTAGAATAATAGTTGGAGACCTAAAAACACCATACTCATCAAATGATAGAACATTTAGACAGACTCAATAAGTAAACAGAGTATTGAAAATGTTTATGATGAACTTGAACTAAAAGGCATATACAAAATATTGCACCCCCAAAACAGTATACATTCTTCTTAAGTGCTCAAGGATAATTCTCCAGGATAGACCCATATTGGGTATGAAATCAAGTCTTCATAAATTTAAAAAGTTTGAGTTCATACAAAGGGTCTTCTCTGACCATAATGGAATAAGGCTGGGTACTAGAAATTCCAGAATATATAGAAGTTAAATAACACATTCTCAAGCAATCAGTGTTCAGAGAAGAAAGTGTAAGGGAAGGAGAAATATCTAGAGATAAAAGACAATGTGAACACAATATATAAAAATTAATAGAATGCAGGGAAGGCAGTGCAGAGGAAATTAAGAGCCCTAAATGCTTGCATTAAAAAAGAAGAAAGAGCTAAAATCAAGTACCTAAATTCACACCTGGAAGACCTAGAAAAAAACTGTAAATAATCCAAACCAAGCAGAAGAAAAGACATAAAAAGATTAGAGTAGAAATAAATGAAATTGAGCATAGACGAACAAAACAGAGAATAAACACAACCGAATGCTTTTTCTTTGAAAAGATCAATAATATTGGCAAACCCTTATCTAGACTGACAAAGAAAAAAGAGAGAAGACACAATAAAATCCAGAAATGAAATAAGCGATATTACTACTAACATGGAAACAAAAAAGGATCATAAGAAAATACTATGAACAACTGTATGCCAACAAATTAGACAAACTAGAGGAAATGGACAAATTCCTAGAAACACAAGAGTAATCTACACTGATTCTAGAATAAAAAGTCATAGAAGACCAATTAGAAGCAAAGACTTTGAATCAGTCATTAAAAACCTCCAAAGAAAAGCTGAGGACCGGGTGTATTCACAGATGAATTCTATGACGTATGTCAACAATAATTAATACCAATCCATTTCAGGGTGCAAGACCTCACTCATTCTATGAAGTTAAAATCACAGTAATACCAAAGTCAGCTAAAAACTAAAAATACTACAAGAGAAGAATATTACAGACCAGTTTTTCTTATGGATACAGCTGCAAAAATCCTCAACAATTTACTTGCAATTCAAATTCAACCATGTGAAAATAATTCATCATGATCAAGTGTGTTTTATCCCAGCTATGCTGATTAAACATAAGGAATATAATCAATGTAATACACCATCTTATCAAATGGAAGGGATGAAACAAAATAACCATCTCTGTTGATGCTGAAAAGGCATATGATAAAATATAGCAATCTTTTTTGATAAAAAACCTTTTAGGAGGAAATGGATGTGACTCAACCAGTTGGGTGCCCACTTACCACATGGGAGGTCCTGGTCTCAGGTGCTGGTACCTCCTAAAGAAGAGGAGCAGACACCACACCCACCACAATGACCTACAAGCCACTCTGCTAAAATGAGCTAGAAGCCACACCACTGCAATGAGGCAGACGCTGCACGCACCGCAAGGAGTGAGATGATGCACCGCCCTAATGAGCAGACACCTAAATGAGCAGATGCTGCAAGTCAGCAGACACTGCAGCCCATGGGAGAGGATGTGGCTCAGGCCACTGGGCACTCACCTCCCATGTCAGAGGTCCTGGTTT
Organism: Dasypus novemcinctus; assembly: GCF_030445035.2. Taxonomy (NCBI): domain Eukaryota; kingdom Metazoa; phylum Chordata; class Mammalia; order Cingulata; family Dasypodidae; genus Dasypus; species Dasypus novemcinctus. The sequence goes on along the minus strand of NC_080702.1, from coordinate 7,658,029 downwards.
CAGTTCCCAAGGCCTCCTGGAGAAGGCAAGTAAACAATGAGTAAACAGATGAGAGAACCATCTGAGGGAGGGTGTGGTAAATAATAAATAAATCTTTAAAAAAAATCCTGTAGAAAATAGGAATGCAGGGAATCTTTTTCAATATGATAAACACATATATGAAAAGCTCAGTTAACATAATACTCAGTGGTGAAGAATGTAAGTTTTCCCTCTACTTTTGGAGCAATACAAGTATAAGCAGTGTCACCACTCTTATTCAAAATTGTACTGCAAATTCTACCTTCTAGATACAGCAGTCAGGAAAGAACAAAAAATATAAAAGGAATGGAAATTGGAAGTGAAGATGGAAAAAATTTACTTTTAGAAGATGTCATGATCCTGTATGTATTAAGACCTGAAAATCCACAACAAAGTTAATAGAGCTAATAAATTCATCAAAGTGACAGAGTACAATATCAATGTACAAAAATCACTAGTGTTTCTATACACTGGGAATGAGCAATCTTGAATGATATCAAGGAAAATAATCCATTTAAAATAGCAACAAAAGGAATCAAATACCTATGAATAAATTTAACTAAGGATGTAAAGGATTTGTATACAAAAAACAACAAAACATTGCTAAAAGATGTCAAAGAGGACCTAAATAAATGGAAATACATTCCATGTTCATGGATTGGAAGGCAACCTATATTAAGATGTTAATTCTACCCAAAATGATTTAGAGATTCAACACAACACCACACAAAATTCTAAAAGCTTTCTATGTTACAGAAATGGAAATGCCCATTATCAAATTTATTTGGAAGGTTAAGTGTGACATTTTGAATTTGGTGAATTCACAAAAAAGTTTTTGAATTAATCAACCCCCATGTGTGCTAGATCCTTTTTTTGGAGTATGTCAGTGAAGCATGACTTAGGTTGTTTTATCTCTGCCCTCTTATTGGGTATTATATACTTAGAGACAGAGAGAAAGAAAGACACAGGAAAAGGGACCGCTAACATTTTTTCCCACCATGTGAGAGAAAGAACTCCAGGTTCACTCATAGCTTAAGGTGAGAAGCCCCAAGAGACTTAAGCTGCTGAGGCCTAGGGAGAGATGACTGATCAGCCACAGCTGAGTTGAAGGAGAAATTAGATCCCAGCAGATCTATTGTCTCATATGATTGCCATGTGGCAGGATACTAGGATCACCAGTAGCCAATTGATGAGAAGTCATTTCTGATGGTACCTTTATTAGGACATTTCATGAATTCAGAATTTTAAGCTTTTACTCTAATAAATATCACATTTTATAAGCCAACAAATTTCTGGTACTTTTTGCATTGGCAGGCCTTTGGCAAACTAAGACAGAAATTGATACCAGGAGAGTGAGTTTGTGCTGCTTGCAATTACCAAAATTGTTGCTATGATTTTATACATGTGTAAGGGATATTTCTTTGGAGGAACTGTGAGATTCTTGCTAGAAGAAGACTAGATTGCACTGAAGAGACTGTTGGTAGGAATATGGACCCTAAAGTTATTTCTGATGAAGGCTGAGAAGAAAATGATGAAACACTTAGTGGATACTAGAAGAAAGGAGATCCTTGTACTGAAGTTGGAGAAAATTCGGCAGAATTGACTCCTGATGTTATATGGAAGGCAGAATTTGAGAATGATGAACTTTTGACATTTAGCTGAGGAGACTTCCAAAAGAAATCTGGAAGATACCATCAGGAATCTAGAATCACTAGAAGCTGACTTTCACCATCAGAGAAAGTCTCTAATGGTGCCTTGGTTTGAACATTGTATGGCCTTGGAACTGTTAAGTTTTTACCCTAATAAATTTCTCACTATAAAAGCCAACACATTTCTGGTACTTTGCTTCAGCAGCCCTTTCACAAACTAAGACAGCAAGACACTTCAAATAGCCAAAAACAGCTTAAAAAAGAACAAATCTGTAAGACTCACACTTCTTGACTACAAAGTTTATTATAAAGTACAGTGGTCAAAAGAGCATGGTACTGTCATAGAATACATACACCAATGGAATCAATTCATATACAAAAATTCATTCAAAATAGACCACAGGCCTAAATACAAGAACCAGAACTACAAAGCTCCTAGAAGGAAATGTAGGGAAGCATCTTCAGGATCTTGTGTTAGGCAATGGTTACGTAGACTTTACACCCAAAGCACAAGTACAAAAGAAAAAATAGAGAAATGGAACCTCCTCAAAATTAAAAAGTTTTGTGCCTCAAATGACTTTGTCATGAGAGTGTAAAAACACAATCTACTCAGTGGCAGAAAACATTTGGTAACCACATATCTTCTTATGGTTTAATATCCAAAATATATAAAGAACTAAAACTCAAATTCCACTTCTGATGATATTTCCTAGCTGTTCTGGCTTCCTTTGTCCTGAAAGTGGGTTGTACCCACCTTTGATAGTGTGTTCCGATCCCTGATGTGTTAAAGGGTTGTAGAGGCGGTGATTAGGAGTAAATTTGAGCCAGATCTGTGCATGCTTTTCTCTTTCTCTTTTGGTAGGATCCTGTTTCCTATATATGCAAAATAAAAATAAATTTGGGCAAAAAAAAATGGGCAAAAGACTTGCACAGGCATTTTTCCAAAGGGGAATACAAATGGATAAAAGCACATGAAAAGACACTCAAATCACTAGCTATTAGGGAAATTATAATCAATACCATAATGTGATATTATTTCACATCCATTAGAATGGGTACTATAAAAATAAAAATAAAATAAAATAAAAAAACAAATTTAAAGCCACACCATCCTTGGCAGCTGAGGAGAACAGGAGAAGTTACAGGTGGGAAGATGACTCCTTGTACTATCAAAGGTAAAGACTGCTCTGCTAAGTCCTCTAAAGATAACGGGACCACCAAGGAGTGGAATGTGAAGGATCGTGGCAGGGATAAACCTCAAAAAGTAAAAGTGCTTCCATGCGAGAGGCAGCACCAGGATTCTCTCCAGCTATACCTCCAGTTCTTGCTCCAGCACCAATACAGGGTTGAGCAGTGGTTTCAGCAACTCTTAAACCTTAAGCCAGTCAATTCCAGCACATCTTGCCTCTCCAGCTCCTGCAGCTCCTTGGGTTCCCTGAGACCTTCCGGTGCATCTATGACAATAAGACGCATTCCTGCTCCAAATCCAAACCACCTAAAAGAGATGAAAAGGACAGGAAAAGGCAGAGTCCTTCCCCTAAACCCACCAAAGTGTATTTGGGAGGCTCACCAGTATTGTGATCAAGGATTACATCATGGAGATATTTTGCACCTATAAGAAAATTAAAATAATTGACATTCTGGTAGAAAGGATGTATCAACATCTGTCCAAAGGCTATACTTCTGTTGAGTCTGAGAATAAAGTTAAGAAGGCACTGAAACAAGTAGACGCAGGACAAATAGATGGCCAGATCACTGCCACAGCTGTGCTGGCTCCTGGCCTCCGAGGAGACTGCTGCCACCACCTCCTATGTCATGCAGGTCACCCCACAGATGAAGAGAAGGTCCTGCTCTCCCAGACACAAGTCTCCTGTGCACCAGTGATCCTGGTCTGTTGGCCACCGTCACCACAGAAACCACTTCAGCTCCAACTCCCCATGATAAAGCAGGGCCTTCATATTTTACTAATGACTTTGTGAGAGGAAGTATGAAGTCATTTTTAGAATTAAAATATTTACCCAAATGAGTTGAAAACTATGTCCACAGAAAACCTGCACACTGATGTTTATAGAGGTTTTACTTAATACTGACAAAAATTGGAAGCAACTAAAATGTCCTTCAATAAATGAATGAACAAACTGTGATACACACTTACAATGGGTTATTGTGCATAAAGAAAAAGAAGTGAGCTATCACGCCACAATAAGATAGGGCAGAATCTTAAATGCGTATTTCTAAGTGAAAGAAGCTCGTCTGAAAAAGCTGGACACTATATGATTACAACTACCTGGCATTTTGGAAAAGTTAAAACTATAGAGACAGGAAAAATATCAGTGGTTGCCAGGGTTTAAAGGAGACAGGTGGAGAGATGAATAGATAGAACACAAGTCATATGCTGGTATTGAAACTATTTTGTGTAATACTGTTATGGAGGATACAAGAAATTATTGTCAAAACCTAGAGAACTGTACAATCCAAACACTGAGATCAATGTAAAGTACTGACTTTAATAATAATTATTCACCAATTGTAATAAACAAACATAATTAATGTAAGGCGTTGATAATAGAGGCCCTTGGGGTAGAGTATTTGGGAACTCTCTAGTTTCTGCACAAGTTTGTTGTGAATCTAACACTGTCCTAAAAATGTCAATTGGCCTTAGATATGAGTGTTTCTTTGTGAATTCTTAATTCTGTTCTTTTGTACTATATGTCTGTCCTTGTACCTTGTCCTTTTTTAGATGGGGGTTCGTTTATTGCTGTAACCCTAGATGCTAGAATAGTGCCAGTCACATAGTAGGTGCTTGATTAATAGCTGTTGAATGAATCCTTTTTATTATTATTAATGCAAAAGGAATGGAGGGAAGTAGATGTGGCTCAAGCAGTTGGGCACCCTCCGACCACATGGGAGATCCTGGGTTCAGTTCCCAGTGTCTCCTAAAAAAAAAGATGAACAAGACAGAGAGCAGATGGAGAGCACAAACAATGGGGACAGGAGGAGATAAATTTAAAAATAAGGTAAATCTTAAAAAATAAAAAAAATAGATTTTCTTTTCCTTTCAAATAAGGAGGTGGGAGGAGTAGAGTGAGTAAAGGGCAGGGTGCAGGGGATGTGAGGGCCAGGGAGATGCAGCTGTCAGGCAAGCCTGGCTCCTCTGCAGAGGAGATGAAGCACAGAGAAGAATGTGTGTTTCCCCCACTTCAGAAGGCTGGGAGCTGAGCTCATGATGCTCACAGGCCCTGCTTGTGGTTTCAGCTGCAGTTTGCAGGAGAGAGGCAAGGTAGAAACAGAGACCCAGGGAGGGAGGGGGAAGTCTAGGAGAAGGAGGAGGGTAAAAGAAGGGGAAGAGAAAGGGAGATGAAGAAATGCTTGAGGAGGAAAGAGAGTGAAGGAGAGAGACAGTGAAAAAAGGAGGCAGAGGAAAGAACTGGGAGAGAGGAACTGTGAAGTCAGCGAGGGAAACTGCTGTCCAGCCTGAGTGGCATCTGTCTTAGGAGACTCCTGAGTTTCCATAGGTGCTTGGTGTCTCCCATAGCAGGAGAGGTGGAATTTTGGGTGCTCCTGGGGGGCCAGATCTGGGCAAATCCCATTCTCTTGAGTACAGAAGCATTTAATTCCATCCTTTCCAAACAATGAGGTCCCAATCCCAGGTCCAGGGAATCCTCCTGGGCAGGAGATGAAGACTCAGGCTGAGCCAGCCCAGGGGCAGGAGAAGCATGAGGGGGTGCAGTCCCCTAGCTGAGCCCTTCTTTCCATCCTCTCCCCACAAAGGGCCTGGTCAGGAAAGTGGGTCAGGCCACTGCCACCCGCACGTAACTTTTTCCTCATAGAACAGGGCCCATTAGCAAGGGGACCTCAGCGCCTTGTACACAGTCCTGCCCACTCCCCGTGCCCACAGCTCTTTTTTTGAGGGATCATTAAAGGAGCAGTGGGCAGTGAGAGGAGACCCTGGCCTCCTCATTCAGGAGAGGACACTGGACCACAGCCCTTCCCAGGCTGGCGGGCAGCAGGCGTGAAGCCTGCCAGAGGCCTGGGTGCATGGGGAGACCCAGATCTCTCCAGATGAAGGTGCCCAGGCCGGCTGGGAGCCACCCCTACTCCCCTGGCTTGGGGAGGTTGTTTTCTCCACTCTCCCCACCTCCTGGGCTTTCTAGCAGGAGGCCTGCCTGTCCATCTCTAGCAAGTGACCTCCTCCGACCTTGCCAGTCACCCAATTAGAAGCTGCTTTGGCTTCAGCACGTGGGAGCTGAGGCAGCCTGAGGAACAGAGCACAAAGCCTGGGTGACATTTTCCTTCCTGTTCCTTGGGTGGGGAAGAACGGACAGAAACACACACGCGGGAAGCACAGCAACATCCCTAGGACCCATCCCCAGGAGGGAGGGATCCTGCACCTCATTTGCTTCTCAGCTCAACCCCAAATGGAGCTCAGTTTCCCCTCACCCAGTATCCCCTGCTGACTGGGCAGCCTGAGCCTGTGCCACCCTCTGCCTGAAGGACACACGGACCACCTGTGGCTGGCCAACCCCTCCTGTCTCCAGGGTGCTGCGGTGGGCGCAGTGCTCCCCAGATACCCTTCCTTTTGCTTCCCGCTCTCAGAGCTCCAAGTGGAGTCCGAGGCCGACCCACCCCCCACCCCAAATGTCCCATCCCGGGCTGCGGTCAGACCCCGGGCAGCCCAGGAGGATCTTGGCTTTGGCTCCAGACACTTCGGATAGACGCCAAGGCCACCTTCTCTCTCCCCACGAACACCCAAGCTCCAAGGAAAGGGAAGTTTCGGAGGCTCTGGGGGCGCCCACCACGCTAGTCCGCCCCAGTCGCGCCCTCCCTCGCCCGGCTGGCATCTCTCGGCTCCACGACAGCTCCAGGGCCCCGCTCTACCCAGCAACACTTTGGGAAGGTTCTGCCTACGGAGGCCGAGTGAGGCCGAGACACTCCCTCCCCGCCGCCCCGGGGCAGCCGGTGCAGCGCGCGGCCTTCCCTACCTTCTCCAGCTCTTCCCGCCCCCCTCCCGCCGCCCCCTCCTCTCCAGTCTCCGTCCCTCCCGCAGGCATCTCGGCGGGAGCCGCGGCTCCTCCCCCTGCAGTCCCCACCCGGGTCAGGGGAGCCGCGGGGCCGTGGGCGGGAGCCGGGCGTTCCCGCGGCCTCTGCTCCCGGCGCCTCACAGTGCTCCCGCATCCACCCGGCGGCCTCGGCGACCACAAAGCCCCAGCAGCGGCGGCGCTAGACCAGCCCGCCCCCGGGGCCGCCGCCTTCCCGCGCCGCCCGCCCGCGGGGTGTCGGCTCAGAACCGCAGAGTCACCCGAGGCCGCCGCCGCCGCGCACCGCCTCGGCGTTAGCCCGGGCGGGGCCCCGCAGACTCCCCCGCGGCCTCCGCTGCGCGCTCCGCCCGCACAGGTCGGGGCGGGGTCGGGCGGCGTCTGCCCCGCGGGGGAGCTTCCCTGGGAGGTTTCTGGGGGGCAGAACCCGGTGAGGGAGACCACAGGGTAACGATTTCTCGCCTCCGCGCTCCCGGCGCCCTCGGGCGCGTGGCGGCCGCGGCTGGCGGGGGAGGGTCGGGCGCCCCCTCGCGGCTCCTGGGCCAGTCCCCGGGCAGGCCTCCCGCCCCCTCCGCGGGCGCCCGCGCCCGGCTCCTCGCTCGCTTCTCCGCCGTCGTCCCCACCTCCCAGCCCACTCTGGGCGCCTCCTCCCAGTCTGCCTGCCAAGATCATCCAGAGGTTTTAACTGTCATTTTGTAATAAGTTTTAAAATCCAGAAAGCGTGATTCCTCAAGATTTGTTCTTTTTCAAACTGTTTTTCACTATTCGAGAGGTCCCTTTCCCTTCAATATAGATGTGAGGACAGACTTTTTCCTTTCTGTAAATAAAGCTTTTGTAATTTTGATTGGATTCTACTGAATTCTTAAAAATGCTTTGGATAGAACTGGTAACAAGTCTTCCAATCCATGAAAATGGAAGGTCCTTCAACTTATTTACGTCTTGTTTTCTTTTAGAAACATTTGACAGTTTTTAAAAATAAAAGTACCTTACATCCTTGCTTATATTTAATCCCACATATTTATTTGCTATCCTATATATTTTCTTGATTTCCTCCTCATTTATTACTAGTGCATAGAAATACCACTGATTTTTTGTGCATGTTGCTCTTGAATCCCATCACTTTGCTAAGCTTAAGAGCTCTAAAGCTTTGTTGTACATTTTCAAGGTTTTCTGTTTATAGGATAATGTCTCATGAAAATAGGGCAAGTTTTACCTGTTACTTTCCAATATGGATGCCCCTTACTTTTCTTGCCTAATTGTTCTGGCTCATAAGTCCAGTACAATGTTGAAAAAGCAGTGGTTAGAGTGAGCGTAATGGTCTAGTTTCTCAGCTCTCAGGGGAAGCTTTCAATCTTTCAACTAATGAGTATGATATTAGCTGTCCTTTTCATTTAGAGGATGTTTCATATAGAACTTTTGGCATTTAGAAGATGTTTCCAAGTATTTTTAGTTTTCTAAGTGTCTTATCAGAAAGTAGCTCTAGATTTTGTCATATCTTTTCTCAATGAGATGATTATGTTTTTCACATCATTCTATTAATGTGGTGTACTGGATTCATTGATTTCTTTTTATGCTGAACTATCCTTGCTTACCTAAGATAAACTCCCTTAATCATGGCCTATAATACTGTTAATTGCTGTTGAATTCATTTTGTTATTATTTTCTTGAGGATTTTTACATTTATGTTCATAATGGATATATCTCTGTTATTTTCTTCTCTTTAGTGTCTTCTTCTGGCTTTGTTATTAGGGGAATGTTTGCCTCATAGAATGAGTTGGATATTGTTCCTGAACTTAAAGTTTATATTCACTAGTGAATCAATATGTTCCTGGATTTTTACTTTTTGGGAATTTCATTTATTTATTTATTTTTGAGAAGTTGTGAATTTACAAAACAAAAATGTACATTGTGCAGAATTCTCATACAACACCCCACTACCATCACATTACACCGTTGTGGTACATTTGTTACATATTATGAGAACATATCAGAATATCTCCACTATCTATGGTCTATAGTATACATTTGGTATATTTATTTTGGGGAAATTTTTGATTGTTGATTCATTTTCTTTACTTGTTACTGCTCTGTTATGATCTCTTCTCGAGTTACTGAAGGTAGTTTATGTGTTTTATGACATTGTCAACCTCATCTACAGTATCTATTTTGTTGGTGTATAATTTTTTATAGTATCTTCTTATAATAGTTTTTTTTTCTTGGTTTTGGTATTTTTGTCCCAATTTTATATTTATATAAAGTTATTTGCCTCATTTCTACTTTTTGTCAGTGTAGTATAAATGTTTTTAATTTTATTGACTTTATTGGCTTTGCTGATTCTATTACTTTTTTATACTTTATTTAATTACATTAATTGTAACCTTTGTTATTTCCCTAATTCTGCTATTAAGAGGTATATTTAGTTCTTCTCACTCTAGATCAGGGCTTCTTCAACTTTTTTGTTCCATGAATCCCTTTGCCAGTCAGGGAAAAACCATGGACCCTGTACTAAGTCCCCACTATACTATATTATTTCATAAATATATTACACCCACACTGACATCAACCCCACAAAAACAATATTTCTTTGAATTTCAATTCAATCGAATGGATACCTTGTTAAGAACTCCTGCTTTAGATACTCCATTTGTGAGATTTATCTTCTTTTTAAATATAAGCATTTACAGTAAAAAATTTCCTGCTTAGCACTAACTTTGTGAATCCCATAATTTTTGTTATATTTCATTCTCATTTTCATTCACCTCATGATGTTTCCTAATTTCCCTTGTGCTTTCTTCTTTGGCCAATTTATTTATTTATTTATTTTTTAAAGATTTATTTTTTATTTATTTAATTCCCCTTCTCTCCCCCGGTTGTCTGTTTTTCTGTGTCTTTTTGCTGCGTCTTGTTTCTTTGTCCGCTTCTGTTGTCGTCAGCAGCACGGGAAGTGTGGGCGCGCCATTCCTCTGCAGGCTGCTCCCTCCTTCGCGCTGGGCGGCTCTCCTTATGGGTGCACTCCTTGCACATGGGGCTCCCCTACGCGGGGGACACCCCTGTGTGGCACGGCACTCCTTGCGCGCATCAGCACTGCGCATGGGCCAGCTCCACATGGGTCAAGGAGGCCCGGGGGCTTGAACCGCAGACCTCCTATATGGTAGACGGACGCCCTAACCACTGGGCCAAAGTCCATTTCCCATCTTCTTCGGCCAATTTAGTTGTTTTAAAATATGTTGTGCAGTTTTCACATATTGGTGAAATTTATCATTCTTCCTTTTTTTTAAAAATTTTTAAACTTATTCCATTGTGTTGCAGAAGCAACATGGTAGGATTTAAAAATTGTTTAATTTATTAATTCTTGTTTTGTAACCTAATATATGATCCATACTTGAGGAGGATCCATGTGCACTATAGAAGAATGTGTATTTTTTCTGTTGTTACAGGAATTATTCTATATATGTCTCTAAGATTTGGTTGGTTTAGAGTATCATTCCAGTTTTCTAATTCCTTATTAATAATCTGATTAAATGTTCTATAAGTTATCGAAATGGTGTATTTACATCTCCCATTTTTAACAAAGAACTATCTATTTCTCCCTTCAGACATAGCAATATTTGATCTATATATTTGTACTCTTTTATTAAAAACATGTATATCTATAATCATTGTGTTTTCTTGTTGAATTTATTCTTTTTTCTGTATATAGTGCTCTTTTGCCTTATAACTTTTTAAACTTAAAGCCTATTTAACTAATAAGTTTAGCTACACCAGCTCTTTTTACTAATTGAATGGAATATTTTTCCATGCTTTTACTTTAAATTTATTTGTGTCTTTTAATTTCCAGTGAGTTACTTATAGACAGCATATAGTTGGGTCATGTTTTTGTGTGTGTGTGTGTTTTTTATTATTTAATGCATTGATTTAAAAATTTTGTTGAAATATATCATTTATACAAGAACATACGTAAACAATAAGTGTATAGTAAAAGTTGTGACCTTACAAAACAAACATGCATAACATCATACAGGAAACCCATACATCATCCCACCACCACTCAGCATTGTTGTGAAACATTTGTTACAAATTATGAAAGGATGCCATCAATATATTACTACTAACTATAGTCTATATCTTACCATCTTATTGGTGTATTTTCCCCAACCCACCCTATTATTATTTTTTCAGTATATGTATATTATTATTTTTTAAGTATATGTGAACTTACAAAACAATCATGCATATGTGTAGAATTCCCATACAACACCCTTTCACCAACACAGAACACCATGGTGGAACATTTGTTACAGATTATGGGATAATATCATCAAACTTTTACCACCAACCATGGTCCATAGCATACAGTTGGCTCACTTTGTCCATACCCTCCCATTATCAACACAATACATCTTTGGCACTTATGCAAGAATATTGCATTATTGCTGTTAACCACAGTCCACAGGTCATACCAGTGGCATTTTCCCCATGCTTCTCCACATTCCCACCAGCATGTGTCTTTAACCATTCTGCCAGGCTGTGTATTTTGACTGCAAAGCTTACTCACATTTTAAGTAACTACTGATTATGCAAAACTTCCTCTGACATTATACTGTTTTGTCTTTATGTTATGTATTTTTGTCCGTAAATTTTTCCATTAATATCTACTTTCCTCTTTAATTTTTTCTACCTTTTTTGTTTAATTTAATACCAAATTATCTTCAATAGCAGAAACAAACATTGTCTCATTGTTTTCCTGTGACTTCTTTGTTATACTTTACTCAAGTTATATCAGTAAGCATTATATATCCATTACCATAGATTTAAAATTACTTTTTATGCATTTGCATTTTAAGAACTTTAAGAAAGAGGTGTCACATATTATAAAATATTAATGGCATTTATAATTACCTATATTACCTTTACTTGAGGTCTTATGCTCCTTCAATCCACTGTCTGGTATCCTTTCCTTTCAATTTTTAGGATTTTAAGCATTGTTTGTAGGTCACATATAGCAGTGTTGAGATTCCTCACCTTTTATTGACCTGGAATTGTCTTAATAGCTCCTTAATTTTTAGTGACATTATCGCTGTATATAAAAATATTGGTGGGCAATTGTTTTCTTTCAGCACTGTAAATAAATAAATTTCCACTGCCATCATATCTCCTTGTTTTCTGATGAGAAATCAGCACTTGATCTTAATGGGATTCTCTTGAGTATCAGTAATTATTTATATCTTCCAAGCTTTCAGAATTCTCTCTGTGTCTTTGACATTCAGGAGTTTTACAACTATGTGTCTGGGGGTGTTCTCTTAGAGATTACCTTGTTTGAGGTTCATTGGGCTGCTTGAATACATGTGTATATTAATGTCTTCCATTTAATTTGGGAAATGTTCTACCATTATTTATTTGTATATACATTCTATCCCTTTTTCTGGGACTCCCCCAATGCATTTTTTTTATTTGAAATTTTAATAGGGCTTTTAGATAATGGGTGACTTGATTTTTTTTCTCCATCATACCCAAAACATGTGTCATTACCCTCTTATACCTTTAGTTTTATAAGATGCATAACCTGGTTGCTGTAGCTGTTGAAGCTCCTATAATATATGTTACTTAATTTTATTTATAGATATTTCCCCTATATCTAGTAAGTTAAATAATTATGGTTATCCCATAAGCTCTTTTTATTTTTATTCATACTTCAATTATTTAAATGCATGACATTATCTACTGAACATTGTGCCAATAATGTTCTATAATGTTCTATAATGTTCTAAAATGTCCTATAACATTTTCCATGTCTAGCCACTCTCAGTTACCCTTCCTTTTTTTCCCTTTATCTGTCCCATAAGATTAATACAAATTATGTAGTAAGGAAGAGTGTATGGATGACCAAGAGTTGGGACTAATTCAGATGGGGCCAATGTGAAAAAATTGTGCAGGTGGTGATTTCTTTGCAGTAACTATTTGCCAGATTCTATTCCTCAATCGTCATGTAAATTTAGCAAACATTTAAGAATATATTTTACAATTCACCTCCCATACTCTCTCCTTTAACTCCTTCTTTTAAATAGTATGCTCATTTTCTATCCTTCATGGTGGATAGTGGAAAATTACAGAATATTTGTTGAATATTGATTTAAAGAAATGATATTAAATAATTTCAATTTATTAGAGGCAAAAAGTCCACATATTTTATTAAATATAAAAATAAATAAGGATAATAATGTATTCTAGTTAAATAGGTAAGCAATTTTGAGTGATTTAAAATGTTTATAATAAATTTTGATTTGAAATATCTCTGCTCTTGATCTTATTAAAAATGTTGTGTATTCCTCACAATAAAATCACTCATATTCTGAGTATGTGAGTAAAAAATATTAATGGTCATAGGCTGACAAACTTCTAATTTATCTATACTTGGCTATCTCTTTTAGTGTAAAGAAAATAAAATGGACAGGGAGAGTTACCTTAAAGACTGCTATCTGACTCAGGTAACTGCCAATAATATTGTAAGGGCTTAAATATTTTTGTAAAAAAAAGCACATAATATCATTATTGTGAATTTTCTTCCGTTACTTCTTAGCTACCGTTTATTATTATTTCATATGACATTAAATATACTTTCAGCTTAATAAGCTATATATAAAAATGCATCACTAAAATTGCCATTTAATATTCATTATATACACTTCAGCACCAAGATATTATGCCAAGAATATTAAAAATCTTACTCCTTTTGTGTAATGCTTTAAGTTGAGAAGAAGAGAAAAGTAATATGCTTTCCCATTAAAATCCATCTTAAGAAAAACCTGGCATTGTTACATTTATTAATTTGAGGATCAGAGAATAATGTGATCTTTTTCTATTTTATTATTTTTCACTATTTGTTAAATAAGGAATTTTAACTACTACTTTATTCCTCACATTACTTTTATATCTCAAAGAGAATTTTCTTATAAAGTAGTGACTTATTAGCATCTCTGCCAACTTGATGCTTGAAGGTTCCAGCAGACTTTTGAGTCTCACTACCAGTAAAAATATAGCTGATCACAAGGACAGAAGCAGATTGTCAACTTTCATTTCAATAGAGATCATAGTATATGTTGATTCCTCTGAAAACTCATATCATGCCCACTGGCTTCCTCCATGTCTATGTTTGCACAAACAGAGAAACTGAAAGGCCCAACTATTTTAACTCAGCTGCTGGTCAACATTGTTTAAAAATGGCAATTTATCAAACTGCCTGATTCCAATGGAAAAATAGTGTTTACTTTTTGTCTATTGACTTGCTTAACTGGTATCAACCTTTTCTAAAATTACGCTGAGTAATTAGTAGAAACAGTCATATTTTTAATCTGTCAGTGATTTGCTTGTCTATGGACAGAACTCTAATTCATTATAGGTTCCAATTATTCATTTGTCACACCTTGCATGCCTTTCATTGGCCCTGCTTCAGTGAAAGCAATGCAGCAAGTCAAAGTCCAAATGAAGGTGGGAATGACATTGCTTCTCACCACTAAATTGTGCTTTGGAAGGAGGCAGAGTTGTGTGACTCATCCTGGAGGTAAGAGTGTGATAGCTGGCCAACAGA